>NC_139241.1:12499732-12868414 GCF_977018435.1 Lepisma saccharinum | reverse complement strand
GAGAGAGAGAGAGAGAGAGAGAGAGAGAGAGAGAGAGAGAGAGAGAGAGAGAGAGAGAGAGAGAGAGAGCACGAATATCAGAACACTTTTAAAAACTTACTGATGTAGCATAATATTTTAGCACTTAATTTCCGTGACTTTGTTTCAATGAAGATTAACATCATTTCATTTTCCATAGGATTTATTACCAGAAGATTGCAGCAGTGTTTGTTATAGGCACGGAGTTTTAGAAATAACACATTAAAGAAAAATAGCTTCCACACTCAAAGTTATGTCGCAAGCTCCGAAAGCATAATCATTTTAATAATTACTTTCTTCTTGCCACACAAACAATAACAAAGTATGAAGCTGTGATTCAGTGAAATAGTTTTTGTGGCGCCCATTTGAAAAAAAAAATAATATTTTGACCACACGGGTTTCCAACCTAGGATTTTAGCTCAAGAACCAGACCTTTTACCGAGATGGACAGAAGCAGTGGTGAGGAAACCAAGCTGTTTGGGTAATTTCTCCATAAGATTGCATCTTTGCCTGACCAGCTTCAAAATTACCATGTCGCTTCTCTCTAATTACATTCATTTGAAAGCAATAAGTTTCATCAGATAGTGTCTATATGCTGACAACACATTGCTCACAGAATTGAGTAAAGGTTATGCATGTAAATTTACGAAGATGATTCTACTTCGTGCTTTTGTGCAGGTTAGTGTTTCCAACCCTAAATGACCACCGTTCTCCAGTTTCTGTTAACAAAGCAGATTCAGCTACAGCTACGTGACGACGAATCTTATTAGCCAACGGGGCAAATATTATTTTATATTTTTAAACTACTTATTTCACAAAGAAGAGTCATTATTCAGGAATCAACGAACACATTCATTCAGCCTATACTGATTTTTCACGCTTTATTATCCTACTCTTTGTGTTCAATGACATGCTAGGAAAGCAGTATGCACACGTAACAGAAAGAAACGAATGTGATCCTGAGGGCACGTAACTCTGGCCTTTACAGAAAGACACACACTCCTATTGCCTTACATTGCTTATTTTGTCCCGTCCACATTTTGAATCTCAATTTGATTTGTTTCTTGTTACTTAGCATCATGCTTCTACCACTTGTGGCTAATTGTGACGATGATGATATGAGAAAATTGATGAAGGGACACGTGCAACAAACACCAAGGTCCTGGCCGGAATTCGAACCCGGGTCATCTGTGTGAATGTCGACTTTGATGATATGTTATGCTAAGGGAAGGGGGTAATTGAACCAGCATCCACTCCCATCGGTTTTCAAATAAATATGAGCTTTTCCCCAAGGGAAGAAACTGAGGCACTTTTTAAGATTAGTTATGGAATACTGAGTTTTTGGACACTTTTTTTTCCAAAAAAATTTCCCTGTTGTTCGAATGTAAAATTGGACACTGCATTGCATCTATAATTAGAATGTAAGGTTTTACAGTAACCGTTTTCCTTCACTTGAAGTCAGAAAATTCCCTGCATGTGGTGAAAAACTTGATTGCCTAAGAAGCTGGACTTCAACTCAAACGAGTGTGCCAGTTCATCTGAGAAGAAGTGTACAACACGGTTAAACTGAAAAACCCATCCACAGGAACAACCTGGAACTTAACACTGTAGGACTGCAACATCATCTTCTAGCAGACACAGCAAGTAGCGTCATCTGAGCCTCGATCACGTCTTCTTTCTCTCTCAACCAGCTCCGGTGATGACTGAGATGGAGTTGAAAGCTTGGAGAGACTTTTAAAGTGTCTTGTATCGTGTATGCATTGTGTGTTTTTTAACAAAGATTTTTTTTTACCATCATGACTAATTTTTACACCAATCCAAAATAAGGTTCCAAAAAGTTCATTGACCTCTTTAATAAACGTATGTTACCAGATGAACCAAGATTTTTGCAATGCAGAAGCAGCTGCATATTTAGACATTTAGTTTATATGTTTAGATAGATGAAAATTATAACAAAATGGCAAAATACTGCACTAAATTACATGATATTTATAGCTTTATCGGATCGGAAAAAATTATCAGTAATTTTATTGATGCACCGATATGCCTATATCAGCCGATACTAATAGAGCACCAATTAATCTGTCCCATCTCTACTAATTTTGCCACCATCTTCTTGTGAACTCGTTGTGCGATTGCTTGGTGAACGTTTGTTGGGTATAGATTTGTAGTATGCTGCAAGGAGGTACACTGTCGTCTCCTGTAGCATCCTCTGTTGCCCCTTGTTCCCAGCTGCTACGTTAGATGGATTCAGATGAGGGAAGTCCATAAAAATAAAACAAACACATGACATTGTGCACTTCCCACATGAATTAAACATCGACAGACAGGCAACACATTTTGTATAACATCACTGCAGCAGCTGGTATCAAGGAGCAGCAGAAGATGCTGCACCCAAGCAGGTGACAACAGCACACCTACTGGTGATCTCCAGGTGAGAGTACAGTGTAGGGCTTATGGTCACAATGTTGCCATATGATGCATAGCAGAAGGTTCCACCACTTATTGAACATTTGCTGCAGTAGTCCAGGGTAGCTACGAATTTTTGATTATGAAATTCCCAGACTTTTCCAGGTTTTCCAGACCAGAAATTAAATTTTTCCAGACATGTTTGTCGTCATGACTTTTGCTTTTGAACCTCATGTTTTTCAATTAAATATGCAGGCACGTTATTTATTATGAATATGAATATACACAGTTATTAGCTGAAAATTTACTAAGTGATTAATACAATGCTATTCAATGAAAAAATAAATAACTATTTTACTACCCCACTTTCACTAAGTCATTACAATTAAGGTGGTGTAAACAAAATCAACAACAAATGTGGCATATATCAAAGCTTTACAATATAACCTGTATACAACCTCAATTATATCAATACAAATGAGAAACAACATAAAATTAGGTCATGTACCTTTAGAAAATATGCAATAAGTTTAATGATTATATTTTTAATTTATTGAAAATAGTACATATTTCGGAAATTCAGAAAGTGAATGGGGCCGGTGACCAACCATACACCTAAAAAAATATATACGCTACGCAGACCATACTTTGGAATCAAATATCTCCATTATTTGAGTTTTCCACGTGCTGGAACCAATTTTATATTATGGAAAACATCGAAATCTGTCTATTACAACCTTTGTCAGAGAAGTTCCAGGACTGAGCTCGTAAAAAATAATTTATTCAACTTAGGAACTAATGGTCCTAGGTTTTGTCAAAATAGTCCCCTTGGCTATCTATACACAGATGCCACCGTTTCTGGAGGTCATGGAAGCAAGCAGGGAAAGCTTGATCTAGGATACTTCTCAGCACATCTGTCACAAAACCGTTTGGATTGCTACCAATATCTTAATGACGTTTCCTTTTCAGCGGTGTTTGCACATTGGGAGACAACAAACAATCAAACGGTAACTGGTCGGGTAAATATGGGGGATGTGGTAGAGCAGAAATACGATGCTTGGCCAGATATTTCTCCTCTGATAAAGCAGTATGTGGCCTTGCATTGTCGTGCAATAAGAACCACTGCCCAGATGCCCACAAATCTGGAAGGCGCCGCAGATCATCTTGCACTGAATCTCTGCCCTTCCGAAACCTTTTGTGACATTCAAAGATACGGCTTTTCGATCATGCCTTGTCACCAAATGCTGTATCATATTCCATGTTTCACTAGGGGTTTCCAAGCTTATCAAAAACTTAATGTTAACTCTCTGCTCGGAATGCATGTCCATCACGACACTTGTGTAACTTCCAACTAAATGCGCCAACAAGGCAAACAGTGGACTACTAAGCACAGCCCTGCCACCTAGTGTGTTTACATGGAAACACTTTTAAGGCCATTTCTATTCAGAACACATATCAGGTGCATTTCTTGTGTTTGAATATTACAGGCAAAGAATAAAAAAATCAGTCCTGGAACTTTTCTGACAAAGGATGTAAAAAGGTAATAGTTCCAAATGTTTTATGATTTTTTTCAAATTTTCCTAGCAGGAAGACTATCATAGAATTTTGGCAATCATTGTGACACGAAATTTGAACCTTCCTTAAAATAATGGGCACTGTTTGGATTTGAAAAAAGTTATGTTGAAAAAAACAAACTTCAAAATGACCTTACGCAAGCATACACGCTTCCCACGGACAAGGTATTCTCCGGTTGACAAGCTACAGTCGACAGTAAGTATCGTAAACTAGTGGGAATGAATGTAGAAATAAATCGGAACCTTAGTAGAGTGATTATTTTCTTGTAGTTTACGGTTATTGCAAGCATAAGAGAGTGCATTCAGCGTCTTTATTTTAATTCTAAGACAACCAAACCTGACCTTCCTAACCTAACCACAAAAGCATATATTGACAAAATCTTAATTAATGGCTAAAAATCTGCAGTATGTGTTAACAGACATAAATCAAAATCGAACCATGTAAAATTTGCATTTGTAGCATGATGAAATCGTAATAAAACAAACAGAACTTGGCCCATTTTCACCACTTTTCAGCATAATTTCATTATACACGCAAAAAATACGTAATATTAGTTTCAGCATCGAACCAACATTCCTAACCTAACAACAATGTGTGACCAGCGTACATTTAATTCCTCTATTTCGCAACAGTTTTTAAAAAATAAATTCGTTCTACATGCACAAAACACGTGCATATTCGAATAATGACATCACAGATATTGCATAAAATCACTAATTTCATTGTAACACATCTCTGCAATGTAAAAACTACGACAACGAGCAAATGAACTATACCCCGCGACAGGTTAAGTTTGCAGCAACTTTTCGCATATATGGACCAAAACGTGCGCGCAGAATATAGTTCCGCTGCAATACTGCTGATTTTCTCACTGTATGAGATATGAACAGCTCGACGGTTGAGGCAAGACTGGCACGGAAGATTCTCAGCGCCGTTCTCGCGCGGATTAATACATAAAACCTGCTGTAAACTTAACCTGTCGTGGAGCTTAGTTGATCAGGTTGCTTCTGAACGGGTCGCAAACGAAGGACTCAAATTCAAAGAACGGGTTCACGGGGGGAACGAAGTAGTTAGAAAAGTAGTAGTTGTGTTTACTCCGCATCCGCACCCGTCCAGTGTGACGTCAACCACAGCCAGTTACGTGAAATTCGGCTCTTCAAGGCAGAAAGTATTACATTGTCTTTGGTTCAAGGAGTATACAGTTATTGCAGATCCAAAACTTATGAACTGTTCGAAAACCAACTTACTCCGCTTCACGTATCAAAAGAGAACGAGTTCCGAACGGGTGTGTTCTTGAAGAAAGGAAATTTCCTCACCTCACACAAAGCTAAAGCAACATTTTTTTTCAGCAAGAAATTGTGAGGATGGCTGGTGCGCAGGTTTCGTCTTGAGTCGCTGGTTTTCTAAGGAAAAAATCTTACTCCTCTCCAAATGCCGGTCTTGAACAGGTTCACAAGAACAAGTCGCAAAATGAACGGACAGTCGTAACGAATCCAAGAACCTAGATCCGAGAATGAATAAACATAGAATCGAAATGCAAAGGAACCATAATTTTGTACGTAACAGACTAGAAGTCATAATGACAAGAAGAGCAAGTTTCTGAACTGAATCTGACTGGAATCACAAGAACCGTATTCGAAAGTGGAAATGAACCGTTCGTTCATTTTGTAACTGGTTCTCCTGCAACTCCAAAATGTGCGTAAATTCCAGAAAATATGCAAATTTCCCTGACTATTCCCTGACTTTTCCCTGACCAACCAATTTCCCTGACTTTTCCCTGTTTTCCAGGTTTTCCAGTCGCGTAGCAACCCTGAGTACACACTGAAACAAAATAACAGCCTCCTTATATTGAACCTGCCGAATTGCGGAAAACATAAGAAAGGAATATGTCATTGCAAGATGATCTGGATTGTAAGGGAAAGGTAGACAATCCTGATACTACGTGCATATTCATTCTTCTCTGTTCAAATGTTAACGACTTTCCTCCTAACAAGAACACTCTTATTGGGGGAAGGGGAGGGGGGTGATCTGAAACGTAAAAACCCATAAAGCCCTAGACTAAACTCTTCAACTGGGAACACCTATAGAGACATGCAACAAAAGCTCACCATGCCATAGCATAACAAATTCCCAAGAAAATGGTGCTCACTGAAATTAACAAAACACATACAATAAAGTTTTGGAAAACTTCCTTTCAGTTGTATTTATATTTATAAGTATTTAGTAGGACTGAGCCGATAGCACTTTTGTACAGATACCAATACTCTCACCGATACCAATAGTCCGGAATCAGCCCAGCATGAAGATGCTGGTTTTGAAAACATCCACGTTCTAACCCTACAAGTTTTGCGAGCAAGAATTTTAATGAATGGTTTATTTTATTTCCACATAGCAGTGACCACCAGGCAGTTTACGAGTCTTCAGTGTCACGTTTGGGTGCAGCACTTTAGTTCTGCCTTTGATCTTGTCATCTGCTTCCCAGGAGGGTACAGAATTTCTCAGAAATCTACATGGAACTTCCTGTGTTGGACCCCCAACTCACAAGGAAGGGTGAACAAACCTTTGAAAAGGACAAATATTAAAAAATGAGTTGTTTCTCTTGGCCACTCTTCGAGCCAATCAAAATCATTTGTATCAGCGAAGAAATTGCAACCACTGGTTGTCAATTGGTATCGGCTCAGCCCTAGGTTTTTTTTATTTTTTTTTTTATTTTACTGGAGAATCAAGTTTGTAACTTTGGTAAAACAATACTTTAAAACTGATTTTTCAATTCCTATTGTACAAAAAAACACAAAAACCAGATCTGTATTCTTTTATCAAAGCACTTTATTTTCATTGGAAGAATTAGGCGCAAAATGTGTTTATGAAACAACACTGTAACAGCCTTTCCCCTACCTGACATTAATTTAAATGATCACTCACTTAACAACCAAAATCCTCTTACAAAATTTCAATACTTACAAAACGATATTTTAAGTTATCGATTGTTTCCTTAAAAAACTGTACACTGTGTTTGCAATGCATGCCTCCTTAAAATTCATAAATTCAAAAATATTCACAAGTCACACATGCAACTGTAACAAACAATGATACTCGTAATTTGCTGCATGTCAAAAACACAATTAAAACTAAAATCACACAATCACTGTAAGGCCAAGCTTGGCTCGTATAACATTCAATCGTTCATACTGGATATTAATTTTGACACACAGTCGTCAAAGGAGAGAAAAAAATATTCATACCCTGTTCTTGTCAATGGAACTGGGAGGGAAAGGGATGAGGGGTGGCAATAAGATAACTAAACACACACAACTGTCAGTCATCGCCAATCTATGAACATCACCATGTCACAACTGTGCAAGCGTCAAGTCTATTGCAAAAATGACACACCAATAACAGTAATATAAAAATACTGCCTGCCTCGAGTCATTGCCACTTTTAACAATGTCAAATCCTCACACTACCTGTAAATATATATATATGTACATACATGAAATAGTATTAAAAAGAGACAGTCTTACGCCAAGAGGTATAAAGTTTCTATCAAAGATAATTGATACCAGTACAGTTAATTTCTGTTCATGAAAAGCACCTTCTCAAAGTACACGGTATCACTGTCAATGTTTCACAATTTCACAATGAGTACGTGTGATTGCATAAATTAAATGGAAACAAAAGAAGCTTTTAATTTTGTTTGCATTCTTCACTTATTAGGTTGCTTGAAAGCATTTATCACTTCAAAGTGGGTATACAGGTTGGCTACTTGATTTTCAAAGTGCAAGGTTCGTTGCACGGAGGCACCTAGTCTCCTCAACAGGTCGGCAAAGGCTTTCTCTTCTTTACGTATCCAGGGACGTCGCTCATCATGAACTTGATATGGGGTCACATGAATGTGGATCCTAATACCTGCAAAAGTATGTTATTGTTAGACAAGTACTCTCTCATGTACCTAAAGAAATGGCAAAACACAGGGTGTTGCAGCATTCATAGCATAATTTGAGTAGGAGTTGACAATTATGTTGGCAACAGTGTTGTCGTACTGTACATGAATTTCCATTTACAGTAGACTGTGCTTCAGTTGTTGTTTGTTATTATTCTGTGCAGTATAGTGGATTTCTTCCGACAGACCTTTCCACAAAAAGTGTTTTCCCGTTATGGTGACATCTGGTGGTTGGTTCGATTTGTCATCTTCGGACTTCTTCTTATGGGGTTTCCTTAAGCAAGAAGTATTCCAAACACATCCTGCCACGATATTGGAACTGAAAGATCGCAACAGGATGTCGTTACCAGTATCCTGATATACATGTCAGAACGAGTAACGAACAGCATCCGATGCTGCTTGGAAGAATATGTGGTGTGTCAAGGTCTCATCTGCCAGGGGTCAGATTCAAACATTAACTGGTAAATGGCATTCCTTTCTGTACCATTAGGTACTGAGGTAATTCAATGAAAGTACAGTAGAACGTCGTTTATCCGCAACGTCAGTTATCCGCACACTCATAAAAGCAAGATTCAACAAGTGTTTTCTCATTTTCACATGTCTTTTTCTATTTTGTACTGTACATATGTAGCACTGTATGTATAAAATAAATCTGTACTGTATGTGATTTTCTTTTTTAAGTAAACACATGTTTGATTATCTGCAAAAATCGTTTATCCGCATAACCTTCGGTCCCAATTAATTCGAATAAACGACGTTCTACTGTACTTAATTTCATATGTAATAGGAATTTCAAATTATGCTATGGTCACTGCTGCACTCTGTATATGAGGAGATGTGGATAGTGGCAAAACAGTTAAGCAAAACATTGCTATTTATAAAATAAGGTACTTTTTGCAACACAATGCACTCTACTGACATTCCCCAGAATATGTGTGTGTGTGTGTGTGACTCAAAGCACACTGTGTTGTGGTTACTGGCAAAATTGCGTCAAATGGAATAAGTGTTGAGTCAATGATGAAATTGCTCTGAAAGAAAACTGTCGGCCACATACAATGAGCAGGGATGATGATGAAGAAAATTCTGTGATCACCAATGAAAAGTTGGTGATGTACTGATAAAGAACTGGGTATGAAAAGAAAGGCTGTGCAGTCACTTGTCCATGAATAAGGAGCTGTTCATGTTGTATGCAAGTGTGTCATCAGTTGCAAAGAAGTGGATGCGAATGACAGGTGTTTATTCTGTGGTTGCAAATTGGGCAATCTATACAAAGACCAACATTTCCTTCTTTTCAAATGAATGGGACATTACACTGGATGGTCGAGTGAATAAACAAGATTTCTGGGATTTTAAAGACCTAGTTAGATAACACGGCTCTTACATTCAGCAAAAGGTTACTTCGTGGGTGCTGAGTCCCTACATTATCAAGGATGATCAAGGGAATCAGCTTACTGTTACCTAGGAAAGGTACAGAGAATTCGTTATTTCACAGTTTGGGTTTGATCTGAAGACATCTTGTCTGGTCTAGAATGTGTTTCAGCAAGATGGAGTGACACCACACACACAGCTAGATAATCCTTAACAGTTTCTGCAACATCACCTTCAACAATGCATAATATCAAAGGGAAAAGGCTACCTGTATGCTTACAACTCACCCTATCTAATGCTTATTTGTGGGGAAGGCTGAAGGAGTATATCTACCATGATCCAGTGCTTTGAACTTCAAATGAATATCACACATATTTCGCATTCAATTACAAGGGACACAATAGCAGTAACATTTGAAAACCTGCAGGGTTGTTTATGTTCAAATGTTGTGTATATATATATAATGGATAAAAGCAAGGAGGGCCAAAAGGGCTAAGTAAAAATCAAATAAGGTAAAAGGAAACACTCACCGGACAGTAGGAAAATTCAAAATTTTCGCTAACTTATAGCATCATCGGTGTGAGAAGAAACAGAAGACGGAACCGGAAGTTGGGGTCCTGCAGAGTTGCCAGGTCCCCATTGAAGAAGAAGCGGTGCGTAGAACGAAAAAAACACTGTTTCGTCACCAGGCTCGTCGTAAACTGTGAGTGTGTAGGATGAGTTGGGAGGGAGGGCGGGAGGGTGGGTGAGGGTTGGGCATTACTGGGTGGCCTTGTTCAGGCCAGGTGGAGTGGTTGCACTCATGGCCGATATATAGGCCCTCTCCCATCTTTTGCGAACAGAGGTGTTGGCTGGTTGGGGTAGGAGGTGGATGATCGCTACCCGGAAGCAGTCGTTGAAACTGATGTTGTGGTGGTTGGTGTGGACGGCGACAGTGAAGTCCAGGTTGTGGGTGGTTATTGATGCGGAGGTTGAGGGCCGTTGATGATTCCCCCAGGTAAAAATCACCACAGATGTTGCAGGTGAGGATGTAGATAAGGTTTGAGGCATGGCAGGTCCCTTTGGGATGGAGGGTAAATTTGCCAGTGGCCGTGTGCACCTGGAGGGTGTGAGAAGTGATGAGGATGGGACAGGTCTTGCACCTGGGTCGGTTGCATTTATGGGCAGGGGGGTGTTGGATGTGTGGTGAAGGAGTGTTGTGGACCAGGATGTTTTGGAGGTTAGGGGGGCGTTTGAAAACCACCCTGGGTTTGTCGGGAAATATGTTTTTGGTTTCGGGATCACTGTGGAGGATTGGGAGAAGAGAGTGCAGTGTGTGCCTGATTTTGTTGAGGTGGGGATGATATTGGGTGATGAGTGCAGGTGGGTTGGTGGCAGCAGGTTTCTTGGTGGTAGTGGTATGTGAGGCAGCTCGTGATATTTGCTTGGTGACCAGGATGGAGGGATATCCAACCAGACTGTACTCAATTTATCCAGCCATAAACTGTGCACTGATGAAATAGCTGTTTTATCCAAAGGCCTCACCTTCTCCCCCACAACTCCCCCCAACCAATTCCGCCTACTTTTTGACATACACACATTTGCTCGCAGCCTCCGATGGCAACATTTCTGGGCCAAAAATCCCTCACTCCAAACTACTACCAGTGAAACCCACCCGAGCCTCCTTCAATTTAGCCCCCCCTCCTCCCAAGATCCACCCCCCCTGCCCACCAACCACCCCTTGGAAAGATACATCACTGCCGTCATTTCCACCACCTCTGACAGCTCATTCTTAAATAACTTTCACAACCAACCTAACCTCAATCCCCCCCAACAGAAAGCTCTCAGAGACCTCCGCAACAACCACAACATCAAAATCCTCCCAGCTGACAAGGGGTCCACCACGGTGGTCTTGAACTCTCAAGACTACCTGGCGGAAGCCAACCGCCAGCTGGCTGACCCCTCCACCTACAAACCCACCACAGTTGACCTATCCGCCGAACACCTCACCAAAATCCGGGACTTCATCCACACCCGCGGCCCACCTGAAGGCCTAACAGCTCGTACCACCGCCATGTTAATACCCGACAATCCCCGCACCCCCACCTTCTATCTATTGCCCAAAATCCACAAACCTGGCAACCCTGGCAGACCCATTGTGTCCAGCTATAACTCACCTACAGAACGAATCTCAGCCTTTGTTGACTCCCATCTCCAGCCTCTTGTGAAAGCTCTGCCCTCCTACCTCCGTGACACCAACCACTTCCTCCAGAAAATCAGCACCCTCCCACCTTTGCCCCCAAATACCATCCTTGCCACCACTGATGTCACTTCCCTCTACACCAACATACCTCACTCCCATGGCCTCCGCTCCATAGAATTCTATCTCAATAGCAGACCCAAACCTCACAACCCCAGCACCAACTTCCTGACCCACCTAGCCCACCTTGTCCTCACTTGTAACAACTTCACCTTTGAAAACCAAAATTTCCTACAGATCCGAGGTACAGCCATGGGTACCAGAATGGCCCCATCCTATGCAAACCTCTTCATGGGCCAACTTGAGCAAGAGTTTTTGGCTACCCAACCCCTCCAACCCCTCCTCTGGCTCCGCTTCATCGACGACATCTTCATGCTCTGGACACATGGAGAACCATCCTTGTCAGCCTTCCTGGACCAACTTAACCACTTCCGTTCCCTAAAATTCACCTGGACCCACTCCCCCAACCAGATCACCTTCCTGGATGTGGACGTGCACATCGAGGGAGGACACCTGACTACCTCCATCCACATAAAACCCACCAACCACATGCAATACCTACACTTCTCCAGCTCCCACCCGTTCCACACCAAAAAAGCAATTCCATTCTCTCTGGCCCTCAGGGGACAGCGCCTGAACACCTCACCCACCTCCCGCCAGAATTATAACCTCCGCCTACACCAGGCCCTGGTTAACCGTGGATATCCCTCCATCCTGGTCACCAAGCAAATATCACGAGCTGCCTCACATACCACTACCACCAAGAAACCTGCTGCCACCAACCCACCTGCACTCATCACCCAATATCATCCCCACCTCAACAAAATCAGGCACACACTGCACTCTCTTCTCCCAATCCTCCACAGTGATCCCGAAACCAAAAACATATTTCCCGACAAACCCAGGGTGGTTTTCAAACGCCCCCCTAACCTCCAAAACATCCTGGTCCACAACACTCCTTCACCACACATCCAACACCCCCCTGCCCATAAATGCAACCGACCCAGGTGCAAGACCTGTCCCATCCTCATCACTTCTCACACCCTCCAGGTGCACACGGCCACTGGCAAATTTACCCTCCATCCCAAAGGGACCTGCCATGCCTCAAACCTTATCTACATCCTCACCTGCAACATCTGTGGTGATTTTTACCTGGGGGAAACATCAACGGCCCTCAACCTCCGCATCAATAACCACCCACAACCTGGACTTCACTGTCGCCGTCCACACCAACCACCACAACATCAGTTTCAACGACTGCTTCCGGGTAGCGATCATCCACCTCCTACCCCAACCAGCCAACACCTCTGTTCGCAAAAGATGGGAGAGGGCCTATATATCGGCCATGAGTGCAACCACTCCACCTGGCCTGAACAAGGCCACCCAGTAATGCCCAACCCTCACCCACCCTCCCGCCCTCCCTCCCAACTCATCCTACACACTCACAGTTTACGACGAGCCTGGTGACGAAACAGTGTTTTTTTCGTTCTACGCACCGCTTCTTCTTCAATGGGGACCTGGCAACTTGAGTGTTTCCTTTTACCTTATTTGATTATATATATATATATATATATATATATATATATATATATATATATATATATATATATATATATATATATATGTTGTGTTGATGCAGATAACATTTTTCATTATACTAAAAAATTAAATTAACAGTACATGATCTGAATTTCAGTGTACTTTATTTCTGGCCATACTATTCAAAGCAAGAAGCAAATTTATACATGAAACAAAGTTATTGCAATTTATTGCACTAAATAGAATCACCAATAATATTAGTTAAAGTAAAATTGTGTAAAAATAAAATATGCATTCTTTCGTTAAGAAGCTCCAAACAAAAGAACAAAACAGTCAAAATACGGCCCTCAATATTCAATTGTATGCTGAAGACACTTACTATTATTTTATTGTCCTTTGAAATTAAATATCACCAAACTAATGACCAGAATCCAACAGTATTACTTGTGTCTTAATGTTGACAGAAAGAACAAGAAAAGTGAATGAAACAAATTTCAATTCAACAATCATGTAAAAGTTACTTCCAATATATATTCTGCTAGGTACATGTTAAATTAAAATATGCATAAAACACCTTAGCTATACAATTAGATGCACTATAAAACTTCAGAGTATTCAAAATCAAGTGAAACCATTTAATCTTTAAAAACAGAGGAATTCTTGGTAATGAAATAAATATATACAAGTGTAAAAATCCACCCTCCGTAGTTATCACTAAGCAGTTTTTCCGAGATTGAAATAAAGATTATAATTAGAACCAAGTCAATACCAATATCGATGAATCAGTATCACCAACATTAGTGGCACTGAAAATATCAGTTCAGTTTAACCCTTTCAGTGTGAAGAATGTGTACGTTTGATTTTTCTCTATTGTGTACAAATCACAGACAATATGAGTTATTATATTTTGAGTGCTTGTGGAAACATGTACACGTTTCTACATCGTTCATTGTCTTGCTGCAAAGGTTTAATATTTCTGTTCATAAGTTGCTCACTTGATGGCAGCACAAATGCTGTTTCTTTGTTCTTCCTCATTCCTTGAGACATGTGCGCTGTGAATTTTCTCATTTAACACAATGACTGGCAAAACTGTCTCAACTTGTTCCCAGCAGATAGTCTCCCCAAATTATATTCAGCATTGTCTGGAGGGGAATGTGAATGATACCGAGTCTCAACGTTCAGAAGAGAATGTAGAAATTCACTGAATATTTAGAAAATAGACTTAATGAATGGATATTTTTAAGATGGCAACACTGACATTTGAAGAAAATTACATTCTTTTAAGTTCCATTTGTATTTGTGAACAAAATTAGAGGTCTGTGTAGTACATACTAACAGAGTAATTAATTTTCAAAATAAAAGTTGTGGTATTTCCATTTCTGTGCCAATGGTCCGCTGGGGCCAACTTCGCCAGTTTTGCCATAATGTCGGGAACGTTTTCACGTAATAAATTTGAAATAGAATAATATTTTTCTACCTTGAAAACTAAGAATGCTAGTGTGATACATGATGTCTTGTTTTGTTCAGTAAAGATTAGGCTACGACCTTATAGTCCAAAATTCCTAATTTTCCTTTACCAAATAGAAAAAGAAAGTAAAACATCTTTGTTTTTTGTTTTTTTTTTCCACACACACACACACAAAATTTGAATTTCCTTGAGCCCCCATGTAAGCAATGCCAGGACGTGAGGGTTCAAAGCTGTACCTGTGTATTGCTCGATATGTATTCCATTCTCGTGGCAAGAATTGTGCACTTGCTGGTGATACTTTCAGAGAAAAAAAAATCCTTTGTAAAACCCATGCTCTTTTTTGTTTGGCAGAAAATTTATAATTCCATATATGTATGTATATACACTATATAGCCAAAAGTCACCGGACACCCAAGTGAACGTGGCGATAGTGTCATGGTCTGGGGGCTGATTTTCCTGGTTTGGACTCTGGCATTAGTTTTGGTCAGTGGCAACCAGAGGCATATTCTGGGTGCATGCGAATGCATGCGGCGCATGTGTTAATTGTGGGAAAAGAATTATTACTTTCTTTCAATTCAGATCCAAGAAATGTAATGTAAGTAGTTGAGGGCTCTCGTGTAAAATAAATACTTCTCCCATATGAAGAAATTAGAATGTAGAAATGCTCATTAATGTCGTCGCAGAGCAAGCTGTCTGATGGACCGCATCAGCGTAGGACGATTTTAACGTGGGCAAGCGCTGTTCGTGTGCTTCTTCCCTCCCCTCTCCGCTTTTCCCCCTCACAATGCGTGAATATCGCGTTGGCTGCATGCGGTGAGGTGACAGCTACAGAGAAGAGTATGCTTGTTGTTTCGTTGAACAAAGAGGTGGCAGCAATTGATTTTCTTCCTTGGAGGTACAGTGCAATGCACATTTAGTTTAAAGTTTGGTTTATTTTTATTTCTGGGCCTCTTTCAAAGTTCCACATGGCTTAGTGCAGTATTTTCCCAAAATATTTTTAAAAAATGACAGAAAATGAAGCAGAGGGTGTGATACAAGATTATTATTATTATTTGACTTTGTAAAGCTAAAGAATGAGTTGATTGCTCTATACTCTTCCCCCGAGTTTGAAAATAAACCTGTACATGCACTAGTACCATATACGTATGAACAGGAGCAATATTCATAACATTATGAGTAAAACTTACAAGTTGACTACACGTATTTTGTCAATACCAGCTTCAACTGCATCAGTGTAACGATCTTTTTCAGCATTAAGAAGAATTAATAATTATATTAGAGCAACCCGATCGCAAGAAAGATTAAGTTCGCTTGGTATATTATCCATTGAAAAAGAGCCGCTTCTGAAAATTAAAGCATTACCCTCATTTTACGAAGATGTTATAAGGGAATTTAGAACTCAAAACAGAAGAACAGAATTTACATTTAAATTATTTTAATTAAGTCTGGTCATTGTTCCTGAATCTCTGATTGTAATTTAGGCCTCTACTATAATGTTATTTGCATAAGCCAAACAAAACTAAATTGTGAATCTCCAATGTAAAAATAAATTGTTTATAAATATCAAGTGATTTTATAATTTTATGAAGACTTCCACATCAGACATCAAACCTGGTGAGTTTTAAACTTTATTATCCATATTTCATTACTTTATACGTTATGCAATATTTAGTAATGTTAATGTGCAAATCGTCAACTATTGAATACGTATAATGCTATCCCCCATTCCATAATATACAGAGTGATCAAAAAGTCATGCAACCCATGTAACATTTGTTTTTTATTGTGTTGAGGTGACTTGTGGTGTTAGTTGAGGCAGGAAGCAGTGTAGAGGTCCACAGCAGGATGGTGTACTCACTTGAGGAACGGATCTTCATTCTGGAACAGTACATACGGAGTTTGAGTTACAGAACCAACGGGCCATGCTTCGCCAAGGTGTATCCAGAGAAGACACCTCCGAAGAAATCAACAATTAAACGTCTGTATGGTAAGTTCAAGATTACAGGGAGTGTGGTTGATGCACCCCGAAGTGGTAGACCGAAAGTTCTCACAGAAGACAAAGTAATGGATATCAGTGCACATTTCTTTGACTCCCTGACTGACGAGGAAAAGGACAGAACATGGTTTCAGCAGGACAGTGCAACAGCCCATACCTCTCGTGTGAGCATGGACTATCTTGAATCTTTGTTACCTGGGCGCATCATTACGAAGCCACTATGGCCACCCAGGTCTCCCGATCTCACTCCGCCAGACTTTTTCCTCTGAGGATTTCTGAAGTCTGCGGCCTACGTAACACATCCACACACTTTGGATGAACTGAAGACGAATATTCAACGTACTGTGGACAACATTTCATGTGATACACTCCAGAGGGTCTTCAGGAACATGATCAAAAGGGTGCACATGTGTGAGGAACTGAATGGTGGCCATTCCCAACATATTTTATAGTCCCTCCATGGGTTGCGTGACTTTTTGATCACTCGATATATGTTTTAAAAAATGTGTGTACAGCATGCCGTTTATGAAAATCCAGGATACGCCACTAATGGCAACATGAACAGTGGTGCTTATGAGGACATTTTAGACAATAGTATGCTGCCCACACAGTGGCAACCGTTTGGAATGGGCCCTTTTCTCTATCAGCACGATAATGTCCCTGCTCATAAAGCAGGACCCATCGTGGTTTGAGGACAATCAGGTGGATGTGTTTAGCTGGCCCGCTCAAAGCCCCGACTGGAACCCCATACAACATCTTTAAGATGAAGTGGAGAGTCGGTTGCGTGCCAGACCCACTCGACCGAAAACCATCCATGAACTATTCACGAGACTCCACCAGCAATATACCAGAACTTAGTGGAAACACTGCCCGAAAAGTAAATGCTGTAATAATAGTGAAGGGAGGTCCGATATCATAATAGTTACCTGGCTGGTGTCCTTGGAATGAACAGCACTGGTTGTCCGGTGACTTTTGGCTATATAGTGTATATATTGGATACTATGAAGGCTACAAAGCTAGAGTTAAAAATTATACCTTGTTTTTTTCAGTACAAACTAGGCTCTAAGCCTTTGGTTGAAGAAACCTAATTCTCATCAAGTAGAAGACAAAGCCCCCCCTACACACACACACACAACTTGAACCATGTTCGTTGTGACATAAGCACTGCCCAAACATGATTGTCCAAAATGGTATCTGCATATTACTTGATGTTTTTCATACTTGTGGCAAGAATTATGAACTTGATGCTGATACTTTCACAGGAAAAAAATTCTAATGTAAAATCCATGCTTGTTTTTGGTGAGAAATTTAAAATTCCATCAAGGTTTAAAAAAAAGTTTAGATCTCAGAGTTACAAATTATACCTTATTTTTTTCAGTACAGACTAAGTTATAAACCTGTGGTTAATAAATGCAATTGTCATTTATCAAGTACAAGAAGAAGATGAAAGTACCCTCACATCATGGCGGCTACTAAGTGGGGGAGCAATGAAGTTAAAATTTTTAAAAAACTAATAATATTTGTTTTTTTACTACCGTCACCTTCTTCTATTTGGTAACGAAAATGTTTTTTTTTTCAACATAGGCTTATACCCTAGACTTAATTGAACAAAATGGGCTAAAATTTGTAGTTACCAAGATATAATTTTTTATTTAAAACTTTGCAGAATTTTAAATTTCCCGTCAAAAAAAGCATGGGTTTTATATTATATATTTCTTTTCTCTCCTAAAGTATCAGCTGCAAGTGTGCCATTCTTGACATATCGGGCAATACGCAGGCACAGTTTTGAACTCTCATGTTCTGGTGTTGCCTACAAGGGGGGCCCAACAAAATTCAAATTTCATTTTATTTTAAAAAATAAGATTTTTCTATTTGGTAAATTAAAATTGGGTTTTCTCAACAATAGGCTTGTGGCCTAGACACCACTGAAAAAAAGAATGAGCTATAATTTGTAGCTCTAGCACTTGTAGTTATCGAGATATACATTTTTATTTAAAACTTTGCATAATTTTAACCTTCCCACTGAAACACCCTCAGTGTTGATGGCTTATTAACATTGCCCTAAGCATTTAATGGTTAACATTTACTTTTCAAAACTTGAACTTAACTGAGTAGCCAGCGCAGACAGCTACAGGCTGTCCCTTGCTTCCAATATGCTCTCAGCCTCCAACATAAAAAGGTTGCTTGTAGCTTTCCTGGCGGCGAATGATGGAAGAAATTCTCTCGGTATATCAGCCAGGTGATCTCTGGATAGGCTTCCGAGTTTTCGAGAGCTAACATCACTTTCATCTTCACTTCGATCCCTGAAGATGAGAGTGAAGTTAGCTCTCGAAAGCTCGGAAGCCTATCCAGAGATCACCTGGCTGATATCCTGAGAGAACTTCTTCATAAAAAGGTTTGTTTTGACTGTACTTATGATACTAACCAGTGGTGTGTGGTGACGTTTTCCCTTGGGGAAGCAGATCCCGAAAAATTAAGAAAACCAAGAATTCATTGCTTCTACTACATGGTACGTTATACTGAAAAAAAATTAGCACTCTACCTGATACTGTTTCCTTAACGTCTCTAAGGGGAAAGATGAATGCGCAGTTGTTCATTTTTTCGAATTTCAGTTGGTCTGTTGTCAAACATATTTAATGCAACAGACAATCGCGGATGATTGAAACCATCAAGACTTTCACACATTGCAATATTCACAAATCCACTTTGGCACCATGTAGTTTCCATAGTAAATAGTAAACAATGCCAACACTAAAGTTTTTGAAGCAAACAAATAGAAATTCACCCACCTGAAAAACAGTAATTTTAACCTCGCAGGACACTTGAAAAAAGTGTGACCGCGGCCAGTGAGTTTTACCAACTCTATTTGGCAGATCTCTCCATCGACATGTTAGCTGTCTTAATAGACTGAACGGCCTGAAACATTTATCTTCACATAGAATATGTCATCCGTATGTCAGCAATCATATTTTTGTGTTTCTCCTGTGTTTTGAAACTTTATAGTTTATTTATGAATATAAATTTTAAACTAGCTTGGTGGATATGCTACATCACTGACAGTATGCAGTACACTTCAACACTTAATCGTGCAGTTTGCAACACTGAGGACATCAACCGACTGAACCGATCGCACTCTGGCTTTCTTCCAGCACTTGCCGATTGGGAAAAAAAATTGCTTCCACACAACGTACCCTCCCATTGGATCCTTCAATGTTGCCTGTTGATTTTTCGGGTGCTTGGTGGCATTGCAGGCAGGCTACAGGCTGGCCAGGGTGATGTTACGCAGATATTTTGTCAACACGCCGCAAGAGGGTGTTGATGGCCCCATATCGGAAAAGGACGAACTTTGGAGGATTGCGGCAACACAGAAGAAATAATGAAAAACCAAAAGTTAAAGTAATTTGTAACAGTTATGCTGTGTGCAACCACTGCTGGCCTTGCTGTACCGGAGTGCACGCGCATGATGGTAACATAATTTTTCATGAACATTTGACTTTGTTTTTCTGACTTAAACCAAAGTTGGCAGTTTACTATTAATGAAATTTGTAATGCATTTGGGGCGGAGTAGTGATTTACGTTACCTACATCTGAATGCTCACTATATCAAGAGTTGAATGTAGCATGCCATGACTTACCTAACCGAGTAAGCGTTTCCAGCAAACTTCTAGACGTGATCCAAGTATTCTTCCCGCCAGCATGTCCGCCATCCAACCAATACATATCTTTTATGCGAGAAACAAGTCTCATCATTGTATCGTCATCAGGAGTGAGAGTCTTGATGTAGTGGAACTCGTATATAAACTGATTCAACACAACACAGCCCTTGCTAAAGCCTATCAGGGTAAGATCTGCCTTGTCCAGGTTGATGTTCTCCTGCCACCAGAATGGAGGGAGGTTTTCTTCCTCTCGTTTCTCGCACTTCGCATCCTCTGGACCATTTTCGACACTCGGCGAATCTTCGTTCAACTCCCCCAACTCGGCAACCCCCTCGTCGACATGAGTCCCCTGTGTTTGGACCTCATCCTCTTCCTCCTCTGTGCATTTGAGGGAGTGAGACGTCTGAGCAAGAGGCTCCAGTTCAGAGGATGGAAGGGACTGGATCCTCTGGGATATTCCTTGAAGAAGGCGCTCAAGGTGTTGCAGGGAATAGTGAGTTGGGGTATGATCTGGAGCTCCGCAATTGTTACACGGCACAAAGTTGTCATAGCAACTGAAAGTTTTGAATTCCATCCTGAAATAAGAACAACCATAAAAGAACTATACGTAGAAGAGCTTATTTTATTCACGAAGCAATTTACTTTTGCACAACACAAATGAAGTAAATGTAAAATCCAATACATTTCAGAGTAAAATGTAAGGTTCTGAGATAACATACAAGCAGTACTCTTAGTTCTGATTATGCAATTCAAAATAGTTATAATTGTAATTTCACTCATATATACGCCTACATGTATATGTTGTTGCCTTGTAATCTGGGGGCTACGAGTTCTAATCAGATGGAGGCACATGGATCCCACTTTAAACTGTGGGCCCGGTCTCAATTAGCTTATCTGTGTAAAAATGCAACATCAATGTGTATCAGTGTTGGAGAAAGAGTTTGGTGGGGAAAGGTTTGAATGCCTTGTCAGTTGTCCCCTTACTGCCCCTAGCAAACAAGAAAATATGGAATTTTTGTATGGTATTTAGGTGTATGCTAAATGTGACTACCCCCTTCCTCTCCCCTCATATTTTTCTGGTGTCGTTACTGATGTTTATGCATCTTGCAGATATTGTTTGTTAATACAGCCAGTGGTATAATGTAAGAGTATGAAAAATGTGCATTATTGTGATCATTCACATTTTTTATGTGATATGGTTTGAGACTTGGAAGAAAGGTGCCAACAAAGGAGAACTTTCTCCAGCACAGATACAACCCCTACCCTTTGAACATATTACAGCCCTTTGAACATATTACAGCTTAACCAAGAGGAGAAAACCCACATGGCACTGCCATCCCATTTTTAACAGCAAGTGATTGGAAGGAGTGTGATCCTGCCCTTTCATTGTCAAAATGTTCAGCAATCTCCAGCACATCATCGTCACCTTTGGTCAATGACAAGTGCTTATATCACTATTATGGCTGAGCCGATACCGATGCCGATGAATCCGTATCGGTATCAGAAAGTATTAGTTCGAATTTATTTACCAGTACTTCTTGAATTTTGGTCTTTTACGGACTCTGAAAAAATGCTGCACGATACTCTTGCGGAGTGTAATTATCCTGGAAATTATGCAAAATTCAAAGTTTCTTTTTATTTGCACCAGTTTTGAGGTAAATAAAACTGTTGTTTTTTTTGATTATGTGACACATTTTAATATTTTAATTCTTGAATATTTTAAATCAAATTCTTGGTAAATTGATTGATGCATACAGTAAGAGTAGAATACATGCACACTGTAATATTAATGAACATTTTGAACAGTTTAAATTATAACAATTTTCAAGTAACAAATGACTAAAGTGAATAGTGGGAATTTGTGAGAACATCGGCATCGGTATCGGTTCAAAGTGGTATCAGCTTACCGCTAATCATTATAAAGGTGAAAACCATACACAATGGTGGTTTTGTTGAAGATTTTGACAACGAAAAAAGGGAAGGAAGCTCCTCTACACATGGTAACATGTGGGCACTCGGTCAGAAGTAAAGTGGAAGCAAGAGGAGAAAACAAATGACTGTTCACTTTAGTTCACAAGTTTGATGGGATTCTTCTCGTCTTGGTTGAGCTGTAAAGGAAAGAGAAATAAAATAACAATAGATAATTTGTTTATACATTTGCTGCTGGTTGTACCGTGTTGACCTCTAATGTACAATAAAGGAAAAAATTGGTTTAATCATACAAGATGAGAAAAAGATGTGTACTTTATGGTATCCCACAGACAAGTTACTGCTGCTGTCAAATGGCTGAGAGTTATTTTTCTTTTTTAATAAGATAGTAGTCTGCCCTCTAGTGACAGAGGGGAGATGAAGAGACAAGTCCAATGAGACTGCCTTTGTATAATAGATATTTCAAACCAAGAAATTTATGTAGTATTGGATGTACAACCATTTTTTATAATTTTTTACTTTGATTGATTGATTTGCTTGATTTTACATAATTTTTTGTGCCACTTTTGGCTAATTTGTGAATATGGGGATGAGTGATGACATGATGAAATTGATGAATGGACACTCACAAACATCAATGCCCAGGCTGGGATTCAAACATGGGACTCCTGTCGTCGTAGCATGATGTGATAACCACTCTGCCATAGGGGCTGGCTATTTTTTTTATTCTTTTTTTTTTTGCATAGTAGGGAGGATACAGATTAATCAGTACTCTATTCACATCTGTCAATACAAGTATTTCTGTGTATCAGTTTCACTATAGCTCTATATTGCCTGTAATTGGGTAAAGTATTCCGTTATGAATATAAACATAGAATTCATATGCCCTGGTTTTTTGTAAATTACATGTCAAAATACACAGTTATCATCATTCCAGTCACCTGGTTACGTGCATTGTGAGTTTTATAGTGGATCTGCATGGCAATAATTTTATATTAGTCAATCCCTACTACATACTGCATACAAATGAAAATATCTTTATGGTAAAATAGCTTTACGGTCAAGTTAAAAAAAATCCAATATTTGGCTTCATACATGTAAGTTGAATGCACGAAGTCTGTCAGTATCCATTTCTTCCTCCAAATTGAAACTTTATTCAGGCTCCCTTTGGAGTTTTTAAAATTTTATGTCAATACAAAACCCCTATAAAGGACAACACAACATTAATATTTTTTTAGGCTGTTGACATTTCAGACACTTATCATTATTATCTCATCATCTTCTGCATTACTAAAAGCCCAGTGAATTTCATAGTTCCTCTTAGAGCAGTGTACTGTGTGTGTGCACACACATGACTGCGTGAATAACTCAAAACTAGGGATCGAAAGGCTATTCAAATTATTATAGTGTTTAAAAAGGAAGACTATACTGCAATTTTAATAATTCTTCATAGATATAGGACTTGAACAACTGAAACCATTATAAACATACAGGAGTCCCTGGAATAAATATTTTATGAGTAAAAATACATTGGTTACCTTGTTTCTTTTTCAATGTGAACTATTTTACATACAAACCATATGATATATACGTTATCACAACTTTAAAATATAAACACTAGCATGACTAGCGACAATTCAAACAAGTGAAGCCTTTTACCAAGTAGTTATGTAAAACGGGAAGTAGGTAATATATGTACAATTCTTCAAGAAATTTTACACTCCTACAATCTTTGTCATGAAAGTTTCAGGAATGACTCTGTACTTCTGAAACAGTTATGTTACAGTTGTTATATTTCAGATTGTATTCAAACATGGGTGTTCTGCACATACATGGCCCTGAAAGGAGTTCAACCAAATTCCACTTGGTGGTAGGGCAGCAGTGTTACACCAGCAACAGTGGTGCTGTTGCGTTATGCTGAGAATTGATGTGGAAGTTGAACAGTGAGAGAACAGAAAGTTTTGTGTATAGTTAAGGAAGACAACCATTGAAACATGGAAACTTGATCAAGAGGTAAAAGCAATCCTAGTTCACCAGCTTCGAAGAGAGCATCACACTATTAGTCTCCATGGCAACAGATGCATGTGTTGTGGTGTCATAACGAGAATGGACGTGGAAGTTGAACAATAACAATAAGTTTTGAACAGTGAGGGAAGACAGGCTAAGGTGACGAGGCATTATGTAAAGACAAAGGCAATCCCATTTCACCAACTTTAAAGAAAGTCCTGAGGAAAACATAAAAATCAAAAACTGTGTTGATTGTGTTGGCATTGTGCACCACAAATATGTGCCTCAGAAATAAACATTCAAACTATATTTTTAGATAAGTCACATCTTACACTAACTAGACATGGACTTACTTTTACTCAAATTTCTGGCAAAACACGTGGCTTCTTTAGAAGTTAAGACAAGAATAGTCAAAGTTTAAAACATGGAAAGGTAAATTCTGTTAAAAAGATTAAATTTGAAGGTAAAAGACAATGTAGTGTGTCCTGTCACTGCTTCCTACTCCATCTCAGGTAGGCAAATCTTCAGCTACTTAGTGCATTTATTATTATTATTATTATTATGCCAATGTTCTGAAACAATTAAATAATATTTCAATCTTTAATGACAACGAATGATGATGAAGTTTTCTCAGGATATCAACCAGGTGATTTCTTGATAGACTTCTGAGCTTTTGAGAACTAACATCACTCTCATCTTCAGGGACTGGAGCGAGAAAACCTCTTCATTAATGTTCTGAAACATTTACATGAATAAGCAATTCGGTCTCACCAAGATAGCTTGTGGACGTCAAACAAGACCACACTACTATGTTGGTCCACAAATTTTTTGCCAAACACCAAATGATAGTTATTACACTTCACCATATTCTCATGAAGAAAATGCTGAAACGCAGGCAGTACATGCACACTGCAACTGCCCAGAAGGCACATTTAGGAAATGTGGGGGTTGGGCACCACACATTCTCGATCTCAGCCATTTTGGAGGTGATGTGATCAGCACCATGCTCTGGCCACATTTACCCTGCAAGGTTGACCCCAGGTATGCGTTGATTTGAGTCTGGGTGAGGCCCAGAGCCACTTTAAGCGGGGACAAGGCCGGAAAAATTCCGACCTTAGATCACACACCCCGGGAATCAATCCTGGGTCTCCCGTATGGCAATCAGATGACCTACGAACTAGACCACCTCGGCTCCTCCAGAACGGATGAGCTGAAAAGTATTCCAGAATAAACTATCTTGCAAAAACCTTCATGAGCATTGACAGCAGCGTATTAATTGCAGAGGGGAAGACTTTGAAGAGAACAAGTTGAGTAAGTTATTTCTTGCAGTGCCAATCCTGGAACTTTTATGGCAAACATTGTACATGCAAACTTTTATGTTAACTATGGAAGTATGGGACTCTTCACTGGGATGTTCAAATAAAAGCAGTCTCCTTGTTCTCCCTCCCTCTCTCACCATCAGACAACACATTTGAATAAATAACAACAGCGGTTAAATACTGAACATAGAAACCAAGACACTATTCTCAACTCCAGTACTTCCACCATTAATTGGATTAGTGGCAATATTTTCATGATTTTATGCTTCCTTAAATAAATTAATATCTAATAATATACTCACTTTTGTTTCCGACACACTCAAAGTTCAATTCTGTATATCTCAGGATAAAAGAAGCAAAGAAGGTGAAACTTACATAAGGAATTAAACTTGGCACAAAATGGCTGTAGCTGCACCAGTACAATTTAATTTAAAAGGGGGAGGTCCTCTTTTTAATTATTAGTGAGTGCAAATTTGTATACCTCTCCAGTGTGCAAACATCATGATTGCATTGTAATTGTATGTTGGGAGATTCATAAATCAAGTAAAATTAATAAATTTTATTTTTATGCAATTGTAATTTTTCAAGGTGATCCAAGCTTAATTTTTAAGTCCACCCCTGAGCTACAATGAGATACAAGAACGAAGAATAGCATGTTGCAGTGAAAAACACAATTATTCATTTACCAAATCAGTGGAAAATATGACTAGTTTTCCTGTAAACATGCAATTTGTGAATGTTGTACTGTTAAAACGTTCCAAGAGTAATTGCTATATTTATTTAACTTTAGTCACCAGACCTTCGCATGCCCTGTATTTCTTTTGAATCTCATGCCTTTTCAAGCACGTGCTTTTCAAACTTGCTGCAAAGTACAAAAAAATCGTAAATTGAGCACTAATTATCGTAGAGAGATGAAATTGATTTTGTTTTCTTTCTTAAAGACAGTGCTCTTAGCGAGGTAAAATTTTTACATTGTGCGTCCCAATAATTATGTTAAAGGAAGAAGAAGAAAGTTGAATTGTTTTTTTAAAAAATGGACATGCCACTCAATAGACCAAAGTGAATGAAAAAAAATAGTATGTAACGGTGCTAAATTACTACAACCATGCAAAGTTATGTTGAAATCAGAATGACACTTCTTGATTAAAAAAATAAAAACATTAAATAAAGCAACAGTGTTGCCAGCTTTGGGACAATGTCCAGAATTTCACTTCTATGGGTGATTGATAGACCAAATTTTCGAAGGAAGCACTACAAAAGACCACTCTATGAGGATATGTAATGCATGTGCCGCAACTATGAAAAAATCTGGAAATTACCGCATTCGGAAAATTTGCGTAATTACGGAAAATTTCGAACTTTGGGCCTTTGCCCCTGCTTTAACTTTATCTAACATTTATCTTCTTTTGTTCGATACATAAGTTTTCATACATTCATATGTGCCTACCTAGAAGTACAGGTTGTATCCATTAACATTATTATTATTAGTGTTCATGTTACACCAATAATTAATTATAAAGGGCACCTGGAATCAACAAAATCACACAATTTTAGTTGTGGGAATTATTAAGAACCTAAAGGTGGCCAATATGAAGTATCAGGTCCCAGGTACAAACAAACCCTTGCTAGCTAAAATTGAGGTAACAAAAACTTATTGTGATGTAAATAAATTATGTTAGGCAAACTATATCATACAATATATTATCCTACGATTCATCTGTTTTACCCAAACTGTGTTCATGATTTTTTGCCTAAGTTCTACTAATGTGTACTTCTGTAGAAAGTTTCTTTTGCATGTGAAAATTCTGCTTCCATGTCTAATTCAACTAATGCTAAAGAAGTGGCTCATGGTTTCTCTTGGATTGAATGAGTTGATGTTGCACCACACATTTCTATATATACTAAGTATCACAATGGTAGACATTTTCATTTCTGCTTGTAACATTATGTAAAGAAGGTCCTTGAAGCATAGGATCAAGGTAAATTGAGTATTAAAATGTACTCCAGTTTCATACTGCATTTCTTAATTCTATCAATTAGGAAAATGGATTAGGGGTAGGGAGAGAATTAGCATTTTATTCAAATATGTGCATTTGGGGGAGGGGATTCCCATTCTTATGATCAAGATTTAACTCCGATAAACTATTATTCTCATTTACTTATATTTATATTCACACAATCATTTACCACAAGGAACAAGGCAGCAAACTCAATTGCACTAATTAGTGAATAAAAAAAAACTAAAGAAATAAAAAATCAGAACTCAATTGTTAAAGCATGATGTTTATACAAACTTCTTGCTATTGTAATCCCAATGAATGTTGAAGGGCAAGGGAGAGAAAAAACTACTTCAAATATTATTTTATGTGCATTTATAGCGTAATCAATAAAGGTTTCATGTCGGGAATAATACCGTAAATGCTGAATTTTAGTCAGTTGTTAGAACACTATTAGTAGTGCAAAATCCCTCCCAATGGGGCTTTCCCCCACCAACGATATGAATTTTATTTCCCCTTAAAATGTAATTTAAGGTAAATTTAAAAATATAAAAAATAGTATTTTAAGGGTTTAGTTCGTCTTAAGTCTTCGAACACACATTTTGTAACCTACCAAATATAAAATACTATTGTTTGGTTTGAGAATTGTTAACTTTCAACTAGCAGTTATTCACATAAAATATTATAAATAGTGAGTTTTTCTACCAAACTTCTAATTTTATTCTTCAGAAATAGATTTGTTGATATATTAATAAAGTTTACACTATTTGGATCATTTCTGAAACATGATATTTCCCAAGATACGACGTATATCACATCCAAAATATCCAATATGGCAGACTCTTTTCAAGATGGCGGCTGTCAGGACTCGGATGGCGATTGGCTACTCGAATGAACATGTCAACTGGAATAACAATTAATTCTACCAAGTCTCTTGATTTTATAAAAAAAGTAAATGATTCCGGACTTAACTGCCGGACTGTGATGAAGACTTTTTTTGGCACTATCCTCCACTTGGAGACACATTTTATGATCTATCTTAAAATACATTAAAACTCATATCGTTTTAAAGCTTATAAATTGGGCTACAACTTTTATCCAAAACAATTTCTTGTAATTTAATTTGTTCAAAAGTTACAAGGCAAAAACTTCAGAAAGTACTAGAAAAAATCATTTTTAAAGATTATTTTGAAATTATGGCAAAACCACTGACATTATCGAAAAATTATACAGAATCTTTTTTGCAGCCCATTTAATGAGGACTAAGACTAAAAAAGATTACCTGTCTACGTCCACTGGTTATGGGGAGCCTGCGAAATTGATGTTGAGGGGCTGGGGGGAACCAAAATTCAGCTTTTACGGAATTATTCCCGATATGGGCCTTTTTCTGTCCTTCATTGACTGGGCTATTATGACAGTTACTTTCAACAGAAGTAAAACCTGTGTAATGATATGTATATTTTTTTTCATTTTGGGAGTTATTTAGAAAACCAAACTAACTTCTTGAGCAAAAACTACTACACTGACAACACATCAATCACAAGTTCCCTAAGTCACGTCCTTCTTTAATGCAATATGAATGTGAAGCATACACTGCCACAATGTATGAACGGTAACACTAAATGAAGTGGGGGAAAAAGCAACTAATGACTAAATATTTTCACAAATAATATCAAATTTGAAAGTATTCATTTCATTGTAGATTAAAAGTAATTATGAATAATCATGGAATAACGTGATCAATATTTCTCTTCTGTTCAAATACACTGCAACAAAGGATGCATAGCTTTCAGTTATATATTCATAGATGTCCATATACGTATTATCATACTCCAATTACAATCTGATCAAAAGATTATGATGATATCTTTCCAGATACTATTGTTAAGTCACTGTCCTCACAGTGATCTACAGTTGAATATACAAATAAGCATTAATACATAATAAAAAAAGTGTATTAGAAGAATTATCTTTTACCTCATTATACGCAAATCATCGAACTTAATTATATGCACAAAAAAACATTATTAAATTTAGTCACATATCTTATAAAATTAACATTTTACTTTAAAAAGTGTCTCATTTCCTCTATGCTGACAGTTTAATTTTATTTTTAAACTTAAGATGCATTTGGAACCAAATGATAATAGCAATTAATGTGATACTAGCAGTTACATGGACTTATACCGTACATTATTCATCGACATCACCAAAAATTTCTCCAAATTTCTCAAAAAAATTAGTAAAAGTAATTTCATACATAATTATAAAATGTTTTCAGAATGAATCATTACTAGCAAATGAAAATTAAACAGAAAATTAAAATTTAATGTATTGTAATGAGAAGTTAAATGAAGCTAAGAGAACTGATATCAAAATATATATTTTTAATTATTTTACTGGCTGCAAATTGTGTTTCACTTTCACACAGAAGTCTTAATAATTTGGTGCCCTTCTCAAATTTATCAACCCATATTCTCCCATAAAACAGCAAAAATATGCAGCAACCCCTAAAATATCTCAAAATATGAAAAATTTACTCACTTATTTGTTCACTTAGTGTTCTAGAAAATCAATTTGAAATAAAAGACACTCATTTTGATCCACTTGCCTGTTATGGTCCCCTTCAGTAGAAAGAAAGCCCATGAATGACGCTAGCTTAGGAGTAGTGGATCTAGTCAGAAGGAACCATGGTGTACAATCAGTATTTTAGTCAAAATTTGCAGTCAAGCAGTTTACACAAAGGGATTTTTACCTAATAATAATAATTACAGACTAGCTCCTACACATGTAAAAATGTGAAAACACAATTATCTTGCATACAAATATAACCTTCGTCAAGAAAGTTACAGGATTGATTTTTTTAATTCCCAAACTGTGAACTGTGTGTTATTTAGTCACCTCATATGTGTTGTGAATATGCATATCCTTTGACCACCAGATGTCAGGGCTGGCCTAGCAACGCATTTGTTTGTCGTGTTGGTTCATTCAGTTGGAGTTACACAAGTGACATGATGGATGTGAAGATGCAGCAGAGTTAACGTTAAATTATGTGTTAAGCTAGGGAAAACATGGAAAAAAAAAGCTAAGGAAACACTGAACACGATACGGCAAGCTTACGGTGACCAGGCATTGAATGGCACAAGAGATTTCGGGAGGGCAGGAATTCAGTGGAAAACGATCCACGATCAGGTCGGCCTTCAACAGCACATACTGCTGAAACTGTGTAACATGTGAGGAAAGATAATGAACCACAATTTTAGCATTGAGGTAATGAAATGTTTGCTTGATGCAATTTAGCACAGCCGACCTGAGTTGTGTGCATATGGGCAGTTATTCTTCTTGGATGATAACGCAAGGCCCCGTAATGTATCGGTACAGGAAAATGTCTGGCCAAACATTGTTACCCTAAAAAAACACTAAGTTGCTGACCAAGTCAGTTTATTAACACATAAAACACTTAACATGTTTTTATGTCTTAATAAACTGCCTTGGTTAGCAACTTAAGTGTTTTTTAATATGGAAACAAGGCTTAATTATATTAGAATTGTATCCCTGCTCCTCAACATCCTCCATATTTGCCTGATCTGTCACCATGCAATTTCTTTGTTTTCCTATGTGAAAAGGAAAGCAACATCAAGATATTCCAGCATCCAAAAGGCTGTCACATGTGCAGAGAAGCATCCGAGAAAAGGCTTTCTCTGCTTGCTTCCGAGACTTCCAGAAACACTGGCAACTGTGTCTAGATATAGGAGGAAACTACTTTAACACAACCAAGGATCATTAGCTGGTGAGTTCAATGTACAGTGGAACTCAATTTTACGTTTTTCAGGGGACCAAGCTGAAGTAACTTAAAACGCAGGAAAATGTAAAATAAAGGAAAATTTTATAACATTTTCAGATGTTCAGACCATGAAGATTGAATGTATAATGAGGGAAAATGTAAAATCTTGGAACATAAAATCAGGGTTTCACTGTATTAGTTTTGACAATATCAGTCCAGGAACTTTTCTGACAAAGGTTACACACCACTCCCCCTTGACCCTTGAAGTAGGCTCTTGTATACTTTGTCAAGATAAACACACAACTGAACTTTGCAAAATATTAAAGAACTGATTTCATCTGTGTCAAGCCAAGGTGAGTGTTTCCGTTAATTTATATGCAAAACATGTGTTGACACATGATAAATCATTCTGAATACTCTTATAATTCTTTTCTATTATTATTTACTTATATCAGACACCACAAATAATGCTTGCTTAAGCAAAGTCTTAATTATTTATTACTTTAACTTCTTAAATTATAGAATAACACTCTTCATTCAATACATACTTTAAAATCCAAAATAAACTGCTGCACGAACAGCATTTGCAAAAATATGAAAACTATAACCTGGTGCTGAATGAATAAGTTTGTTTAGTTATGAAAATATAGTAACACATTCTTGTAAGAAGTGCTTATTAATATTTTCTAACTGAATACTACAATAAATCAAAACATCTTTTCCCACGCAATTCTACAGTTAAGAACAGTTCATTGTGCCATTTTCATTCTTGGCAAAATAAACAGTATTTCAAAAAGCATACTGTCACTGTTTGTACAATCACTAACCAATGAGAGACTTTAAAAACGATTAAATATTCACTACTATTGCATTGTGCATTTATACTTCCAACATAATACAGCTTTCGTTTTAGCAAATTTAAAGTTTTCAAAACAAATTGTATGAAATGTGTAGTCAAATAACTACAAATTAGCAGGATAGAAACATAATTACAAAATACATCTTTAAAAAAAAAAAAAAAAGTTGAATATTGCATTCAATGTTGTCCACACGAAAGCAACATTTCCAGCAACATCTGCCAAAGAAAATAATGCTTTAAAAAAAGAAGTCTGCAGATGGATGGGAAGGCATTCAAAAGTACCATAAGATCAATACAGATAATAATAATAAAAATAATACAGACCAAAAAATGCACTTTATGAGATTATTATTAGGAATAGGACAGACACCTTTTATCAGAATTGCCCAAAAAAGTATAGCCGTTTGATGGTAATATTGCTGATAATTTTCAGATTAATTATCTAAATAAATAGCATACAAATCGGCAATCTACTCATTGTTTTTATAAATATAAAGCTATAATTTCTTTACCACATTTTTGTAAAATACCTTTTCTTCCCAAAAAGAGGGATGTGAAGTATCAATCAAGTTCATGAAACAGTCAGCACTAAATGTAAAACTAGTACTTTACAGGTGCTGGTAAAAAAAATCTAGTGTATTCATTGTAGCTGCAGTAACTCAGTCATTAGGGCATCTGACTATCAAGCAAGAGGGGACACCGGGATTTTTTCCACCTGTTCAAGCGGTTCTGGCACCCACCAAGCATCGTATAAACTGGGTACCCGGAGGAAATTCTATGGGGGTAAAGGCAGCTAGGGGCATGGTTCTGATCAAATCAGCCCCAGCTTTGGCTGTGTTCAAGAAAGCATTGGGCCCAACTTCACAGCCCCTATACACATTCATGGCATGATGCAAAGCACAGGGGAGCACGTTAATTTACTTTATCCCTTGAAAATAAGGTAACCAGTTGGCTTGGAGGTCAAGCACATAAAGACTCGGCTGGACCTTTGAAAAACACCGGGGCAGCTGTTTCAGAATTTTCCTCTCCTTTTGAAAAACCGCTATGATATTCTAAAATCTAAAAACTTACACATGCTTAGAATTCCTTCTGGAGCATTCACATGAAATCTTTCAAATGGTTCGCTTTCCACATTTTCTACATATTATCAATAGTTTAATTTACTTGCGTAGTCACAAAACTATTGAGATTATCTAAGCAACAGCAAAAGCAAACTACATGAAGATTCATGTAACACACAAAACAAACCTAAAGAAGCATCTACTGTCCAAACAATAGTGTCTGGATTTGTCTTTGAATGGGAATGAGGTATTGGTTTTAGTTTTAGTTTCTGTAATAATTGTATTCTAATTGTGGTTTTAGGTTTAACTCTGTACCTTCAGTACATTAATTGTTTACATTATAAGTATGAATGTTTCATTTCTATTTTTCTACTGCAACAGTGATTTTCAAGAAATGTAAAGTGTCAATTGTAATATTTTATTTTGTTTTTGTTTTAAGGGTTTGTTGTAAGGCCAAAACACGCCCTCTCAATAAAGACATTATTATTATTATTATTATTATTATTATTATTATTATTATGTGAATGCTCTACAAGGAATTCTAAGCATATGTTATTTGTCAGATTTTGGAATATTATAGCAAATTTACGAAAGGAGAGGAAAATTCTAAAACTACTGCCATGGTGTCAGCCAAAGGTCCAGTGAACCTTAAGGGGTCACATTGAAGTTCCTGGACTCAAGCCCCATCATGCACATGGATGTTCTTTGTGAGCATCCCTTCATCAATTTCATCTAATCATCACTCATCCTCATCACTATGATCAGTCAAAAGTGGCACAAAAAGCAATACTAAATATAATTCAATACAACAGATGCAATGTTACTTTTCACAGAATTTAAAGTCCTATGCAAGGCAGAAAAGTTGTTGTGGGCTCTCTTCTTGAACAAGAATCACTCCTGACGAAACCATCAGACGGGTGACGAAATCAATCACGAGAAAAATTTACGTGGAAAAAATTAAAAGTGAGCTTATCATAGTTAATTACCTATCTCTGTGTATAACATAGAAAAGAATATACAGATTAAATTGAATAAAACAATAGGACATAAAAATGATAATACGTACAATGTGTACATATTCTTTGGGATGAGAAAGACTGAAATTAGCGTTGTCAATGCCTATTTGCCGATGCCAACACTGCTTACTTTTAATGTATTTTTTAAAATTTTTGTTATTGAGCATCGGTTTTCTGCAACTTTTGACCAATCGCAAAGATGAAGATGGGTGATGATATGATGAAGTTGACGAAGGGACACTCGCAAAGAATGCCCATGCCGAGGTATGGCTTCAAAGCAAATTGTGCTAACCACTCTGCAGATATTTCACATAATTATTTCACACTTTCTTGAAATTACAGCTTGACCTAGATTAGACTGCCTCTGAGGTGATGCAGACGAACTTTCAACCATAGGCATGGGGAGGGAAGGAGTAAGAGCTATGCAATCAGTTCCTTGCATTGTTCGCATGTTCATGCATTGTCAAACTGTGCAGCACTGTCGAAAGCTCGTTGCTCATTCAGTGAAAAGTATTAATCATCACTAAGGGGAAAACTGTACACAGCAAAAAGAGAGATATTGAACGTACCTGAAATTTTTGACAACGGAAGCAAGGGAGGAAAGTTGTAAATGGAGCCCTGGATAGTTACACACTTAAAATACCTAAAATATGCATGCAAATATGCAATAAAAAGGTGCAAAATATGCAAATATATATATGCACTTTTTGAAATATTAGCGCGAAAACCTTACATATAAACAGATATTTGTTCTCTTTTCAGCTCAGGATTTAGCATGAAATAAATGTAAAGTTGCAGTTCCGAATTCTTCCACACATTCTATTTTAATTGACACTGCTGTTTCATAAACGAAGGAAAAATTACATGATTACTAGAGGCATGCATATTTATTTTTTTATGAAAACACGAAATGTGAAATAACATATTGTAATGTTAATTTTTCATGTTTCTGAAAGGGGTGAGGTGCATTTTCCTACCCTTTTTTATCACGAAATAATGAGAAGTGAACTGCAAAATGTGAAATAGACTCTAAACATGAAATATAGAGTTTATTTACCGACGCGACACTTTCTGAAGTCAGAATTATCCTGTGAGTTATGCAATTCATGGAAAATTGATTAATTCTGCTGTAAATATTTTTGAAGCAAAAATTGACACCCTTATACAGGATTAAACTTAAAATTCTGGTAATGACATAAATGTGCTATTAGAAGGCATATGCTTATTTTGTGTAGTAAGTGCAGTTTATAAATCAAATTTGGGATTATATTCACATTCTTTAAAACCAAAATGTCATTTTATATACTGCCTATCACCGCTATAACAGCAAAATTTTATTGTATTTACCGCTTTTAAAACCGAAATTGACTCAGTTTTTGTACCTAACTTTTGTTTTTTATTTATCAAAAATATGTGCCTCTAATGATTACATTTGATTACAACATGATATCTCACATTTTCAACCTTGAAATTTCTGTTTTCGACAAGAATATTTATATTTAAAAAAAATAAAAAATCACAAGATGCAATTGAACAATATTTTAAGGGATGACAAAAGGAAGTCTTATCTCCTTGTTTTGTAAAAAAAAGTGGAGAATAAACAGCAGTGACGGAAGGAAATAGGAAGTTATTTTATTAAGAAGACAATATGTCATACACACAAATATAAAATACACTTTTAGCACTGGTGGTTGGCTCAAAAAATTGCATGAAGTATATGTGCAAGATTCATACATGCATTTGCATGTTCCACGTGTAAAATGCATAACTAGCGAGGCCTACAAAGTGTTCAGCTTCTGCAGTAATAAAAGTCAAATACTGTGGAAGTGAGAGTGAAATTGTGAAGTACGAAGAAGGAGAGTGGACTGAGTGAGTACTGTTCTTTTTTCATTATTATTCTCTTGATTTCACTTTTTTCTTTTGTTCCTCATCAGTCCTTCATGAGAAATAAGCAACTGCATGTGGTGGTCAGATCGGCATCTTCCTTTGGTGTATGCAAATGTTATTAATCTCCTAATTCACTATTACCTGAAGAGCAAGGGAAGAAATATTTACTAAATACTTTGCAAATCAACAATAATGCTGATATATTAGATCACCAATATTTTCATGGGTTGTAGATTCTTTAATCTTTCTTAAATTTTTTCACACTTCTCATTAGGTGCCTTATGTCAGTGACCAATCTCCAAAGGTCCCTCAAAAATATAAATGTTATTGAATACCTTAGTGAATAAAATTTATGGACGAATATAACAAAGTGAGGAACGGAAGTTATTATGACGATAATATCACAATATCAAGGTACAATGCATGCAGCTACTGGTATGTAAAAATTGGTGGTATGTAAAAATTGGAAAGTCTCATCGAGAAAATAAAAACAGGGGAAGAATGGTATCCTCTAATTTAATTTCTATTTTTAAAAAACATAAAGTTATCCCCACACCACTGGAATATGTAAGGGTGTGAAGACAGGGTCTCACACATTCTTGTTCTCAGCCTTAATAGATGTGATATGAACAGCACCACACTCCAGCAGTCTTTGCCCAACCCCTCTCCCAAGATACCCATTGATCAGAGGCTGGGTGAGTCCTGGAGCCACTTTAAGTTGTCATAAAAATTCCCAACAATATATGTGACCGAACCATACCATCAGCCAATGTCGGTAGTTCTATTCTATTTTCATTATTTAAATCACATTTCTACTGGTAGGAGATAATGGCGATGAGGATGACGGATGATCTGATGAAATGTTGACAGGACAGGTACAACAATATATTTATGCCTGACCAAGGTTCGAACCTGGGACCTTTGGCTTGGTAGCAGTTTGCACTATCATTATGCCATGGAGGTCCATTCAATATTAGTATCAAAGAGCAGCAGTTTGAAGTCTCGCTAAATTAGCCCATCGTGCAAAATCTTCTGAGAGCAAAGAGCTTTTTCTAGATAAAAATGGTCAGCAGGAACTAGCCTCATTGCTACTATATAGGCAAGTCAGTAAGTAGGCCACAAACGTTTATTAAAAAAAATACTAAGTGAGATACGGACTTGAAAACTGGTTTTATCCCACCCCTTTATTATTCCCCCAAAACTTGCTGGATAAAAGTCATTGGACTGCTGTCCCAGCCACAGTTGCACCTCACGTTCTACATCCTCATCATCAGCAAAATGTTTACCACCCTCTTGTGCACACTTTTCAGAAATTCAAACAATCATGCATTAAACTAAACTATGGGACTAGCCTATTGTAGTTGCTATGCTGTCTACGGTCACTCGCCTGTCAGCTCGAATCATCTCATCCACCAGTACCATTTCCATGTAGTCCTCGAGTACGGTCACCATTTTCAAACTGAGTTGCCCATGCATGTGTCTTCTATCTAGTGACTTCTAACTGAATATCACCCAGCTGGATTGTGCTGCCACCTAATGCCACCTTTAGAAACTACTCTCTATTATTTTCAGCTATCCTACATCAGTTTGTGACCTATTTCCTGACTTCCCCTCATATAATCAGACACTAGACCAGATGAAATGTAAATTCGTGGAAATTGTGCAAAATGTATACTTTTCATTAATTTTGCTCTAGTACTGTGTGGAAAAAAGGATCTTGTGTTTAACCTTTAGCAGACAGAGCCTTGGGCTCCTGTAAAGTCTCTCAGGATGGAAACTTCTCACAATCAAACTTGGGACAAAGTTTAAAAAAAATGTAGCATGAGAACTATTTCTCATAGAGAAATTAAATAGGTTAAGTTTTCTTTCGGAATGACAGGGCTTTTAGGGAAGGTGAATTTTATACATTGTATCTCCCAATAATGAAAGTTAAAAGAAGAATAAAATTGAAATTTAAAAATAAAAAAAAATGTATTGAGCACTGGCACACACCTATGACCACCACAATAGACCAAAGTGAATGAAAAAATGTAGTATGAAGCAGTGGTGCATTCAAACAAACATGCAAAGTTTTGTTGAAAACAGACTGAAACTTATATTGAAAAACAAAAGAGCAGCAGTGTTGCCAGCTTATGGAAGCAATATATATGTAATTTTGCTTCTAGCGTCGGCCCTATGCATGTTGAATGGACCAAATTTGCAAGCAAGCATGATGAAAGACCACTCTTTGGGGATATATAATGCATGTCCCCTAGTTATACAACATGCAGTACAATTTAGGTTCAAGAAATGCCTTCCTTAGTTGTAGGTCGAAAAGCTATTGCTATGTGGACTAAGACAAGAATATTGTCTTGTACATACAATGAGTCAACAACCTATGCCACCTCCCACCCCTTTCAATTCTGTATAGTGGCACCACCAGCAAAATAACATGTGCAGACCAGTGACTCCTGTGCATCGAACTCCCATGTGGAGAGGAGGGGCTAGAGTAAAGCAAGCTTCCTTATGGCCTGAGTTGAACAGATTGAGGGGAAGTTCTTTTGTTTGTAGTTGCTCTACAACAAGCTTGTTTATTGTTTACTGCAAGAAAGTAAGATCAAGGGAGCAAATTAGGGTGACCAACTTTCAGCTATGAATTTAAAGGAGATTTCAAAGTTTTGGCATTAAATTTACAGGAGATTATGGGATATTTAGTCATGACAAATTTTGCTCATATTTAGTGGTGTGTCATCACTCAAACAAATGTTTATAGAATGGATAATATTAAACAAAATAATTTACATTTTATAAAATATACAAATCTCAATATAGAATAACAAGTTACAAACTTGCATGATCCTTAGTCCTAACGCATATGTTGTGCATTGGTGCTGAACTAAGTATCAATCAACTACTGCAAGATATGACATCATTTCTGCCTGCCAAACATTAAGTGCAGCAGCGGTGCCAGGATTAATCATCTAGGGGTGCTGAGGGGGTGCGGAAAGAAATTTAGGGGGTGCGATGCTGAAAATAAGGAAAACATGAAACATGCATGCAACCTTTCAAAACTGGGGGAGCAAAGTGCCAAGATGGGGGGGGGGGGCAGGGCGAGGACAGTTTACTTTCCCTTGGTAGATAAGGTTTAGCATAATGCAGGGCCAAAAAAAGCAAAAAGCGGGGGTCAACTGCACCCTAATCGCCACTACTGATTAACATAAATTACTGACTGAAATAAAATTGTATGTGTGAAATACGTATAATAACTTTAGATTGACATTTATTTTCCAGGGAGGCTGTGCCCCCTTGCCCTCCCCCTGGACATCCATGATGATATGTATTAAGTCTCATACTCCAAGAAAGTGGTCATATAGTGTAAACATTCAGATACACGTTGCAGTCTTATTGAACTATGTAGTGAAGTACAAAATGTTATCCTTGTCTTTAAAAACACAATTTTTGAACCTTTTCAATGTAACCCATGGAGATACAAAATATATAAACACTTCAGGACAAAACGCAAAGTGCACAGCGATTTAGTCTTCGTTAATATCCCTTCTACCGCACTATACCCAACAACGAACTGTAAAATTTCTTCGTGACCATTGGGCCTCTTCCTAACGGGTTTTGAAAAAGCCTGAAATTGTATGTTTACTAGACATGTTACTTGGAACAAATACACAAAATGTATTAACAAGAAAACTACCCTTCACGTTACAACTCACAATACATAATTTCCCGAGCACAACTTGGTGGTACCTTGAAAACAGCTAAAATTTGTGCTCCAGTGTGAGGAAGAACAAGTAGGCAGAAAATAAAGCGATTATCAACAATGCAAAAAAGAAAAAGGAAAAACTAACATTAAACTCTAGGCTGTTGCATACAATAATAACGGTCTTAGGTACTTAACTTAACATTAGTACTTAACATTCGGCGCTCAATATGACGACATGACATAATATGACACGCTAAGGGTAGTTGTTTTCAGTTGAACTTAGGGGGTGCTGAAGGGGGTGCAGAAGAAAATTAAGTGGCATGCAAGCATCCCCTTGTGTCCCCCTGGCACTGGCCCTGATTAAGCGTGCAAGATCTTGCAGTCGGTATGAATTTCGTATGGCTCGCTGAACTCAAAATGAGTTGAAATTTCATAATCTTGGTTGATAATTAAATATACGGGGAAATTAGAATGTAAATGCGGGAGCTGAGAGGTTAAAAAAAAATAGCTCTAATGCAGGAGATCCCAGGGTATATGGGAGAGCTGGTTACCCTACCAGTTCTACAGAAGGTTGTTCGCTTTATATCCGACCATTTTTGACGGGTACTCACCTTAAGAGATACCGCGCCGCCACCACTGATCATGTTCTTTTGGACCCCCAGCATTGTGGACTATCGCCCGGCACCACAGTTTCCATTGCAGCAAGCTCCGGTGCAGGACAGGCATGGGAATTCTGTCCCACTCCTCCCTGCAAGCGTTCCATAGACCATCCAGGGTGCGTGGGCAGCGATGTTGAAGACGTCGTTTCAACAGTCCAAATGCGCAAAAATCCATTGGACTGGCATCTGGGCTTTTCACAGGAATGTCTTCAAATGGAATGACACGAATTACTAATTCATCTGCCATTTCCTGATAAAAATGTAGTGATGTTCTGGCAGTATGACTCGAAGCCTTGTCCATATGGATCATCACCTGGTTCGCGTCCATTCCATACAATTGTGGGATGTCTCTCCAATAGATAGGTGTCAGAATGGAGTCTTGGAAGTATCTGGCATTCACTTTCACGTTTTTGTCCACCTTGTGTATCATCAACTTACCCTCATATCCGAATCCCGTCACAACCATAAAGCCACGAGGGAAACTTTCCCTGCACTGACGAACAAAGTTGTAGCGCCCCTTGCCATCAATGTCACGGTATGTGATCGACCAAATGTGACCACCAGCAGTGAGATGGATATATGATTCATCCATTGTGACAACTTTCTTCCATTTGGAACCCGCCAGGTACTTTTCATACAGTTTCCTGCAATTCGTCTTACGTTCGGCAATGTGACACAGTAGAAGGTGGTGTACACGGGCCTTCCGCACACACTTCAACCTGAAGCGCTTGCGAATTGTTTTGTTCACAGTTGACGGTGCGAGGTGAAATCTGTGGGCCATATCATGTTGAGTTGGGGGAGTTTCTTGGCACGGGCCACAATAGCTTTCGCAGTAGTCACCCCGAGTGTTAACCCATTCTCCCAACACTGTTTCACAATGCATACGTATGAAAACTTAGCATGGAAAAGGGCCATTACGTAACCCTCCCAATACCGGTTGATTTCGGTGCCATTTGATAACATTCACTACCAACACTCACGCACCTACAAGGTCAGACACAACACTGCTCCCGCCAGCAGACCCATAGTTCCAGCATGATACGCCAGATGGCAGCACCGAATCGACAATGGTCGGATATAAAGCGAACAACCTCTGTACTGCTGCTTTCAAATTGCAAACTGTGCAGCATGCACAGGAAAATATCAACAGGGCTGCAGCTCGAAAATTCGATGTTGGTAAGGCAACTGTCAAGAATGGCAGGAGCAAGAAGAAAAGCTGAATCCAGTAGTACCATCCAGCAGAAGGGTTGCAAATATCCAGAATGAGCAAGTTATTTCAAATACCAATATTATGCCTCCCATGCTGTGGGAGGTGCATGCTCAAATACCTCTAGAATGGCGCCGCTTGTCTCGACATCGAAAAATGATCCAATAGCAGGTGAAAAATCATGAGAAACAGCCACTTCACTTTTATGTGTGCATTTCTTTCTTTAATTTATTAATGCTAAAATAATGAAACCTGGCTGCCTAATCTAAGCTATTTGTACAAAATCTTATAAGGTAGAAATACCTTATACCGTAGACATGAGAGCAATTTTTGAAGAAATTGTTTACAATGATTTCCTGTGAACATAGAAAAACTGGCAGGCATAATTTATATTTATACTTGTTGATACATATGTATTATATGCAGTGACTAGGAATCGCTACCACCTGTTGGTGATGGGTTCTAAAGTGGAAATGATTATTGAGGAAGTTGTTTTCCATTATTTCTCCTGCAACAAATACCGTTCATATGCCTCCCGTGTGATGGGAGGTGCACACTCAAAATTCTGCCAAAATGGTGCTACTTTTCTCGGTGTTGCAAAACGTACTTAGAGTGTAAAAGCTTAGTGTTCCCCTGTGCTTTGCACCAAGCCATGAAGGCATATAGCAAATGTGGAGTTAGGGCTCCACACTTTCTTGATTACAACCATAGGTGGGGTTGATGTGATAAGCACCACATCCTTGGATGCCTTTACCTCCAAGAGTTTCCTCCAGGTACCCACTTTATGCAATGCTGGGTGTGCGCCGGAGCTGATTGAACAGATGGAAAAAAATCCCGATTCTCCCCCACCAGGGATCGAACCCCGGGATCTCTCGCATGGCAATCACATGCCCTAACGACGGAGCTACCACACTCTAAAACGTACTAATACAAAGTGAAAAATTATGGGAAATGGGCATTTCACTTTTATACTTTTTCTGTTTATTGATAAAGAAACCACAAGCTAGGAATTTGTATTTGCACCTGTTGATATGTGCATGTTAAATGCAGTCACATAGTGAAACACGAATGATTTAATTTTGGATGTTTAAATTATTCCATGTGTAGCACACGCCACAGTTAAGGGAGACAGAAATTTTGGGAAAAAGTGATCATTATACATGTGTAAATATGATATGTGGGAGCGGAGGTTGGCACGTAAAAAATGCCTTCCGAAAAGCTTACCCCTTACACCACAAAACTCTGGTAGATCAGCATGGCATAGTTGCAACAGAATACTTACATATTAATAGTTACAATACTCTGAGCAACTTATCAGCAAATGTGGTATTGGAAACAATTCAAATTCATATTGGCTCAGTCCTACAAAATACACAGCCATGTAATTCTGCACCAAGAACTGTGTAGCAAGCAGGCTGGATAAAAACCATGATTTTTATTTTAAAAAATCATTTTTGATGATTTTTTAAATTTAAATCGTATTTTTTTTATTTGAATCTATTATTTTTATTCTTTTAAAAAACACCCTCAAAATGGTTTGTATGGTTTTTGGCACCATACATATAGATACATGATTTTTTATGGAAAGACTTTTTCTGGTAAACAGACCTGTAAAATATTTGAAGAGTTTGATTAAAGCAAAAAAAAAGTATGTAAATATACATTTTTCTATTTCTGATACTGTATGAACCTACTATGGAAATGTTTGTTGAGTGTGTTAATGAAACTATAATAATTTATGTAACTTTCTTCGAGTAAAAATAAAACATTCTGGATGTACTATATAATTGAAACTTAAAATATATTTATACCCTTTGTAGCTAAATTTTGGCAATTTTTTATGATAGTTTGGAAAATACAGTTTGGTCCAAAAAAAATATCCCCGCCAAAAGGTTTTATTGAAAGCACATGAGAATGAAAACTAACCTAATTTAACCAATAATTTTCAAGCTTACTAATAGAGAACTACCTATACTTTGTCTTGGGAATCCGTGGAGCAAGACCATGTGGTAGTGAAGGGGAGAAAGCGAGTGGGCAGAGCAAAGCAGTGCACGCTGATGCAAATGGATGGTAGCTGCAGCTGCATTTTCCCCTCCATGCCCTCGCTTCCACTCTCATGCGTTAATTGGTCGAGTCAGTTCTTGTCCAGATGCATGTACACATGTAAGAAAATTACTCTGGGGTGTTGAAATAAAATTGTTTAGCAGAAATAAAAAGAAGCACAACCATCTACAACATTGCCATCAAACATATACGTAATAAAATATAATTCAATTCTTGTGTATGTATGATGTAATTCACGTCGATTATCTGTGTGAAAGGATGTCAATAATAGGCATTCTTATCTACAGTTACCAGTTAATTGATACTTGTTTCTAAAATAAATAATATTGGCATTCCTATGACATTGAAACAGATTTAAGTTGAAATATATGAAGAAATAAACAAATATTGCAAGTGGGGATATTTTTTTTGGACCAAACTGTATCAGCTGCCATGTTTATTTACAGTTTAATGATAATGACACTCTTTGTGGTTTAATATGATTAGTATTTTGTACATTATTCTACACAAAATGCCTATTTTTGCCTGTAAAATTTATTGAATTTTAAATCAAGAGAAATTTAAGAATGTTTAGTTTACATATTCTTTCGTACGAGCTTTGTGCCATCAGTACATATATTTTGTATCCTTTCTTTACCTTTATTAGAGCCTAATAAACACCAATTAAATAATTACTAGATTAATGTACTTTCACCAAAGATGAATATGTTATCTACAAAATCCTTATGTACATTATTCTATGAATTATTTTTTTAAAGTGATATTTTTAAATCAGTGATTTTTTTTAAAAAAATCATTTAAATCAATCCATCTTGGTAGCAAGTAAATTTTGTGATCAAATGGTTGATATTTTAATATATTTATTACCTCACATGTAAATCAATGTACACTTGTGTGTAAATTTCTATTCACACATTTGTAACTATTCTATTGTAATTAGAGCCTGAATTTTATATTTCATTCCAGTTATATTAATAACATAAAACTGTAAAATTCACTCACATTAACTTCTTGTTTTACATATTTTCATACACTTCGGTCAATTGTAGCTATTTGCAATGTACATAAAAATACATATTTTGGAGTTTTCCTAATTTAATGTTCTATATTTCTGCCCAAACTTGTGTCTGGCAAGCAAAGCTCAAGAGTATTATGGAATATGTGATGTAGAAAGTGGTGCAGTGCAAGCTGTTTTGGAAAAAAAAATGCACAAATAAGGGAACAAACAAAAGAAAAGTTCACCACCCAAACCTAGAACCCTTGGCAACTAGGCAACTACTACCTAACCTTCAACTGTTCTTATTTCCATAAAAATGAGAATTGAGAATTTATTTCTTTGTTCAATATTGTAAAAGATTTTTAATCACAACTTCCATGTATTCTAGGGACTGATAAATATGAAATTTTTACTGATAAGGTACTGATAAAAAAAAAACCAATAGCTGATAACTAGGGACCTTGATTTCTTGCAAAAGTGACAAAACCATGAAAATCTAGCATTCCTGTGTTTTATACTTAAAAAATAATAAAAACTACCATATTTGCATATGTATAACATGCGTGTCTTCCAAATTTTTATCACAAAAAGAAACTACAGTGCATGTTATACATGAAATAATTGAACAGCTACATCAAATTATATGTAAAGGGTGTTTTCCCATGATTTTCCACCTTCTATTGGAACATTTTGTATAACCGAGCAAATGAACATGCGGTGCACACCTACCATCACACGAGAGCCCTAACATCAGCATTTTTGTGCAAGAAATGCTCTGCATTACCAAGCAAAGTGGCACGGTTCTGGCAATGATCGAGTGTGCACCTACCATAAGCACACAAGACATAACATCAGTACCTGTTGTGCACGAAATAATTCAAAATAACTTCCTCAAAAATCATATGCAACGTATGACACTTCCATGAACAGGCATAGGCCACATGGCTTACAAATTAAAATACTAGTGTAAAAAACAATGGAATAAAAGTGTGCTAAAATCAAAATGCAAAATTTGAAGAAAAATAACAACGAAAAAAAGGTAATGCCAGTTTTCGACAAGAGAAAAAAAAAAAGCATTGAAAAGTCGAGGTACCTACTGATGATAGATATTCTACTGACCCAATATAAAATTGCCAATGTTTCTTGAAGTACGAGAATGGTGGTTCACTAACTTCCTTAATTCCAGATGCAACAAGATTACTACAGACAGTTTTGCTTTGAAAATAAAAAGCATATTTCAGCATTGGGTCAGTCCATGTGAAATCAACCAATGAAAAAACACTTTTCAACCTCACATATTCACACAAACTCGTTCATTTTGAAATCTGTCATATGGAAAGCACCAGCTGAGCTAAATAGATATGCAAAGTTGCAGATCCTTATCTTTTGTATTACCGAAGTCACAGTGGGTGCAAAAAGGGCGATTTTGATCATTTCTTCAACATCTTGTTAAATTTGAATTGCAATATTTTGGCAATCAGGGCACCTAATTCAGACGGCACTGAAGAGCTATTTCACATGAGATATTACATGCATATGTCACGGTAAAAAACAATTGAAAGTAGTGTAATAAAAATTTTGGTAGCCATTTTCTCCAAAAAGAGTCTTTCATCCTTTTCAAAAAATATATGTCATACATACACTATTACTCAATAACTGTGCAAAATATTAAAATTGGATGCCAATGGGATATGGAGTTAGGTTAGATTTAGGTCAAGTTAGGGTAAGTTAGGTAAAACATGATAACAATTTGATAAACAACTTACTATAATTTAAAAGTAAACATACAACAGAAATGAAAATTAAATATGAACACAATATCTTTGAATTAATGTACATGAAACTGATATTTACATTCCCATATCTTAGAAATACAGAGTGATTGTAAAGTCCGATCCCATAGGCAAGTCTGTTATTAGTGCACATAATGAAAAATGCTAAGGTATGAAAGTTGTTGGAAATAGACTACTTTGAATCTAACGTGCAAAACCATAGAATACTGGGAAATTAATAATTTATGACAATTACACGCAAAGTAAAAAAAGAGAAGAAGAAAAATGTGTTATACTTCCAGACTATTAGAAAAGGATAAATGTACATAAACAAATCTTGTTACATCCTGGTCATTAATACCCATTGGTGTCTGTTTAATCCTAGGAAAAGAGACAGGACTCCATGCAAAGGTACCAAGTGACATTACTGTCATTCATGTGCATCACATTTTCGACAAGCATTGAGGTTCGTAATAGTGTACAGCCTATGTTGAAAATTCAAGCACTTTAGATTGAAACTTGCCTATTTCCAACAACTTTCACCTCTTTCAATTTTTTGCTATGTGCACTAATAACAGACTTGCCTATGGGATCAGACTTTCAAATCACCCTGTATTTCTAAGAATTAAACTTCAGTTTCATGTAAATTAATTCAAACAATATTGTTTGCATATAATTGTCATTTCAGTTATACTTTTATTTTTGCATCATAGTAATTTGTCTGTCAAAATATGTTATCTTGCATAACCTAAAATACTCTAACCTAACCTAAGATCCCACTTTCATCCATCCAATTTTTAAATTTCAAACAGTTATTGAATAATAGTGCATGTATGACATATTTTATTTGGATTACAGTACTTTCATTTCTTTTTTTCTTAACCCTGACAGAGGCATGTAATATCTCATGTGAAATAGCTCTTCGAAACCTTACCAATGCTTTGTATCTAAAGATATCTGTTTTGCAGTTACGCGGAGATAGGTAATTTACTCTGATAAGCTTACTTTTCATTTTTCTGCGTAAATTTTTTTCGTGGTCGATTTCGCCACCCATCTAGTGGCTTCGTCAGGCATGTACTGTCTTGCTGCAGGCGGCATGGTTTCTTCTTCTTCCGCTTGTGCTGGTGGAAGCGCTAGTTGATGCGGTAAAAGAAGGAAGCACTACACCCACACGAGAACAGCAGAAAGTGAAAAGACAATGTTAACTAGTGCCGCAATGAGCATAAGCGGAAGAAGATGGAACCACGCTGGCCACAGCAAGACAGTACACGCCTGACGAAGCCACTAGATGGGTGGCGAAATTGACCACGAAAAAAATTTACGCAGAAAAATGAAAAGTAAGCTTATCAGAGTAAATTACCTATCTCCGCGTAACTGCAAAACAGATACCACGCTGGCCGCAGCAAGACAGTACACGCCTGACGAAGCCAGCAGACAGGTGGCGAAATCGATCACGAGAAAAATTTACTCGGAAAAATGAAAAGTAAGCTTATCAGAGTAAATTGCTTACCAATGCTGTCTGAATCACTTTCATGTGTGACCTGATTGCCGAAATATTGCCAATTAAAGTAAACAAGATGTTGAAAAAAAAATGGTCAAAGTCATACATTTTGCACCCCTGTTAACTTCAGAAATACAAAAGAAAAGGATCTGCCTTAGGTGGCCCTTTCAGTATGCCAAATTTCAAATTAATCAAGAAATGTAAAATTTAGAACCTTGTTGATCTATCATGAAATGACCCATTTACTTTACAAAATAATGTTCACAATCATATTATGGCTGAGTGCGTTAATTTTTAGTGAATGCAGCGATGCACAAAAAAAAAAAAATTCTCAGCATGAGAATTAATTGTAATAGAGAAATCAAATCAGTTTTTTTTTTTACCAGAATGACAGGGTTTTTAGCGGAAGTCAAAATTATAAATTCTACCTCCCACCAACAAAAGTTAAGGAAGAAGAAGAAAATCAAAATTTAACAAAGAAATTGGTATTCGGCACATGCCTGCAGCCACCACAATAATCCAAAGTGAATGTAAAAAGGTACTATGTAGAGTGGTCCATGCAAAGTTGCTCTGAAATTAGGTTGATACCTCTTGAAGAAAAAAATATCAACAATTTATAAGAGTGGCAGTCCTATGGACACTGGATGGACCAAATTTGGAAAGAAGCACAACAAAATACCACTCCATGATATGTAATGCTCATCCCCTAATTTGAAAAAAAGGAAAAAAATGAAAATTGTAATTTTCTGGTCACCTAAAGACCCGCTCTTTTCCAGCTAGCATGGGAACCACCTTGGCAGTGACCCTCTGTTGCCGCATTTACCTTCAAAAGAACTCACGATCAAACAACCAATTAGACCTACTGCTTGGGCAAGAAGCAGCAACATTAAAATCCCCCTCCCCAAAGCAGCCAGCAAGAAAACATAGTTTTGTCAAAATAACCATTCTGCACCATCATTGGACACCAGTTGGTACAGCGGCTCCATTATAATAGTCCCCCGGTGGTCTACTCGGTAGGGTGTTTGACTGCCATGTGGGAGACCCGGATTCAATTCCTGGGGTGGGTGATCTAAGGTTGGAATTTTACCGGCCTTGTCCCTGTATAAAGTGGCTCTGAGGTGCACCCAGCCTCAAATCAATGGGTACCTAACGGCAACCCTGGAGACTAAAGGCAGCTGGAGCATGTGCTGATCACACCTCCAAAATGGCCAAGCTTGAGAATGTATGGAGGCCTACCCCCACATCCCTTGAAATGTGCCTTCATGGCACAGTGCTACATGCATGGGGAACTTTTATCTTTGCCTAGTTGTAAAGGTGTTATTTTGTTCTCATTATTACATGTAAAAGTTAAATACAATAGAAAAAAGCGATGGTTCAGGAGTTATACGAGGGTGAATCAAATATGAACGAGCCTTGTGCGGAAAAAAAATATTTATTGAAGGAAACAGAGACAATGCCACATCCTATTTTTCTACATAGTCTCCGCCCTTAGTGATACATTTTTCCCAATGTTGTGGTAGGTTCTTGATGCCGTTCTCGTAGAATGAAGCTGGGTGGGTAGCCAACCAGTTGCGCACAAAGGTTTCCACCTGATCGTTGGTCTCAAATCGCTCGTGCCCAAGTGCTTCTTTGAGGGGTCCGAACAGGTGAAAATCACATGGTGAAAGGTCTGGGCTGTACGGTGGATGCGGAAGCGGTTCCCAGTGCATTTCCACCAGTTTCTGCCACGTAACACCTGCTGTATGGGGTCTGGCATTGTCGTGGAGGAACAAGACCTGGCGGATGGGACAGCCTCGTCGTTTGCGTCGATAATGCACCTTAACTTGATCCAGGAGGCCGCAGTAGTAGGGTGCGTTGATGGTCCGACGTTCGTGTAAGAAATCCACCAGTAGGATCCCCCTCCAGTCCCAAAACACTGTGGCCAACACCTTCCCCGCAGACAACCGAACTTTGGCCTTCACGGGGTTTCCTTCGCCTTTTCTCCTTTACTCCATGCTGGCACGCTTGGATGCTGGGGTGTAATGATGCACCCATGTCTCGTCACAGGTAACAATGCGATGCAAAAATGGTTCCCCTTCCACGTCAAAACGAGTGTGAAGCTGGCGAGCAATGCAAACTCGGTCATCTTTTTGAGCAACATCCAGCAGCTTGGGAACCCACCGAGCTGTGATTTTACGGAAACCCAAGTGCTTTGTGATGATTGATTGGACACTTCCATAGCTCACACCAAGTTCTGCCGCAATTTGCTTCACAGTGACTCTGCGATCCTGTTCGACAAGCTCACGAACACGAGCCATGTTGTCATTCGTCACACTGGTGCGAGGACGACGGGGGTGCACTTCATTTGCAACACGTTCACGGCCTTGCTGGAATTCCTTACACCACACCTTCACTCTTGCCCACGAGAGGGTACCATTCCCAAACTGGGCCTGCAGTCTCTGGTAAATTTCGGCCAGTTTGACGTTTTCCTGGGTGAGGAACTTGATGATTATGCGTTGTGCAACAGACACTGGCACACTCTGCTCACTCATCGTGAGAGCTACTAAACGAAGTATACGACATGCCGGCTGTTCTGGTTCCTGACTCACGGCAGCCCCACCTACTGGCCGCACATGCCCAATCACACCCTGCTACCCATTCCGACGCTTAGCCAATCAAGGCTCGTTCATATTTGATTCGCCCTCGTAATCTATTTAAGGGATCTATCCCATAATACTCAGAGGGAAGCAAAGGCCTTTTTCACATTCCGGTTGTTAATAGTAATAACAATAGACATACTGTGTGTAATTCGAGTATGTCATATCTTCATATGAATAGTAATGAACAAAAAAGACAGAACTCAAATATCATGTGCAGTTGTCAAGAAATTGCACATTAATTCCTGCCATGTGGTGCTGGGAAGCCAGCTTCCATCTTTAGTCTTTACTCACTAAAAATAAGCCAATACCAGTGGAACATGTATACGTATTGGAAAGTACATTTATAATGATTACCACAACTCTATTGAATACGGCTAACCATCAAAATAAAGGATTTGTTTCCCAAGTAAGCGTTACTAATCAACTATTTGTGGTATTTATTATTATACATCATGGTGTCTGTCTTCTTAATCCTTACATCTCACACATACAAATACCATTCTAAATACTTTTTGCAACAAAACTCAATGTATGTCGATGACTCCACATCAAATAATGCAAGTCTTGACCCCTGATGTAATGGATTTTGATAATCTCTGATAAATGGATATGGATTACACTTTCTATGAAATTTAAATCAATTTTGGATTAAATAAATTCCGATAAAACTTCAGTGGTTTCTTTAAAAATATTTATGAAAGTGTCTTTTCAAAAAAAAAAAATATATCTATAATTTAGTTTTGGACCAATAAAATGGAATATTGACTCTTCGTCTAAACTACTATCAGATCCTTCTACAGGGTGGGGCAAAAGTCCGGCACCAACCTTTCAATTTGAAGAACGACTTGACGGAGGGCGATGAAATTTCGGATATGGGTAATTGAGATGGGGGCACACCAGATGCGGCTAGTGTGTATCATGGTGGCCATCTTGAAAGCCGCCATCTTGGAATAACATCAAGATTTTCAAATGGGAAGGGGCTCATGTAGCATATCATTTTACATGTGTGTTTTCATAGAAATAAGAATATGCAGTTATTTTTCCCCTAACTTTATTTGATGAGGATATTTTCACAGTTGAAGTTCACATTTGGCGTAATGTAATGGGTTGATATTTATTTGTTCCAGGTGATCTAACATGGCTCTAACCCTCCAAGAACGGATCAAAATTATTGTTATAAGTGGGGAGCGCAGTGCCAGGGTAAACGCAGAAGATTTCAATGCCCGGCATCCAGAAAGAGATAACATCTCACATACCACAGTGCTGCGTGTAATACAGAAGTTTAAAGAGATGAGATCCGTGTGCGACAGAGAACGTAGTGGACGGCCATGGCCGAGAACAGCTACCGGCAAAGAAACAGCAATGGCAATCGCAGAATCCTTGGTCAAGAGCCTGAAATGTAGTACCCGGCATTTGGCTTTGGTGTCAGGAGTCAGTCACAAAGATCCATACTTCCCGTGTTGCAAATTCAAATGCAGCAGTCGCGCTGCGATGCCAAGGTTCCCGGGTTCGAATCTCGCACAGGATTGGTTGTTTGTGAATGTCAATTCATCAATTTCATCATTTCAACACTCATGGCCATCTTCGCAAGTTAGCCAAGAGTCACAAAAGGCGAAGTAAAATAAACTAAATCAATCAAATGCAGTTCTTAACTGAGGATGACCCAGACAGGCGGTTACAGTTTGAAGACTGGGCTTTGGATCGTTGCAACGAGGATCCACAGTTCCCGAAAAGTGTTCTGTTTAGCGATGAGGCCATATTCTTCGTGAACGGTGAGGTAAATAACCAGAATCATCGTTATTGGTCATATACCAACCCATCATGGACAGATGCTCGTAAGAAAGTAGGCGCAGCAAAGGTAATGGTGTGGTGTGGGATATGGAACACCCGAATTGTGGGACCTGTCTTCATCCATGGCAACCTGAATGGGGAGAGATATCTGAATATTCTCCAGGAAGATGTGTTTCCCTCACTGATGAACCCAGATGGTGAATTACCAGTCTATTTCAAAAAGGACAGCCTGCCTCCACACTACGCATTATGTGTCAGGCAGTGGTTGGATCAACAGTTAAAGGGTCACTGGATAGGTCGAAGAGGGCCCACTGAGTGGCCACCCCATTCTCCGGACCTGACACCCCTTGACTTTTACCTTTGGGGTTATCTTAAAACCATAGTTTATCAAGAGAAAATCAGTGATCTCCGACATCTCCAGCACCGGATCCAACAAGCATGTGACTCTGTCGACCCTGAAGTTATTGTGTGTCCATGAGAACTGGCTGAAACGTCTTGCATTGTGTGTAGCACAGAACAGGCAACACATAGAGTACATCTTGTAGGATGCCAAATGTGAACTTCAACTGTAAAAATATCTTCACCAAATACAGTTAGGGGAAAAATAACTGCATATTCTTATTTCTGAGAAAACGCACATGTAAAATGATATGCTACATGAGCCCCTTCCAATTTGAAAATCTGGATGTAATTCCAAGATGGCCACCATGACACACACTAGTCTCATTTGGTGTGCCCCACCCTAATTACCCATATCCGAAATTTCATCGCTCTCTGTCAAGAAGTTTTCAAATTAAAAGGGTGGTGCCGGACTTTTGACTCACCATGTAGTTTGATTCATTCTTTATATATGTGCATTGTACACTTCTCCAAATGTTATCTGACAGCCCTGAAAGAAATCAAGTACAGAAATCGTTAATTTGGCCACATAGCTCTTGAGCACCAGCAGAGTGTAGCCAACTGTTCTACAAGCTCCTCTACTAGGCGATAAACACTGTGGTGAAAGATTTACATTCTTGTTTATGATATGAAATCAGAAACTATATTCACCTAACATTTTAATAGAGAACAAAACGTAAAACTTAAGTGTGATGAATATTATTGGAGAATACTTGTGATTCAGCATGTTACAATTGGAATCAGAGAAACTGTTGTGAGGTTGGAACCACTGCATTAGCTAGTTGTTCACCTGGAGGGAATCGCTGTCAACTTTGTACATAAAGGGACATAATTACAAATAGTTTATGCTAAATTAATATAACACCACCTTGCAAAGTACTGCGCAATGAGCTAAAATTAAAAATTCTCACAATTTGCAGCCAAAATGTGTTCGTCAGATAGAAAAGTGGCAGCTTGCACAGTCATCAATATGTTTCAAGACGTTTGCTGTGAGCAATGTTGTAGAGCAGTGGTTCTTCAACTGTGGTCCGCGAAACCTTCCCAGTGTTCCACAAAGGTTCGGAAAACTACTAAGACAAGAGCATTTACTCTTTAATGCTAAGAATGAATTACGAGAGAACCAAAATTATAGAAATTTACGATGTCTATTTACTGAGGTAAAAGAAATTGAAGTAGATAACCGAAAACGCAGACATGACTAAGGATCACCAGTTTCCACAGCAACAGCATGCATGTTTCGGCTGAGAACTGCCTGGGCAGGTGCTTGAGGGGGAGGGGGGTGCTTGATTGTTTGGCTCGGATTGCTTCGCGCGTGACTTTGCTCCACAGCATGAACAAACAAAAGCCGCCTTTGCAGCTGTTCAGAATCTTGTGACGTTTGCATCCTCGGAAAGCCTTGTATTACTTCTTAGAATTTTTCTCATCCTTTGGAGTATGTTCTCGAAGAAAGCCGCGTATAAAAGTATTGCGGCGTTCGAATCTGAGTTAGTCTACAATTGTTAGCAAAGACTTCTCAGTAATCGTAAGTTGTTTCTGTTCGGGCCTTGGCATATTGTTGGATAAAGGTAAAGTTACTTCTCAATATTTCCAGAGTGAATTTTATGCTTGTGACTTCTGACCTATGATGGACCGCTGGCTGAATTTGAAACGAAAAAGTGCAGATTCCGATGATGAGGGTGTGTCGAGTTCAAAGCAATGTGAACCTGCCAGTCTTCTTAGAAAGTGCTGCCGTTATAGCAAGGAATATCTGTCCATGGGTTTCACGTGTTCAGGCCCAGAAGACAAACAACTTCCACACTGTGTGTGATGTTATGACATATTGACCAATGAAGCCATGAAACCATTGAAAGTGCGAAGGCATCTTGAAACTAAACACAAAGAACACATCACAAAGTGCATTGACTTTTTTAGTAAGAAGCAGGAGCTTCGCAACAGCAAGAAAATTGTGAAAAGGTCTATAAGTGGGTACAACAACGAGAATGCCGTGAGGGCGTCATTTGAAGTTTCTCACCTGATAGCAAAAAATTGGAAAACCTCACACAATTCCTGAAGAACATGTATTACAAGCTGCAAAAATCATGGTTTCTGCATTGATCAGTGAAAAAGCTGCCAAAGATCTCTCTTTGATACCATTGTCAAATGATACTGTTAAGAAGCGAATCGTCAGTTTGTATGAAAATATTAAGGAGCAGTTACTAGAAAGAGTTTGCATGTCCCTATTTTGCTTTGTAACTGGATGAAAGCACAGACATTACAAACAAAGCAATGCTGATGTGCTACGTTAGGCATGAACATCTCAAAAGTGTTTACGAGGACTTACTCTTCATCTCCTATTTGAAGCACACTACAGTTGAAGAAGTATTTGCCAGCTTAAAAGTGTTTATAATATCTCATAATATTGACTGGTTGAAATGTGTTGGAGTTAGCACAGATGTCGGGAAGTCTCACTGGACTTGCAGCACGAATAAAAGAAATCGCCCCAACGGCAACATAGTTCCATTGTGAAAATTGTCAATTTCATAAAAAGCAAGTCACTGAATTCAAGACTTTTTGAGCAGCTCTGCAAAGAAATGGACAGTCAATATCATCAACTTTTGCTTCAATGTGAAGTTCGCTGGCTGTCACAAGGTATAGTTTTGTCTCAATTCTGGGAATTGAGAGACGAAATAAGAATATTTCTCTTGGATAAGCAATTTCATCTCAGCGATCGTTTGAATGATTTTTCCTGGTTACTCAAGTTAGCATACTTATAACATATCTTCATCCATTTAAATAATCTGAACTTAAGCCTTCAAGGAAAACAAGTAACCGTATTTTTAGTTGAAGACAAGATCGAAGCAATGATCAAAATGATCAATTAATGGCAAACTTGCTAAAGTGGAACCATAAGCAAAAAAAACCTGTGCAGACCCACGACTCCTGTGCACCGTACTCCTGCATGGAGGGGAGGGTCAGGGTGGAGCATGCTTTCTTATGGCCCAAGCTGAACAGAGGAAGGGAAAGCAGCATGGAGACTTTTCGTCTAAGGTTCTTTTCCTTGTGGTTGCTCTATAAAAAGACCATGTCAGGAAATATTGATGTGTAAATTATGCAAGCAAATGCATTTAAAATTCACAAAACAAAAATGGAGGGGGGAGGAGAAAAGTAAGCATGAAATGAAGAAAAGTGCAACAAAAACCTTAAGAAATACCGGGAAAAAGAGCTGAAAAATTAAAAAATAGAAACAAAAAAAGCAAAGTACAAGTAATGTTTTCTGTTTGTAGTTGAAGGGAAACAGACTGATATCAGGTTTAGCATTGTTTTTAAGGCTCAGAAAAGAATATGATTTTTTATCAACTTCCGAGCCCTAGTCTCACATTCCTTGTTTGACCAAAACAAAATACAAATACGTTGAGCAAGTGGAAACATTTGTGGAATTTTACACTTAATTAATTATTGCAAACATTCTGAAACAAAATTATTGAGCTTAATTCCTAAACTCCATACTCAATTTATCTCAATGCAATACTTACAAAAAAAATATATATGAATGGCTTATTGCAGAAAGGGACCTGAGTCACTTTTGCACAATTCTGAGAAAAACAATGAAAAATCGTATAATATTAATAGTGTAAGAAAGAAATTTGCCGTTGTTGGCTCAAATATTCAACATAATGAATAGTTAATTTTGCAACCCTCAATGCACCCCCCTGCAGTATGCTGCTAGACACAGTGGAGTTGAAAAAATTAACTCCGATACCTCAAAAATGTGACTCAGGTCCCTTTCTGCAATAAGCCATTCATATATATATAAAAAAAAATTGAAGAACTTTAGATTTGAACCTGCGACCTTCTTTCCTAGGAAAAGAGAGAGCTCTGACACCAGTACTTTACCAAATGCTCTGCAACATTGCTCACAGCAAAGTCTGGAAATGCACTGATGACTGTGCAACCTGCCACTTTTCTATCTGATGAACACATTTTGGCTGCAAATTGTGAGAATTTTTAATTTTCGCTCATTGCACAGTACTTTGCAAGGTGTTGTTATATTAATTTAGCATAAACTATTTGTAATTATGTCCCTTTGTGTTCAAAGTTGACAGCGATTCCCTCCAGGTGAACAACTAGCGAATGCAGTGTTTCCAACCTCACAACAGTTTCTCTGATTCCAATTTTAACATGCTGAATCACAATTATTCTCTAATATTATTCGTCACACTTAAGTTTTACATTTTGTGCTCTATTAAGATGTTAGGTGAATATAGTTTGTTGCTTCATGTTATAAACAAGAATGTAAATCATTCACCACAGCATTTCTTGCCTAGTAGAGGGACCTGTAGGACAGTTGGCTACTCTCTGCTGCTTCTCAAGAGCTATGTTGCCAAATTAACGATTTCTGGAGTTAGAAATCTTTGAGGGTAGTCAGATAACATTTGGAGAGTGTACATTTATGAAAATAGTGTGTTAAAACTGTTAAGATTTTTAAATGTGTTTTCTATTTGTACCTGTGTTCCCAGACTGATTCTGTCTTCATCCTTAGGATGTTCTATTTGTCTCAAGTCATCTATCAGTGTTCCCCAAATACAAGGTGTCAATATGCATGGTTATAGTGTAAGATGCTCCACCATGTAAGAGAAACTTTGGGTTGACACTTGAAGTAATCAACTTGAAAATGTGTGTTTGAATCTCCTTCAATGCCGTTTATGTGCAATTGTCGGTCCCTGAATGATTGTGGGCATACGGTTCTCCCAGTGAATGTGCTACATTGTTCCTCGATTGTATGTTGACTGGTCAAAGCAGTGTTTAAGAAATGTTTAAACAAACATTTCCAACCCTGCTTTGACCAGTAAGCATACAATCTAGGAACAATTGAGCTTATGAATTGGGAGAACCATGTGCCCACAATCATTAAGGGACCAATAGTTGCACATAAGCGGTACTAAAGGAGATTCAAACGTAAGTCTTCAAGCTGATTACTTCAAGTGTCAACCTTAATCATCTCTCACATGGTGTATGTCACGTACACAAACTGCATTGTTGTTGTTTTTGGTAGAGGATTATAGATGGCAGCATGCACAAAGAATGACGCATATATTTGATGATGCATAAAGCAGTCTAGAAAGTGGGCCAGAGATGGCAGCACTCAAGAAAACTTCTACCATTGTAAAAAGAGAAAAAGGAAAGCGCTTATGTAGTGAAATAATGATTGTACATATTAATACTAATTATAATGAAAGAAATAAATGAACTTAGTACAATAACAGGATATAAATAAGGTGGAAAGGGTAATTAATATTCAGTAATAGCATAAGTGATCATTATATAAAAGTAAAGAAGTCGAATTGTAATTACGATTCTGGGTCTATTTCGGTTCCCATGAACCGAGAGTTTCGTGCGGCTTTTGGGTTGTTTTTCCCAGGTGTAGCGCCATTTCTTGTATCACCTTACAGTATAACCATGTAAATTGATGCTTCCCCAAACATATCTTGTGTTCGGGAACTACTGATAGATGACTAGTTACAGGTAAATACACTAGGGGGACAGAACCAGTCTCTGAAACATAGGTACAAACAAAAAACGGTGGTTAAAAGTCCAACATATCACTGGAGATCAGCTATAAAGAAGAAGAAATAGTGTAGCTCTCCAGTTTTTTTTTTTAAAGGATCAGAAATTAGATACAATTAATTTTTACCCAAAACCATTGTAAGAATATTTCAAAAAAATATAATTCACATCTCCTCACCACAAATTGTCAAAATCCAACAGGTCAGTTGTTACCACTTACTTAATTTGACATGAAATCAGCCACATTCCTTAAAAACAGTAACTAAGGTGGAACCACGATTTTACATTCTTGGATTTTACATTTTCTGACTTTATACATTCAATCTTCATGGTTCCAACAGAGCAAAATGTCATAAAAATATTCTGGAATTTACATTTTCTTGCATTTTTTTTTTTTTTTTTTTTTTTTTTTTTTTTTTTTTTTTTTTTTCATGTTGGTTCTCTGAAAAACATAAAACCGAGGTTTCACTGTATATGTGAATTTGCAGCACTTAATAATTAGTAGTACATTTTCACTTCAATCCACACAAGCACACAAACAGTACACAAATATGCAAAAAAATCTATGAAACAATTTGAAAATCTTTGTATCCCCACCCCTCCAAGAATACTTCCATGTCTATTGCAATAAGTCAAAAAGCTGTTAAAACCATTTACTAGCTTTTGTGCCTTCATGTAACTACTAGTACACATTACACAACTTAAGATAAAACTCAGAAAATTACATACAGGTACAGAGCTATGTAGGATTATTAAGTGTTTAATACAAGTCAAGAGTACAATTCACACACATAAGAAATTCATAAAGAAGTTGGTTATTAGTGCAAATAGCTGTGCCCAGAAAGCACAACTTAAGGTTTACTTCAAAGTTAAATTGAAAAGAACACCAGGTCACCATAATTAATGTTCCTCTACTCAGAGCTCCCTGGAGCCTGTTCGATGAATTGGGTTGTGGTGAAACTTGGTATAGATGCTATGGAGACCATCGAGAAGTGGATGTTGACGAAAAAAATAGTTAAAATTCTCAGCACCAGGTGGAAATGTAGTTCTGAAATCTGGTGGTGAACAACATCCTGGGAAACACTTTGTGCATTTGATCACACTGTCTTAAGGTATGCTTTCCTAGAACTGTCGCCCGGCGCAGGCAACTGTGGCCGCGCACTGTGCCGATTGGAAAATTATGTTCAGCGAAAAGGATGCTGCTAGGAAAGCACATTCGACTGAAACAACAGTAGATGTGTATAGGTCAATCGGCATGGTACAAGACTGTAGTCACCTGGGTCAGGCAACAGTTCTAGGAAAACGTACCTTTACTCTTCCAAAGGGTTATTCATGTTGACATGCACCTTCTGCTTTTAGGTCTTTAGGTTAGTCCGTATACAAATCTTTATCGGACTTCTCAAGGACATCAGAAGGTTAGTAGGACCAATTACCTGCGTGGTCAGTGGTGTAGGATTTGTTTTGTTTCTTACCTATATTGACTTGGAAGAAAAGAGTATTAGTACTCTTACTTAGAGATTTATTCAAACTTCCGACGATATACATAAACTTTTTTAAACAGACAATTCACCCAATGTAACTTGTAGACCGAAACCTATTAGTTATACCGAGTTTAAAACCCTGGTCTTTTCATGACACAGAAGAACCCCTTTTCAGCGTTAGGTTTAGAAATATCCACCTTGGAATACAAGTACCCCAAAGCCGCTCCTAGGAGCAGGGCAAGATATTTCCCCAACTGTCTCCTGAATCAGCAGCCTTTCAGCAACCAGGAGAGTGTCCCACAGACTTACAGAGCTATTGCCCTTTTATACAGAAAATTTGTTTACATTTTTCTAAAGCAACCCTATAGTTATTTATACATTCATAGTTACAGAACTTTTACAATGATTTACAATTTTCTTGTATTTTAAGAAAATACCAAAATCCTTTAAATTGATTTTCAGTAAGAATTCAGTTAAAAACCTTTACATATGTGATATTAACAATAACGTATTTTTAAAGAAAAAAATATAACATATTTTAATTAAAACAGAGTTGAACACAAATTAATCTTACGCAGATGCAACGGTTAGCGCTTGAAAAAGCTGCAGTCGACACAATGTTGATGGTGCGCCTACTGAACACTGCTACACTGACAAACTAAAAATAAAGCTTTGCATGTCAGATTTCTGGTTGTTGTTATTTCAGAACATTTCCTCCTGGTGGTCGAAATTTGAACTACTTTCTTTTCAATTAGCATTCGCTTTCCCATAGTCTCCATACCCTATACACAAATTTTCAACACAATCTGTTGTTTCGAACGGGCTACAGAGGGTTATGAGTAGGGGGGAAATTCAATTCTAAACACCACATGTCCATCTGGTGTTGAATATTTGAACTATTTTTTTTTCATAAGCATTCACTTCCCTATGGTTTTCATAGCCTCTGTATCAAGTTTCAACAGAACCAGATGCTTCGAATGGGCTCCAGAGAGCTCCAATAAGGAGAACTTTAATTATGACCACGCGGTACGTACAGTCACGTACAGTCACGGGCACTTCTGAGTTATAACAATCATATTGAAAGTCAATAGAATCATTACAAAACAGAATTGTCCTTTACTGTACCTAATTACATTAGCAGGAAAGGATGAAACACAAGCAAAGGAGAGTAAAACTATAATTCATGTTCTCAATTTACAATGGTGCTGTTAGTAACTACAAAACGGTGTTAATAAATAAATTGTCTGATGACAATTACTGATGAGACTGCATTGTGATAATCCACCACCACCACAAAGGAAAGCAAAGCACATGGAAATCCAGTTAGCCAGCAACAAATTGGTGATGATTTGGTATCAAGTTTACATCATAATAGAGTGCAGTACAAACACAGCAATCGGAGTAGAAGAAATTATTTGGCCAAAAAAGTACACGGTCAGGGTGGCTACTTAAAAGACCAACACGAGATAAAAAAATGTAAGCATAATTCCATGATTTCACAGTAAATTTTCAAAGAATTCAAGGGTAATAATCATAACAATTTTATAATAAAAATTAATTCATACTAAAATTTTATGGTACATATTTAAAAGAGTTCCTTGCATATTTTACAAATTATATAAATAATATGTGGACATGGAAACTGTCACAGAAGTTCAACAAATTATTACTTATTTGTAGGGACCTCGATTTTTCAGTGTAATATTTTCTTTCTTTTTTTCAAAAGCAGTGTTTGCCTTTCTTTGGCATTATTTCCCTAAATATTCACTTAGAATTATACCTTCAATGTGCTTTTAAACTTGTATTTTAAATTGTACATTACATGGCCCATGATTGTTCTCACAAGTTGCATACGTTGGGAGGTATTTTTGAGGAAGTTACCTTCCACTGATCCTTCTGCAACAAATACTGTTTTTATGGCTTCAGCATGATGGCAGGTGACCAAAATCACGCCACTTTCATCGATAATGAAAAACATTTCTCGTATGACAAATACTGACATTACAGCTACCAAGTGACATTAAGTGGGCACTCGAACTTCCGTCGGAACACTGCCACTTTGCTCAGTGATGCAAGACATTCAGATAGAAGGTGAAAATTTTTTTGAACATTCATTTACATGTGGTTTCATCTAGCTGTCAAAATTATTTCATGCATAACTTGTACCATGGTTTTCGTTTGGATAAGATTTTGATTGATTCATTCATTTGCTTAATTTTACTTCACTTTTCTGCAACTTCTGGCTAATCACGAAGATGAGGATGAGTGATGATATGATGAAGGGACACTCACAGGCCAGGATTAAAATTTGGGACCCCTGGCATCATAGTGTAGTGTGCTAACCAATCTGCCATAGAGGCCAATGGATAAGATTTTGGAAAACGTCCACATTATATATGCATATATATGATACGTTTTAAGCCTAAACACAAGATTATCACAGATTTTTCATTTCTTAAGAACAAGGTGTTGAAATTCGCAAAAGCCTTAATTTACATTTTATGCAAAATTCACGTTACTTTTTGATTTCAAATGGATGAAAAATATCTGCAGAACAGTACACTACAAATACATAAACACTCTTCTTTCAGCAATTAAGACTTTTCGATGTTACCGTATTTGCAAAATATCAAGGTCCCTACTTACTTGATTTTTTTTACATTTGATAATATAACAGAGCTTTAAAATTCAGCTGGCACCATCACATTCTTGTGTTTACTACATGCTGTCTTGCTTTTCCACTAGAAACAATTGTGGATCTCTTGAGCAAAGAATTCCAGGTAACATAAGTGAAAACATTCTATAGAAACTGTTTGACCATCTACTTTTCTTAAGAGTTTAAATTAGTTGGGTGTCCCAATATGTCACATTTATGAAGAAAATTCATGCGGAATTCGCATATAAATCCTGGTGTCAATAATTCAAACAAAATTTGCAGAATTTAAGGAATTTCTGGTCAGTAGACACCCTGATGATAAAATGATGTATGAGAAAAAAAAAGAACTGCAATTTGATTAGGAAAAGGCAGAGGAAAATCGAAATGCAGGTTTTTCTAAAAGCTAAAAAAAATCATGTGAGTACACACGTACAATGAAAGGCATATATGTAAGTATAAGTCATAATATGGAAAAATATAAACCTATACATTATTATTATTATTATAATTATTATTAAGATATTAAGTTTTCACTCACCTAGAAGGTCTCACAACAACAATATGACTCTCTGGGAAAAAGTTATGGAGCAGAACAGCTGTATTTTCCAAATTCCATTTCACATAATTCTTGTTGTCTCGGTGACTTTCCATGTTTTCAGGAAAATCCTTCACAGAAAAAGAAAGAACGCAAATGCCAATCACAAAATCAGAAAATACAAACGACATGTGCATGCATTTGTTAAATAGGCCACTTGATATAATTGCATGCTGCATTACAATTACAGATCAGTGTCACAATTTAACTTGATTTGATTTGAAAAAGAGAGCACAATGCAATGTTTCGAAATGCATGAAAATCATGTACGCCTGTTTATGTTGGTAGCTGTTTCTTAACTGAATTGATATTCAGTGGATTCAAATGCAATCAGAGACAAATGTACAAGTGAGAGCACTCCACATTGTAATAGATATTACATTTTATTCTCCTCAGTACAATAACTTTCAAATGACACAGATGTGGAGTAACTTTCAAATGACAATGATGTTACATTTTGTAGAATAACTACAGACTGGATTTTAAAGGGAAGTCCTTTTCAACACGAATCATGGAATAAATAACAACAGTGTGGATAATTATCTTCCACCAACATGGTTTTGACTTCCCTTTTTTCCCCTCTTTCAGCTCACATTCCCTCTCTTTCCCTTTTCTAAAACATTTTCCTATCTGGTCTCTTTATTGACTAGTTTTCAGCCTACATTCCTTTTTCCCCCTTTTTAAAAAAAACATCTTCCTTGGTCCCTTTATTGACAAGATATCAAATATTTTGTATGACTGACAAAACATTCAACAATTGTCAATTTCATGCAGTTTAGAGGAAAGAAAGAACAAACCCCTTCTACTTTACCTTCCCTGTATGAGTGTTGGGAGTATGTTGCAGCGATTGATGAAACAATACTATCAGAGCTTATGCAGCAACAAGTAACACTCCTGTTGGGTTGAAAGTGTACTTATCTGTTACATTTAGACTTTTATTGTGAAGTTTTTTTTAGAATAGTTTTAACTTAACTGTGTGACAGTGACAGTATTGAGTGTCAGTGAAATGACGAAACCAGGTACAAGTGGCAGCAAGCTATGGAATGCGGTAAGCTGTTGCACGGAAAATTTCATCGAAACGGATGGTAAGATTATTCACTGTACTTTACAACCTTAAAAAAATGGAAATTAAAAAGGACTATAGTTTATTTTGCACTCAGTTAAAAATATTATTTTAATTTTAAATGAAAGCACAATATATATAACATTCATATACAGGGTTGCTCAAAAAGTCTCTTGAACACCCTCGGTACAAGGTCATCGCAGTGCGCAACGTGGAAATGGTGATGACAAATCGTTGCCAGGCCAAGGGGGAACCACATTGATGCCACCCGCATGGTCAGCGGCCATCTTGATGTCCGCCATTTTGAATTCAACTTTAGAATTTTAAATGGGAAGGGGGTGATATGATATATCAAATCAGGTTAGAATTTCACGAGAAATGCAATGGTGAAGGTTTTTTTTTTATGTATCTTTAACCAGTAAAAAGTTATGACTGAATTCTTGTAGCAATTTGCTCCTTTTCGAGGTGTTACAAAAATGTCTTAAAATTTGTTTAGCGTATCGGTAACGGATCGAGATCAAAGTGACGTCTAGGGAGAAGAAGTTTTTGCATGCCATTGCACAAGATTTTAATCGGATACATCCATGAAGAGCTGTGCATTAAGAATGGTTGTCGCGAACAATTACAGTGTGACGCTTCCATTATATGAAAAGTCCTTCACAGTGACAAGGCTAATGTTTATGTTCATAAGGAAGTTCATAAACAGAATATTCGATGCTTTTTATCTGATAACTCATTTTCGACAGATCAAAGCTGAATGGTTAGTGCTGGTAAGTTAATGGTGTGGAGTGCTGTGTGGAACACGATTGGTTAGTCAATTTTCCATCAAGGGAACCTTAAATGCTTAGGGCTACTTGGATTTGTTAAATAAACAGGTTTTTTTATCCTTGCTTATGGAAGAAGGAACTTTTTACAGTGTTTTTTTTTCAATAGGGAGGAACACCAGAACACTATGGGAACGTTGTGAAGCAGTTTCTGTCCAAAGTTAGTTATCAGATGACAAGGGACGCATGTTCTGTTTATGAACTTCCTTATGAACATAAACATTAGCCTTGTCACTGTGAAGGATTTTTAATTCAATGGAAGCGTCACACTGTAAATTGTTCGCGACAACCATTCATAATGTGCAGCTCTTCATGGATGTATCCGATTAAAATCGTGTGCAATGGCATGCAAACTTCTCTCCCTAGACATCACTTTGATCTCGATGCATTACCGATGCGCTAAACAAATTTTTTAAGGCATTTTTCTAACACCTCGAAAAGGAGCAAATTGGTACAAGAATTCACTCGTAACTTTTTACTGGTTAAAGATATGTCGAAAGAACCTTCACCATTGCATTTCTCACGAACTTCTAGCTTGATTTGATATATCATATCATCCCCTTCCCATTTAAAATTCTGAAGTTGAATTCAAGATGGCGGACATCAACATGACCACCGACCACGTGGGTGGTGTCAATGTGGTTCCCCCTTGGCCTGATAACGATTGGTCATCACGATTTTCATGTTGCGCGCTGAAGTGGCCTTGTACCGGGGGTGTTAAGTGACTTTTTGAGCCACCCTGTATAAAAAGGGATACATTAATAGGAAATTTAATATATCCTTTTTACATATGAATGGTATATATTGCTCTTTAATTTAAAAAAAAGCATTTTTAGTGGAGTGCAAAAAACTATAGTCCTATTTTCACTTTTTTGGCAATAAATTTCCCTTTTTTTCTTTAAGAGTAAAATGTTTCCCTTAAAATTCAGTCTCTAAGAATAACTTTCAAATGACATAGATCTACATTTCATGGAATAACTTTCAAATGACATGGATGCTACATTTTGTAGAATAACTTTCAAATGACATAGGTGCTACTTTGTGGAATAACTTTCAAATAACTTGGTATTACATTTTGTAGAATAACCATCAAATAACATGGATGATACATTTTGTAGAATAACTTGCAAATAACAGGAATGCTACATTTTGAAGAATAACATTCAAATAACTTGATGTTACATTCTGTAAGTACTTTTAAAATGACATGGATGTTACATTTTGTAGAATAATTTTCGAATGACATGGATGCTACTTTGTGGAATAACTTTGAAATAACTTGGATGTTACATTTTGTAGAATAACTTTCAAATGACATAGATGCTACTTTGTGGAATAACTTTCAAATGACACGACTGCTATATTTTGTATGTAGTCCCTTCAGTCTCGATGTATCATATACAAAGGCTGTCTCAGAGAAGGTAAGACAGATTTTTTTCTGGCTTGGCAACACTGCCTATGGTTTCGGCACTAGCCGCGTCATGTAGGATGACTCATTCTGTTTCCGTAGCAAGTTGTCACATGTTGCGAAACCACATTAGTGAGCAGCTGTGTTGATTTACGTGGAACGTGTTTCGTTTACCTCTCCAGGTTTTTGTGTATAACATTGCTTTTCGCGATGATTATTCAAGATGAACAGCGACATGCCCTAAAATTTTGTTGGCAATTAGGGAAAACTGCTGCGGAAACATATGCAATGTTTCAACAGGCATATGCCGATCAAGACAGACTGAGTAGAGCCACAGTGTACCAATGGCACAAGTTGTTCGAAGATGGGCGCAAATCAGGCGCTTTGCTTCTGCAACCTGGACAAAGACCGTCCATGATTAACGAGACACTAGTGAATATAGTTGCATACCGCGCGGGCTTTTCAGGATTACGCGACGAAGAGAAAAATAGACATTTTCCCACATCCAGCATACAGCCCAGACCTTGCACCCTGCGACTTTTGGCTATTTCCACTTTTAAAGGCCGCTTTACATGGTCGTCATTTCATGAGTAACAAAGAAGTGATCACCGAGGAGCAAGTTTTCTTCAGTTCGCTACCTGACGACGAATTTTCAAAGACAACCACAAAGTGGCAGGAGCGTATGGACGCTTGCTTAGCTGTCAATGGTGCCTATTTTGAAAAAGGTGTATGTCTACTTGATATGGCTGATTCTGAATAAAAATTTTGTGGTTTGTACTTTTTTTTTCATTTTAAAGATTCTTGGAGGGGTCCATGTACATGCTCGTCTTTTAACTGCTACGCAGTCATGACTTTTTTACCTATTGCGCTCATTTTGGTCTATATCGGCAGCTAATGAACCAAATTTTCATCCTAGTAAATTTGCTAGCCAATGGAGGTTGCTGTTTACCTATACAGGAATTAGTCTCACCTTCTCCGTGACAGCCTTTGTACGATACCTTGTTTTTCTTGCTTTCATATTTTTTTCACAGATTGAGTTGGCACCCAGGGTCACCAGTGATAGTGATTTTGGTGAAACTGTTTGTTTTTACTTCATTCAGCATGCCCAGACAAAGAAGAGGTAAGTTTTATGATATTTTTGTTGGACCTTTCTTAATTGCATATGAAACAATTTTTAGATGTAGCTTCATTATTAAAGTTGAAATAAGTGGAAAGACAGTACACTATGTTAGTGTTATGATGTAATATTGCTCTGGTATCATATTTGATACCTTGAGACAACCTCACAAAAATACAAAGGTGAAAATGATCGCATGATCTTTTCCTCTTGCTATTAAGACTTTTCAGTTGAGAAGTTGTGTCAATAGTTACAATCACTGTCCAGGCAAAGAAAATGTACAGGCGGGGGAACCTCCAATACAGATATCCAACACGTGGCTGGTCTTGCTTGGCTATCGGGCTTGACTCCTTGGTGATGGGGTTACCATCAAGATTGGTAGTGGTAAAGCCAGCATGGACCAACACAAAGTATGCGTGTACACACATTTGTGATTGTAAGAAGGAAATTAATTATTTTCCTTCAAGTAGAGACACACCAATATGAAACACAACGTTTCTAGACAACTTAGATGTGCTCCTTCCAGTGAGGCACACAATAATCAAATTAGAAGTATCAATTTTGAGTTATAAGCTTCTGAAAAGAGCTTTAAAATAGTACAAAATATAAAAATAGTGTAAAAATAACAAATAAATATGCATACATCATAGTTCTTTCAAAATGTCTGTCTTAACCCAGTAGTAATTTTATAAACATTGAATTTACATAGTCTGTCTTAACACAGTAGTAATTTTATAAACTTTGAATTTACATAATGGTATGATTCTTTATCTCCTGTTTAAATGTATTTCTTTTGCAAATGATGCATGTTCCTGATATCAAAACATTGCTGTAATGAAGAACCAATGGAAATTATTTGATGTGCAGCAAATATCAATTAAAGTTAATTTACAAATTACCTGAACATCTCCACCAAAATAAACTACAGCTGTGCTCTGTTCAGCACGGACAGACGGATGACAGTATATCACATCATTTACTCGTCCATCATAGCCTGTTACACCACGTAATCTGATTGGACATGCTGATGGAGGAGTACCAAGCATTATAGCCTGAAAAATAAAATAACGACTAAGAATTAGTTATGTGCTTGAAAAATTGAAATCCTCGAATATGTGTTTGAATAAATATTTCTGTTTCATATTTAAAAAGCATGTAGCTTCTTTCCTTAACCCATTAACTATTATTTTATTAAAGTTGGTCCACAATATATCTGTACTGTCAAAAAAATAAAAATGCATACTGTGAAGTTTTTTCTAGCAGTGATTGTTTCTTGTATTTTTATCACTAAATATAATTAGTAACTATCCTAAAGAATTACATTTTAAAATACAAGAATTTCTGCAGTAATACATCATAAATGTATTTACACATGACATGCCTTGCATCAGTGAAGAATGCAAGGCCTAACTTGCAATCTTCACACATGCTTCATAATATTTTCCAATTTTATGTTCATACTGCCTGTATTTCTTTTTATGTTGCTTTACCGTAACAAAGAAGAGGAATAATTAGACGTAATTGATGAAGAAACACTAAAAAAGGTAACCAGACTCCAGTAGTCAGATCATGAATTGAATGAACACTTAGCAGGAGAATATGTGGCTGGTTTTGTGACTATATACAACCTTTGTCCGGAAAGTTTCGAGACAAGAGGCTATAATTGGAAGTAGAATTAGAATTAATTAGAAATCAGTTTCACAGCAGGTGGTAGAGTTGATTGCAGCTCTTCCTCTGACCTTTAAAGCAGTGTTTCTCAAACTCTGGTATGTGCACCCCCAAGCATACATGAACTACTTGAAGAGATGGTACGCAATCAGCTCGCAAGAGAAATGTCAAGAATACCCACAAGACATTTTTGCTGCAGGTGTGTAGAGCAGACTTCATTGTTGCAGATTTCATAGCTTCAAAACTAAACAGGAAAATAAGGCTGATTTTGTCACTCTTATCTGCGTTTCACATGTTTTGAAATAAAATACTCGTTTGAAATCTCTACCCATTTTGTTCTTAAACTCAAAAACTTACAAACATTTGTTAAAAGTGTAAAAATGTCACAAGTACGACTGGGTATACTCTGGGTGAAGTTTATAAACATGATGCAACAATACAGGTGGCACCTCCTACCTATTGATAATACCTACTTGCACGAAACTTGCATGTGCATTGTTAGATTGTGTCAAGTTTATGTACACGCGAGCACGCAACAGTTGGACTAAGGTCTCTATTGACGAGTAGTTTCGCTATTGACAGCTTTCAGTTACATGTGCCAAAAGTAAAATTGTGAGTACACGAATGCATAATTATTTTGTCTTATCAGGTCTTCTTAGCGTACATGTGATTACATTTTTATTTTTGCAACTAATCATAATGATTGTAAATGTATGAACGCCCAATGAAATAATAAACGTACGATTCTAATGTTTATTTGTTTAACATTTTTACACATCCATCCTGAATGCCATTTTGCTTTATTGCAGATACTTACCTCCAACATATCAACAATGCCCCACCAATCAGCCAGCCAAAGAATTCCCCAAAACCCACTATTCGGAGTACATTAGACGTTTAGTTACCACTAAAGGGTTCAATGAGAAAATGTTTCAGAACCGCTGCTTTAAAGTGTTTCCACGATATTCCACCAGGTGGCAGGGCGGCACACAGTAACACAAGTCTCTTCACTGCAGCGGTATTGTGTTCTTGGTGATGACAGAGCATGGATGTGAAAATCGAGCAGTGTGTGAACATGAAGTTTTGTGTGAAATTAAGAAAGACAGCCACGGAAACCTGGAACCTTATCCAGCAGGCCTAAGCTGAGAAGCACAAGTGTTTGAGTGCACAAGACTTTTGTAAATGGCAGGGAGTCAGTGGAGGATGAGCCTCACTTCGGGTGGCCATCAACAATCCATACTGATGACAACGTGGAGCGCAAAGGAACGGACCACATGAGGAGTGCCACGTCACTGTATGCATGCTAGCCAATGAACTAGTTATCAGCAACATGGCATGCTACGAGATTTTATGGTATGATTTGATGAAAAGGAATTCACCTCATGAATTGTCCCTCACTTGCTCACAGAAGAGCAGAAGGAACACCAAGCTTCAGTGGCTGCAGAGCTGCTGGAAAGGACTGGAAGTGCGGTTCATCATTGAAAAATGTGAAACATCTTGTTATAAATTCCACCCATGAACCAAGGGACGAAGCGTTGAATGGCGAGGTTCCAGTTTGCCAACATAAAAAAAGGTCAAGAGGCAACCATTAAAAAGCAAAATATTGTGATTGCTTTCTTCAATGTTTTGTCCACCACAAATACGTATTCGTAAAGTAAGTACCATTTGCAAATATAGCCGCTGAAGCGCTACAGTCGCGACTGTGTGAGTTCTCGCTGACGTCCTTCATCCGTTAGTAAGCCACAGGCACACAGGGGAGCAGGTCATGCTATTTCTACGTAGTTGTCTGAAGGTTTGAAATGATCAAGAAAAATCAATCGGCAGCCGACTGTGAAGTCCGGTTTGTGATTCATTTTCTCAATGCAAGAAACGTGAAACCAGTAGACATCCACCATCAACTGCGTGAGGTTTATGGAGAGGGAAATTCCATTGAAAATGACGATATTGTGAAGCGTCTGTTTTCACAAATTTCCGCGTTGACCACACGCACCAAATCCTCGGTAACAACAGATGGCTGACAGCTCCTTGGTTCATCATGAACTGTCTAACGACATTCTTTAAACATCTGGACCCATTTCCTCACCATCCCTTCACTCATTGCACCCTCTCCATAGGCCTCACACAGTTGACGGTGGACGTCTACCGGTTTCACGTTTCTTGCATTGAGATAACGAATCACAGACCAGACTTCGTATTAGGTGGGCCGATTGATTTTCTTGAACATTTCAAACCTTCAGAAAACTACAAAGAAAAAGCATGACCTGCTCTCATGTGTGGTTGTGGCTTACTAACAGATGAAGGACATTAGCGAGAACTCACACGGTCGCGACTGCAGCGGCAATATTTGCAAATGGTACTTACTTCACGTGCCCAGGGCAAAATAATAAACCAAACTCTCCATGTGAGTGCATTGAAACATTAACATGAGCCAATTAGGCAACGATGACCAGACCAATGGGCTTCAAGACAATGGTTTCTCTCGCATGACAACGTGCAACCACACACCGCTGTGTCTGTTCAGGAATGTATGGCAAAACTCAAAATTACGGCTCTTCGACAACCCTCCGTATACCTTCCTCTCTCTCCACAGTTGAAAAGGGCTCTGAAGGGGACATGGAATAGAGACCATGCTGCCCGAACCTGCAGAAGTGTTGACAGACTTGTGTCAATTCCAGAGGGACTACTTTGAAGGTACCCAGGACAAATAATCCATAATATTTTCATAGTTATCTTACAAGTCTCAAAACTTTCCTGACAGAAGTTGCATATAACTAACTTTAAAAAATACAAAAAATCAAAGTTTTAAGTCTATTGACAAAATATTAAGTTGTTCATGAATTTTTGTCATTATAATTTTTTGTCAATATTTTTTAAAAAACAGGGGATTTCAGCCTCATTGGGAGATGAGTATGAGTAAGTGGCTGCCTTTTGTTGCTATGTATGTTACTAAATGCACAAAATATATAAAATTTGAATCATTTAAAATATGTTTTAATCTTTTCATTTGCCTTATATTTATCTCCCATACTGAAGGACAAGCTTGATCCCACTATTAAGAATATGCTAGAGGCACATATTTAAGTAAATAAAACATCTAGATTTCAGTACAAAAACTAGGCACATTTCGTTTTCAAAAGCAGTATATGAAATGGCATTTCGGTGTTAAAATGGTTTTGAGGGTGGCAAAGGATCGCGTAGGGACACGCAATGCCTGGAGCCAAGACGGGCGCATTTTCGTATCTCACGGAGGTCGTCGCTACCTTATATCTTCCCCCGAGGATCTTGACGTTCTCCCTTGAGATGGGGTGCAACGCAAACTGAATACGAAGTGTAATGAAGAGCATATGTGACTTTTGTCGTTATGATACGCTGTGTATGAATAATTGTGTGTGTGATGTGTTCAAATCATGTGTGTTTAGTGTGAGTTTTTTGTCCGGGTTCTTGTTTATGTTATCGTTTTTTAATGTGAGTGTGTGTGTGTCATTCCCTGATGCTTTCCTCCATGCTATTCTGCTTGACAGGGTAAGTAATAATTCTAAATTTAATTTTGGTATGCTAATGTTTCTTCTCCCATCTTGTTTCTGTTCGTTAAACCTCAATTCTAAAAATGGCTAATCTGGCAACAACGCATCTCGGTGACAGTGGACGAAATTCTGAAGAGGGTCGTCGCTCTGCTAATTGTCCTGGCACTCCGCCCCCCGCGGTCAGCACAGCCGAAATTCTCGGAAACGAGCTGAAGACTTGTCCGAACTCACTGTTGGTGTCACATGTGAATGCACACAGCATTGAAGCACACCTCGATAGCTTCAAAGCTATTTTCTCCCCCCTGAATCTCCACTGCATTCTTGTATCGGAGACGTGGCTTAATCCTCTCACACCCTCCAGCATGGTCTCCTTGCGAGGCTACAACGTCTTCCGAAACGACAGGTTGGGGAAACGAGGTGGCGGGGTGATGGCACTGATAAGGGAAGATATTACTGCGGTGGTTGTGGCTAAATCTGACGGTAACTACGCACGAATGACAGAATATCTTTTCCTGGAACTTACCATCAACAAACAGAAGCTACTGCTAGCTGTTGCGTACCGTCCACCTGGGACGTGCTTTGTAAATTGTGAAGAGGAACTGGCTAAACTCATTCCCATGTACTCGCATGTATTATTACTGGGCGATCTGAACTTTCATTTAGAAACTGACAAACCCGAAGTAAATAAATTCCGCGCTGCTATCTCTTCTTACAATCTAAATATTTTGAAGCTCGATCCTACCTTCCACACGGCTACATCGCATTCTTGGCTAGATGTCATCTTAACAGGAGACTGCTCTCGAATCACCAAACATGGACAAACGAGCGCCTGCGGTCTCTCGTTTCACGATCTTATTTACGTTGCTTACTCGCTCAATGTTCCGAAATCCAAGCCAAACATAATTGAATACCGCGATTTAAAGAAAATTAACCCCGCTTCACTAAACGAAGATGCTACAAGAACCCCATGGAATTCAATATACAGCTTCACTAATATTAACGATAAGCTTAATGAATTAAATAGTCTAATCTTACACCTTTTCGACAAACATGCTCCACTCAAGAAAAAACGCGTCACGCGGCCTGCTTCCCCCTGGATGACCGACAGCATTCTCGCACTTATGGCGGAGCGCGATTCGGCTCACCGCAGGTTTAAATCTGACAAGCGCCTCAAATCTCCAAATACTTTAAACAGTTTTAATAACTACCGCGTGTTGAGAAATCGATGTAATCAGGCCGTGCGCAACGCAAAGAGAAGGCTTTCTTACGAATTATTAAATATGCAAGGCAACCCCCGAATGTTGTGGAATAACTTAAGAAATCTAGGGCTAGGAGAGAAACGTAACGTAGATCCTACTCGTGTTTCGTCCCTTGATGAATTAAATACACATTTCTCTCTCTCTAATTCAATGAATAACGATGCTAAAAATGTTACTATTAGAGCTATAGCAAACCACAAAACAGAAATGATAGAGTTCAATTTTAACCCAGTCTATGAGTTCCAAGTTGCAACTGCAATCGGTCGGATCAAATCTGGTTCTGAAGGAGCCGACAACCTCCCATTGCGACTAATAAAGCTGATTTTACCTCATGTATTGCCATACATCACTGACATTTTTAATCTTTCTCTGCGCTCTGGTATTTTTCCAGATAAGTGGAAAATAGCACACGTTCTTCCTCTCGCCAAGACTGACCCCGCCACTTCCATAGACAACTTCCGACCTATCAGTATTCTTCCCGCGCTATCGAAAGCATTAGAATACATTGCTCACGACCAAATCAGCCGACATACAAATGAAGTTCTGGCTCCATTTCAGTCGGGATTTAGACCTAATCACGGCACTAGCACCGCCATGACTCACATAACCGACGACGTCAGACAAGCTATGGACTGCAGACAGGCGACAGTTTTAGTTTTATTGGACTACACAAAAGCTTTCCAGTCACTCGACCATGATATTCTCATTTCCAAGCTAAAATCATTTTTTAATTTCACCACCTCTGCAACCGACTGGGTCAAATCCTACTTAACTGGACGTAAACAAAGGGTGGTTTATGATGGCAAGTGCTCGGCGCTATCTGAGATTACTTGTGGCGTTCCGCAAGGAAGTGTACTCGGCCCTTTATTATTTTCTTTATACATTAATGACCTACCAAATATCTTGAAACACTGCCGTTATCACCTGTATGCCGATGACCTCCAGTTGTACTATTCTGCACCCCCAGTAATGTTAAACGATGGTATTTCCAAGGTTAACGAAGATATAGAGAGGATTGTTAACTGGTCGCTAGACAATGGCATGTATATTAACCCTAATAAAACACAAGCGATTTTGATTGCTTCCGATAAACTGAAACGTTACGTAGATCTTAACATTCTGCCTTCCATTCTTGTAGATTCGACTCACATTCCATTTAACCAAACTGTTAAAGATCTGGGAATTGTATTAGACGGAAATTTATCATGGTCACATCACACAAGTTCGGCGTGTAGAAAAGCTTTCGCATCTCTGTATTCTATAAGACGCATGGGCAAGTTCCTCCCCACCTCTATCAACGCCAAACTATGTCAGTCCCTAGTTTTATGCCATTTAGATTATTGTGACGTAGCGTATTCCGGCTTAACAGGTGAGTCAGCTAGACGTCTGCAGAGTGTTCAAAATGCCTGCGTACGGTACATTTTTAATTTAAAATATTGGGACCACCTATCACCTTATTATCTCAAATTGGGGTGGCTACGTATGCAAGAAAGACGAACGCTGCACACTCTGATTTTACTTTACAAAGTTCTCAACCTCAAGTCACCTTCCTATCTCCTCTCTCGCTTCCAATTTCTTCACGAATTTCACGATCGCGACACCAGATCACGCAGCTCCTCAGTTCTCTCTATCCCCGTCCACAGATCAAACTTCTTCTCCAACTCTTTCTCCGTATCGGCTGTAAGACTATGGAATCAGCTGCCAGAAAACACTAGAGCAGTAAGCTCCGTCGGTTCCTTTAGCAGACGTGTTCGCCACTCTCTTCAGAGTAGTCGTTAGATCTTCCCCTGTCAAGCAGACTAAAAAAAATGCATGTGCAAGTGAACGAATTCTTAAAATACCTTGCAGTTACTTAAATACAATTTTAAATTTTGCATTCTTTCATTCCATATTTAGTTTTTTGTGTATTATATATTTTGTATTTTTTGTGTTATATTCAGGGCTTTAAGACTTGTGTGTATGAGTATAATGTGTGTGTGTGGACCTATGTGAAATGACTTAGGGTACTTTGTGTATAATATAATAATGTATAATTTTAAATGTATGGTTGAGTGGAAGAAAATGCTTTGTACGGCCTTAACTCCGCCATTTAAAACAAGGCATTAATAAATAAATAAATAAACCCTAAATTTGTTTTTAAAAACTACACCTATTACATAAAATTAATATTTCCTTTCTAATAGTACATTATGTAGTTGTCCGAGTATTGCGTTTATTCCTATGTAAACGAGTCCATTTTTACGTCCCAAATATTTAGAGCAGAGTTAACCAATTTCCGTGGTTTGCATTACCCACAGAATAATTCAGACTTCAGAAAGTGTCATGGTGGCATCTAAACTCTAAATTTCATGTTGAACAGTTTATTTTGCATTTAGCAGTTCATTTCGCCTCATTTCATGACAAAACAAAACATGGTTGAAAAATTCCCCTTACACCTTTCAAAAACATTGAAAATTAACATTACAGTGTTATTTCACATTTCGTGTTTCCGTCAAAAATGAAATATGCATACCTCTAGGAATACCACAAAACATTATCTGTTTTTTTAATATGCTGATGGCACATGACATGAAATATCATCTTTTCATTATAAATTTTGTCTTTCTGAAATGTTGAATATTAGATATAAAGATAAGAAAAGGAATAGATAGAACACTTATCTGATTCAAAGGTGACAATTTTTTCTTACAGTACTCTATCCATAGCAGCAGATATAGGCATATGAGTGTTTCGGTTCATCAGTTTTTGACAATACTTTTATTAATCTGATTGTTCTAGTATTTAATCCAGTCCAAAAATTCTGCCACTTTGTTATTATTTTATCACTACTTTATATCATATCAGTATATTCGTTCTTCATTTTCATAATTTAGCATTTTAGCCACATTATTTGTATTACATTTGGCAAATTTTTAAATATGCAGAAAAATGTTAACTTAAAACAATACTAGAGAAAAGATCACAAAAATATATGGCTAGGAAGAAAAAGAAATCCTGTACATCAGTGTTTCCCAAAATGTGTGTTACATTCTGGAATGCTGTATACCCTGTCCCAGCTAACTGTAGAGCAGGGCTGTGCATAGCAGCAGAAGAGGAGGAGCGAAATCGAGTGGACAAAGCCAGGTACCAGGTAACTCCAGTCGCCCCCTCCATTATGCAATCCCGTTCCTCTGTTCATTGGTGGAGCCATCTTGTTCTCATTCACCTGCTTCACAGATAGCTATGACAGGGTACAGCTTATGTTGAGGGTTCAAGAAAGTAATTTTTGAAATGACAGACATTAAATTTACATAATGTGGAAGAAATGTAAAAATACAGGTTTTGCAGAGAAATTATATTAGATGGACAGTTTTCTTTTTTGTTATTTTGAACATTGTTTTAAAAAAATTGAAAAGCAATTAATTTTTTGGTCGTTTATTTCAAAACACCAAGATTTAAACTATACAAAATATTCCAAAATGTGAAACATTTTCATCTCTTTAGAATCAGCATTCTATAAAGTGCATGAAATAGGTCTTTTCACACCAACATGTATGTACCTTAAGTATTTTTTACTTACAGTGCTGTGAAAAAAATCCGACACAGTAAAATATTTTTTAAGTATGTCCTGTTTCACTACCGAAGCTATAAAATAATAAAGTTTGAAAACCATTGTCATAAAGCACAAAAATTATTGCTGATTTTCACTTTCAAAATATGCAGACATGAAAAAAGATTTCCTTCACATGAAATAAAGGGAAGTAACACCATAACTATTTCTGGAATCAAAGATACTATTATAACAGATTATTTTGAGGACTGATTATTTCTTCCGAGAAGAAGGAGGATAGAGAGATTAACACCCCTCATGTAAAAGAACTGTCCTTACTATGCATTGTGTAAAGGGACAAAGAAAAACGCGATGAAGTTTTTCCAGCAGTGTTTGTAGAGCCTTTGAGTAAAAGGCCGCGTTGCTTCGAGCGTTGGCTGCAGAAGTTTACATGCAGCAGTTGGCATCGAGATCACTGGGTATGGAGAATTTGCGAATTTGATAGTGCTATCGGTAGCAAGTTGCAGTTAGATATTCGTGGACTGTTTTTTGTAGATGTCGTTTGCCTAGTGGACAGTTAACAGTGACCTGTGTTCCGGATATTTGAATGTTCGCGTGATTGGGAAAAGAGCGCGCGGAATTTTATTTAAATACAGAACTGTTTTCTCGTGGCAACTTTTATAGCGCGAGAAGTGAAAAGAACACTGCAAGTGTGTAGTTGTGAACTGAGAATTCCTAATCGAGGTGACAACGTTGATATCAAGTTCGACCTTTGAACTATGAATGCGGTGGTGAATTACTTCGAGGGATAGACGTTGAAGATCTTCGAGGGAAAGAAGACATCAAGGAGCATCTGCCAATAGTGTTCCTAGTGTCGAGAGCTCTCGAGATGTGTACTTTTATATCGGAAGTGTTGATTACAGTCAAAGTGAAAGCGCAGAGCTGAGTAAATTTCGTAAGTAGGTCGACCATATTCTTTTAATTGAAGTTAAAGTGTTTATTTTCTGTTTATTAATCTATGTTACTAACCTAAGATTAATCTAAGGCAACTGGAGGTAATTTTTGTATTAGTTTTAACTATGTAAAACAAAGCCCTCCAGCTTTCCGGGGCAAATAAAAATTTTATTAACCGATAGTTTCTTTTAGAAGTTTGTAATAAAAAACAGTAAAGAATCCTTGGGGTTTTCTTAAGCAGTTTTAAAGTGTACATTAGAAATGTAAAACCAAAAATATGTTCTAACGTAAACGAAACTGCGACACAAAAAGTCCAAAAACAACTTTCAATGTTATACTATCTGCATGCCATCACTTACCGAGTGTTCTGAACTTCCTTGCCTCCAAATAAAAAAGGGTAGAACAATAGGTAGAATACGTTCTTTTAATCTTCCAACAATATTCATTCAGTAGCCTTCTTTTTCTCAATTCCTTGAGAATCTCTTTTTACAAAGTGCTGCCATCTGAAAGACAAATTGTAAAGCTTTACATTAGAGCTTGTAATTTATATGCATATGAATGACAAAAAGTTCAATAAGTAAGACTGAATTGCACCTTTTTTACATAGAAACCTTTGGGGCTGAGTATAAAGATAAAAGTCATCTTCTCCAAATGGTGGTGTTTTTTTTAAAAAAAAAATCAGAACTTTTTATTTCCTATATTTTTACCACCTTGGATAAGTGACAATGGCGGAAATATAGGGATAACTACTATTACTACTGCCTTAGGACGAAACTGTTAGTTAGTCACTACTATAAATTTAATTTTGTATTGGTATTTGCACTTTTTGTAACATTATGTTGCAATTCTGCCACTTTTGGTTAATCGTGATATGATTAGATAAAACTGATGAAAGAACACTTAAAAAGAATGACAAAGAATAACCACGGACCAGCCAGAACTCTAAACCTGGGAATTTCGATGTCAAAATCAATCAAAGTCAACCTTTTGGTCACCAAGCTGGTTACTCTGAATCTCACTACCTAATGCTTTATTTATATGCACATAGCGTACAATAACTAATGAAAAACCCTTAGTTACTTTAACATAATGATTTCAAAATCAAAATGAGCAAAACTTAAACAAGGGTTAAGTAATATTTGATGGTTTTTTTCTCAAAAATGTTTAAAGGCATCACTTTTTTCTATCTTATTGTCAATTTCAGTAATAGTGCCCAGTTACAAAGTTCCATACTCACCCTGTATCTTTCGGGTACAAATTTGCAAGTAATATCCATCAATAGCACTAATTGTGTGCTTTATTCAGAACCTATAGTGGCATTAAAATGATACCTGTGAAATATGCATTAAAAATGTTCCGCATAGTTTCTTACTTTAGTCCTGGCAGGGGTGTATAATATTAGGCACATCCAGAAAGTACGTTTCCCACTCGCCCACAGGTGGCAGTAAATGCGTATTGAAACCGGTTTTGTGCATCCGTGAGAGGCACATGCCCTGGCTAGTGAGTGTCCTAGAAGACGCCTCCCAAAAGTCCTTAGTAGCTATGCGGCAGCAATGAAACATGGTGGCTATTATTCCATCTCCTGCCGTGTACGAGGTTCGTTCGGTGGTCAAGTTCTTGAATGCACAAAACATACAGCCGATCAAAATTCATCGTCAGCTGTGCCAGGTGTATGGACCAGACATCATGAGCAAGCAGGTGGTGCGTAGTTGGTGCAGGACATTTACTGAAGGCTGGCAAAATGTGCATGACGGCGCGCGCAGTGGGCGGCCATCGGCCGTTATGGACGAGCTTGTGGAGTAGGTGCAGCAGCGCATATTGGAGGATCGTTGCATCACGATCACGGAACTCAGCAGCCAATTCCCGCAGATTTCTTGGTCGGTGTTGCACGACATTCTTACCAAATGCCTCTTGTTCTGGAAATTGTGCGTCTGGTGGGTGCCGAAACAAACTGATGCCCGAACAACACAAAGGAAAACGCATGGGCACGGCACTGACATTTCTGCAGCGTTACCATGATGATGATCATTTTCTCAACCGGATCATCACAGGGGATGAAACGTGGGTTGCATACAGCACCCCCAGAAAGCAAGCAGCAGTCCATGCATTGGCGTCACAATGGATCTCCATGCAGGACGAAGTTCAAACAGACTGTGTCGGCACGAAAAGTGATGTGCACGGTGTTCTGGGACAGACAAGGCATTCTGCTCATCGAGTTTTTGCCCAGAGGTGAGACTGTGAATGCAAACCATTAATGTGAAACACTGGGGACATTGCGTGAACCATTCAGAATAAGCGACGCGGTAAGCTCAGTGCCGGGGTGATCTTGCTGCACGACAATGTGAAGCCGCATATGGCTAAGTGCACTGCAGCCCTTCTGGACAGGTTCGATTGGGAGGTGTTCGATCATCCATCCTACAGCCCGGATATCGCTCCCAGTGATTACCACCTGTTCTTGCACCTGAAAAAGTTCCTGTCCGGTCAACATTTTCACAGCGACAAAGAGGTTCAGACAGCTGTCACACAGTGGTTCAGCACCCAGGCGGCACACTTCTACGACACAGGTATACAGAAGTTGGTCCCACGCTATGACAAGTGCCTGAATTCCGGCGGGAATTATGTTGACAAGTAACTGGACAAGTGCTGTACCTGTGGCAATAAATCATTGAATGAAATAATGTTTCCTTTTTGTGCATGACCCCAGGGAAACTTACTTTCTGGATGCACCTAATATATTTTCATAAATAACACCATTTTTTTAAAAATCTATTAATAAATGGGGAGAACATTATATGTATTCAATTGTTGACTATAATTGCACATTAATGTTGTGTAGTATATAAATTAATGAAATGCAGATAATAAAAGTCAATTAAATTAAAGCATTTTATAATTTTGACAATGTAACTGCACAGATTTTGGCACAATTATATGGCACTCATACACCACGAAAAAAAACTGCAAAAAATTCCATGGATTGTTTCATAATTGAAACGTAGCTCCACATTAACATGCTTCATAGATTTATATGTAGCTGCACATAAGCCTCACATCATGAAGATCACTAAAGCTCGGAGGCTCAAATGGTGTTTAAACCATTACAACTGGACCTCTGGAGCAATGGAAATTTGTTCTGTGGAGTGACAAGTCAAGATTCACACTTATTCAGTCCGATAAGCGCCCGACCCTGTGGCCAAGTGGTTAGCACATCGTGCTGCGATGCCAAGGGTCCCGGGTTCGAATCCCGGTCGGGCTTGGTTGTTTGTGAATGTCCATTCATCAATTCCATCATTTCATCACTCATCCCCATCTTTGCAAATTAGCCAAGAGGCACAAAACGCGAAGTAAAATAAACTAAATCAATCAATCAATCAATCAGTCCGATAAGCAAGTATGGGTGTGGCAGATACTCAGAGAATACCTTATGCCACAGTGCATTAGTGCCCACAAGGTGGTGGTGGCAGCATAGCGTGAGGGTGTCTCATGTTTTACACCGTGGGGCTATTGGCCATGGGACTCGCAGTTGTACTGTAAAATTATAGACAATGAGCTGCTCCCAACATTGTGGCATTTTTACAGAATGGACCCCTGATATTACCAGAATGATAATGTTAGGTGTCATATTGCTGCTACTACTTTGTGTTGGTATTAAAACTACAATGTTCAACACTTGGATTGATATACTGTTTCCGAGGATAAAACCCCCCTTACCTATTCAAAGCTCAGGCTGTAAAGGGGGCCTCAGCACACACAAGGACAAACACAGTAGAACACAACTCTACAGAGGATTATAATAACCCTTCATCCAGGCACAAGAGCCTCCTGGGGCTGCAAGAAGCAGTTACTGGGATGTACTAAGCAGGGTTGGCATTTTTCCCATGTTTTTTTTCTTTTCGATAACCCCCCCCCAAAAAAAACTGGGTTTTATTGTTTTTTTTTTCAGGTTCTGTTTAAAAATATATATCTTGAAAATGAAATACACTATTACCCTGGTAGTAATGTATCGTAACATTCAATTTGTATTGCTTTATACCCTGTCCTAGCTATCTCTGGAGTAAGAGAAAGAAAACAAGTCTCTGTGCAAGTAGTGACGTGAGACTGCTAAATCAATGAACACATGAGAGGCAACTGAATTGCGTGCTATGAGTGGCCTTGCTCCAGAGATAATTGAGACAGGGTATAGTTGACTGAATCAAAAACAATTTCATTGAACCTTTCTGTTAACATATTCTGTTCTAAAATATTTGTCCAACAGTTTGATTCTACTCTTCCTGGATGCGTAATAGTTAATGCTGTTGCTATGTGATCAGTTTTCAGGGTTGCATTCCCTGAGGAGACCCATACTTTGATGTATGCAACAATCAGACTACCGGGGGGGGGGGGGGTACAATATATGTTACAAGCCCTGTTTGGGGGGGGGCAGATAACAACGGTACTCCTTAATGGAATCTTACTATAGGTGAGGACTAATAACGTTTTATTTTAACAAGAAATGCCTATGATGCCAGAGGTCCCAGGTTCAAATCCCAGCCTGGGCATGGACATTATATCTATGTTCCTTCATCAATTTCATCACATCACTCATTCTCATTTTTGTGATCATACAATGTGGCAGAAAAGAGAAGTAAAATAAACCAAATCAACCAAACAAGATAAATACATGTGTGTGTGTGTATGTGAATACTTGCATGCAGTGATGGTGATTAAGGGATGGGAAGTGGAGCAGCTCCCCTCGTTTTGCTACATTTGAGCCTACACTATGCTAAACCTTATGTATAAAGGGAAATGAAACTGTCCTTGCCCCCCCCCCCCTTCAGGTTTGGCACCTTGCACCCCCAGATTTAGAACCCAATCGCTGCCACTGTTTGGATGCATCATCGTTTATGAACATAACACAATTTTGAACAGTTGTTATGATGAACACATTAACAAGCAACACAGTAACATGCAGGGTGGCTACAAACAAGCAGAAATGAAATTCCCTGACTTTTCCAGGTTTTCCAGGACAAAATTTATATTTTTCCTTGACAATTACAAACTAAACTAAATCGATGTTTTTGCAAATGGAAATAATAAACTCATACAGATCCAGGTATGGATTTGTTAAAGTACCAATATTATCTTCTATGAAATTAACTTAATTTCTCTATTCTCTATGATTTGAATTCAAACAGCAAAATAGTGAATTTCGAAAATTATTACAATTCACAAGCTAGGGAAGGATTACGGAATTTTATCATACGAGTTAAGTTCAAAATAAAATACTTTATTATTTTTAAAGTTACGATTAAGAAATACAATTTGTAATTTATCAGTCTCCTTATACATTCTCGGTATTATATGTTGATATTTCCACTGAGGTTTGGAACCCTCTGATTGGAAGAACCATTTTTTTATGCATAAAACTACTTCTCTCTTCTTTGTAAAGCACACAACTTAACTCTTGCATAAGCGAAACAATTGAATTGTACAAAAGAAAGTGTCATATTTCCTTACATTATCAATGGGATTTCTGCTTCAGTATCAGTATATCCAAGTGAAGTACTGTGAAACTCACAACATGCAGTTATACCATTATTGCTGACGAAAAGGGTATGTAGGTATTAGAAATGTAATGCAAGGAATTTATAGAATTGCATTGTATAAGTACCTGATTTAGCTAACCACACATTAAAGCAGGAACACACTGTTAATAACAGCTTCTGAAAGTTCATATACGAGGGGCGTCCAGAATAAAGCTCCAATGGTGCCTATACGCAGAACTAGTGATCGGAGAGCGACACACACACACACATGCAGGCAGGAAGCTGTGGCATGTAGCTGTAATCTTGTGCAGTTGAAATGCAGCCGTTTTAGGACAATTCTAGGTTAAAGATTGCAGATCTCATACAGTCTCCGACCAACTGTAATGTAGCCTACGTGTAGTAATCAGATTTTAGAACACTCAGAATTTGGCACAGAGCCACCAGCAATCATGTGAGGTGTGCAGACCGGATGTCGTGACTGATAGTATGGTCAGACGATGGTGCAGACAATTCATGGAAGGCCAATCGAATGTGCACAACCCCATATACAGCTGAGTACACACGGGCCTTTTGCATCACTACAGGTGAGAGATCTTGGGCCACTCCTGTACAGCCCTGGCCTTGCATGTACAGGCTTTCATCTCTTTGTTTAACTGAAGAGGCTTCTGGCAGGACAAGGATTTGACAGCTATAGTGCGGTAGAGATATTTCCAGTCTTTGTTCTCAGACACATATGCCATGGGCATACAAAATTTAGTGCCCTGCTACGACAAATGCCAGAACAACTATGGTGGTTATGTCGAAAATTAGGTTAGGACTCACTGTTACTAATGCAATAAATTACAACTGATATTCTTGTTTTATTTATGCCTAATCGGTAGCGACCTTGATTTTTTGTTGTTGTTTTTTTACAAATTGGTGTATTATTTGTATTTTTTACTATTTGGTGTAATTTTTTCCAAAATTCACATTTTCATTTTCATGCATTTTCTGGCAAATAACTCAAATTATGCCTTCATGGTGTTTTTAAACTACTGTTTCAAATTGTAAGTCACATGGCCTACGCCTCTTCGTGAGAGTTTGATATTTTGAAAGTTATTTTCCATGCCCCCTTTTTAATTTTAAGGTAAGGGTTTTAGATAATGGAATTTTCCCTGTATATACGGAAGGGTGCATAATGACCATAAGTGGCGACGCACCCAAAAAATTTAAATCAATCAATCTCACGTGACAAATACCGATATATTATGGCACCAAAAATTGGAATTATCTTTTCTTGACTTGTTACTGTTATGTTTCCCAAAATTCGCGTTTTTGTTTTAGAACATTTATCTGCAAAATATACCGAAACTTAATACTCCATTGTGGTTTTAAACTATTATTTTAAATTGTAGGTCACATGGTCTATGTATTTTCGTGACAGTTTGATATGTTAGAACAGATTTTTGAGGAAGTAAAAATAAAGTGCTCCCCTGCACTTTGCCATGAAGGTGTATAGGGGTGTGGATCACAGCTGAAGGTGGGTGTGATGAAATCAGCGCCACACTCCTGGCTATCTTTATCCCTCAAAGTTTCATCCAGGTACCCGCTTGATATGATGCTGGGTGGGCACCGGAGTAGTTTGAATATGTGGAAAAGATCCCGGTTCTCCCCCGCAGGGGATCGACCTCTGGTCTCTCGCATGGTAGTCAGATGCCCTAACGACTGAGCTCCATTATTTCTCGCTCGACAAATCCCGATGGTGCGCACTTAGCTTGGTAATTCAAAACACATCTCGCGCGACAAATACTGAAGATGTGGCTACCGTGTGATGGTAGATATGCACTCGATCTCCTGTTAGAACCCAGCCACTTTTCTCTGTGATGGAAATGGTTTTGATAGAAGTTGAAAAAATCGTGGGAAATACACGATTTAATGTGGCTGTCGGAATTATTACATGTACGGTATAACAAGCATTATAGTTTACTCTTGAATAAAATGTTGGAAAACTTGCACATTTTATGTACACAAACATAGCCTAGAAAAGACAAGAATGTTGGATTTCATGGAATTTTTTGTTGTTTTAGGACATTTTTTTAAAAAGAATCGCTAAAAACGCCAACAATTTGCATTTTATGCCAAATTCGGATTATTTCGATATTTCGCATGGACGGAAAATGTGTCCAGACATCACTGCACATTCATAAACACAATGTCGCAGCAATTACCATTTTTCACTGTTTTCGCGTTTGCGAAAAATCAATGTCCCTACTAATTGGAAATTACTTTCTGGCCACCCCTTGTATAAATCAGTAGATGGAAAGTGAAAATTTAGCAGGGCTGGCAGAGAAAAGTCAATTCTTGAAGAAAGTGATTTGATTTTATGATTGATTGATTCGAGTAAATACGAGTATGATATTAAAATATTTACGTATTTAATAGTATTTTATTTCATAATATTGGACATTAACTTCACTCAGTGAGAGATTAATGACCATCTCTCACGAGTTTAAACAGACAGGACAGAGAGTGGAGTTAATTTCATTGCAATACTAGTGTTGCAGTAAATTTGAGGTTGGGAGCATGCATGCACTTGCCAATTTTTATAACGTTCACTACTGCAGATTTATGTTTCACTTTTTCGTGATAGTATTCAATATATATCCCGTTTTGTATGATTCTTCTTGATATCTAAGAATAGTGCAATGTCATTGTAAACGCATGTTAACGTGTGCGAAACCAGTAATACGTAAGGATGATGAAAGAAAACCTTCGTAAGCACTACTACATTAAATAAGGTGAAGTGAGCCAGAAGAGTAACAAAATTCCAGCAGCATATTTGCAGTCTAAAGCTCTTCTTGTTTATGCATGCGATGTTGCAGTCTGAAGACATCCAAAAAAAATCAATTTGATACGAGTGCCATGCATGCAATTTCTGCCGCATGTTGTAGTGTCGGGTGGCGATATTCAACAAAAATCGTATGTATCAATGGAGCCTATTTGTTTCCATGTTCCTTCAGTTTGTCCAACAAAATGCCTAACTACGATGTCCGATCACCTGCTCCCATCCCCTCCATCTGTTGAGAGTTCTGTCCCCCTTACTACTCCCATACGGGCAAGAAAAAAATATAATTCAATGCATTTTCCACATAATATTTAGAGGCTTAACACATTTTTCTGCCCCTCCGGAAATTTCTCTCTCTCTCCCCTCCTGCCATCACTGGTTTCTGGCGCCATGGTTGTGTTGTGCATAAAAGGGGCCTAAAAGTTGAGGCCGAAACTTAGCAAAAACATTTCCTGTACTGTTCCCGTGCAGAGTTCCATAACGATATTTAATAATAATAAATTTTAAAAAAAATATTCAATCAAGACAAAATTCCCTGACATTTCCCTGATTTTTTTTGACACCTCAAATTCCCTGACTTTTCCTGGTTTTCCAGGTCTATCGCCACCCTGTAAAATATATGTTTCTCTAATTGAAGGGTATGGTGTGAAATGTTATTCTGCTCCCCTGAGAAAAATTCTCGGGGTACCCTTGCTTACAAGAAGATCACCCCTTCCATCCTAAAATTGCAGAAGAAAAACCAATGAAAATAGCATACTCGGTTGTTAGAAAAGAAGATGCTTTCTTTCATGGTGTAATGATGTAAATTTCATTGTGTGAAGAAGTAAAATGAGGAAAGTAGAGGAAAGTAAACACAAATAAAAAGCATCCTCACACACTCCGCCCTACAACTTAAACTTAAACTGGTAAATGATGAAAAGATTCTCTCGGGCTATGGACCAGGTAAGTTGTGGAAAAGATTCCAAGCTTTCGAGAGCTAACATCACTCTCATCTTCAGGGTAGAACTACTGCTGGTGGTTAACCTGGCAGTTTGCTAGGTCTCATTCCAACAGCTGCTTAGCCTTTAAATATTAAATCACACTTCTTGCACTTTTGCCATTTTTCTAGCGAACAGCAGAAAACAATAGAATGGCACCTTAGTCTGCCTACTTTCTACCCGAAAATGAAGAATACTAATTTTTTGCCTGCCCTTGACCAAGAACAGAAAAACCTTCTAGCAGTGTTGCATTTTCAACCGGAAGCAAGCAGAGGGAGTGTGGCTGATGCAATCAGCTGTTTGCCTGTAATCCTCCCCCTGCATTGCTAAAGTGTGCAGCATTCTTCGACACATGATCATCACCTTTATTCATCACCAAGTCATTCTGAAGAGAAGAACCGTACATAAAGAAAGTAGAGAAATAATATTTAAAGTTGTTGAAGTTTTTAACAATGAAGAACGATAGGAGAGTTATAAATGTGGCAACACGAGGGCCCTGAGGGAAGCTGCAGGAGTATATAAAAAAAAAATGTCCACTTGTAGTTTGCGAGTTTGCTTGAGGTTTTCTCATCTTGCTCGAGTGGTATAACTATCAGAACAGTCTTCCAATATCAGGCTAAGAGCATTGAATTTTCTACGAGTACTGCTTCCATTGTTTTGTCTTATTGGTAGAAACTTTCACAAAATATATAGGTTCCAAATGAGTATAAAGTACAGGAATAGAAATTCAGACCTAAAATCTTCATGACTCGAGGTTCGGATGTTGGGGATCCAGGATCCAAGTTCACGTGTCACATTCAGGATTCAAGGTTTCGATGTCAGATAATGGTTCAGATGTCAGATCCAGGAGCAGATGTTTGGATCAGGTAAATATCTAGAAATATATTTGGGGAGGGGTGGTCCAAACCAAGTGTCTAAGAAATAATAATGTTTTAAATTAAAATAATTCAATTATAATTATATTAAATATCAATTAAAATATTTTTCTTAATATTGCATTTTTATTATAACATTAATATGTAAAAAAAATGTAAGAATATAGATATAACAGCACGTATTCATTACCTAAGTTGAGTATCCCTAAAATCTGTATAAAAACAAGGATATTAATGTCAAATAGATACAGAATTGAATATTTATTGAATAATAAGGATGTTATCCAATTGACGAAGTAAAGTTTCTGATTAATATTTTATGCATATAATCAGAAGTAGTAGTGTGCATAAATCTTTGTACTGTCCTTCAAAGCAGTATGATTTCAACATAATAATCATTGCCTATGGTAAACAAGGACATTTTCATTATTTTATTTTAGTACTTGGTAAGTGTTTCGGGACGGTTCGGACCCCGCCCCCCCTCCCTCCCTCAATATGTCCTTGTTTGGAATCTCTGATATGGTTTTAAATGTCGGGTTCGGAACCGAGGTTAAAATGTTAGATCCCGGATATAGGCTTGGATGTTGGATACGGAATCCATGATCTATGTCAGATCCAGGTTGAGATACCGCAACAAGGTTCGGATGTCAGTTCCTGGATCACGTTTGTATGGCAGGTCCCGAATTCATGTTAGGATCTCGGATTCAGTATTTGGACAATTGCTCATACCAAATCGGAACAGTGTGCAATGGGGAAAATACCATCGAAATTTTCCATTTCTAACGAAAAACTACCTCAATTTCAAATATGTGCGATCCTTCCTTTTCATCACAAGGTCTTGAATGGAATGAAGTTGCAATACCGCATGACATAAGACCAGTGATGTGCAGTGATGTCGACACTTGGGGTAGCAGTCAGTGGCGTGCACCTTATATTTGTTGGGTGAAGAGAAAACTTGCTGGCTGAGTGCTCACATATTTGACACACCCCATAACTGAAAATGAAATCTGTTCGCACAAAACTTGCAAAGCCATGGACGGATTAACGGTGAGAAGGGTCCTTTCCAACAAATTAAAAACTGAAAACATGTCATCAATCTAAGACTAAAAGGTGATCGCCAAAACCATGATGTCTAAAATTACGCTACTACCCCTATAAACCATAAATCTTTAATGACAAAAACGTAATTGGTGGCAACCCTTGATGTCTAACTCGGGTTCGATTCCCGGGGTGGGTGATCTAAGGTCGGAAATTTTCCAGCCTTGTCCCCACATAAAGATGCTCTGGGGCTCACCCAGCCTCAATTAAATGGGTACCTGGTAACAACCATGGGGGAGGGGGTTATAGGCGGCCGGAGCGTGGTTCTGATCATATCACCTCCAAAATGGCCGGGGTCGGTAGGGCCCCTATATATGCCTCATGGCATGGTGTAAGTGCACAGGGAATTTTACCTTACTTTGCCTTGAGGTCTAAAATTATATTATAGCCCCCTAAGGATCTAAAAACTACGTGATCACTCCAAAATGTATAAAACTATATAGTTAAAGTATCCTGTGCATGGCACCTTGCCATGGAGGCACATTTAGGAGGGCCCTACATATTTTCTATGTCGACCATCTTGGAAGCGATGTGATCAGCACCATGCTGCGGCCTTCTTTATCCCCCTTCCGGATACCATTTGATTTGAGGCTGGGTGGGCACTAGAGCCGCTTTATGCTAGGAAAAGCCGGAAAAATTCCGACCATTGATCACCCACCCCGGATTTCCTGCATGGCAGTCAGACTAGAATCAAGTCAGACTAGAATTTTACGAGAAATGCAGGAAAAAGTCTGCATAATTTTAACAAATGTATAATTTTCCAGGTGTGAGAAAACAGTGTCATATATACATCACATCATACATTTTCTTTTAAAAAAATTGAGTTGAATTCATTATGGCGGCCACCAATATGGCGGACTTTTGTATGGAACACACCAACGTGGTTCCCCTAAGCCTAACCTGTTTCTATCATGACCAATTGTACCCAGTCTAATTCCTTTACTTTTTATAGGGTATGTTAAGGGACTTTTGAATCACCCTCTAGGCCCTTATATCTGACTTTGTCAACATGAGGTCAATAATTTTTATTAAAATGGTGACACTGTTGCCGCTGTGAGACGAGAATATGGATAATATTTTAAACATGATGCCATTTCATTGGACAATGTAATCAGAATGTGGGTGGAAAACTTTGAAACTACGGGAAGTGTTGGAATGTGACATGAACGATTTCCGTCCCAGATTATCCGAGTGTCAACGACGAAATTGTTGTCACCTGTATGACGAAATTTTCAAAGCACGAACTTGGCTGTGCATATTTCGCACATGGCAATGTGTAAGGACGTAGTTGGTGTGTTTGTATTTAAATCAAAATAATAATACATAAAACGTAGTGGTAGTTTTGTTGCATTTCAAAAAGCCCATTTTTATGCAACAACCTGTATACACCAATGAATGTAATGAACCAAAGTTCCTTGACGGCTGTTTTCTCCCAGCGCTCATAAGGGTCCACTTGTAACAGACCTAGCGTTAGAGGCACATATTTTTGGTAAATAAAAAAGCAAAATTTCGGTACAAAAACAGATTTCGGGTTCAAAAGCGGTAAATAAAATAAAATTTCGGTGTTATAGCGGTGAATAATCACATCAACAGTGCTATATAAAATGACATTCTGGTTTTAAAATTGTGAATATAATCCAAAATTTGATATGAAAAGTGCACTTATTTCACAAAATAAACTTACAACTTCATATAGTTACCAGAGTATTACGTTTATTCCTGTGTAAAGGGGTCCATTTTTGCTTGTCAAATATTTACAGCAGAATTAATCAATTTTCCGTGAATTGCATAACTCACAGGATACTTCAGACTTCAGAAAGTGTCGCGTAGGTATATAAACGGTAAATTTCGTTTTTAAGAGTATATTTCGCATTTTGAAGTTTATTTCGCATTATTTCGTGACAAAAGAGGGTAGAAAAATGCGCCTCACACCTTTCAGAAACATGAAAAATGAACATTACAGCATGTTATTTCATATTTCGTGTTTTCGTCAAAAACGAAATTTGCATGCCTCTACCTAGCGTTTACAACAGGGCGAGGGAAGAAATTATGCTCTTACAGTAGGTTTAGCAGTATGGAATGTCTCAGATTCTAGTTTGTTCGGTGCCGCGAGTGGCGTTCGGCACCGTGGAACACGAAAGTAAACGATGACAGCCGAAAACACGGGAATCGATCGCTGACAGTCGCTTTCCTGTCCAGTTCAGAAGGTGCCTGGAATCAGTGTTGCCACTTGAAGAGAAATTTCCTCTTCTCCATAGAAATTCGGACCGAAATTCAAATCAAAGGGGAAATTTGAAAATATCGGCTCTATATTAGTGCAGATTATAATAGGTTTCAGTCTCGCATTCACATTTTCCCGCTTTGCCTTTTTTCTTCCATTAAGTCTATGTGTCTATTAGTATTTCTATTTGGTTTAATTTACATAGCCTTTCTACTACTTGGGTTAATAGCGACGATAACGATGAATAATGATCTCATAAAATGGATGATGGAACAAACACAAGTGTACACCGTGTATCAAAAAGAATCATCCGATTTAAAAGTTCTATATTTAGGAAACCAATGGACATAGAACCTTGCAGTAAGTTGTAAAATACATGTTGGAATATAAAGTTTCACTTACAGTACGTTTTACGTTGTTGCAGGTAGGTACGTTCCGAAAATCTTAACGAAACGAATTTAACGAAGGTAACTGGGCTCATCAACCTAGTGAAACGAGTTAATTTCCAGACTTATGGGACGCTCTAGACGAAAGCACAGGCGCAGCGTCCTCGTGCCGTCGAGCGGAAGGCATGTCCTTATGGCAGAAATAAACTCTACTGTGGGCATTGTTACTCATTTTAATCACATTGTAAGAACAGTTGAGGCACACTCGTCTTACGCATGTTGCTTCATATAGCTCTCTGTTAAAATTGTAATACATTTTCCGAACTAGTGCAGTTTAAAGCCATCATGCACGCGCGTTGTCTATACGCAGCAGATGATTCTCACCGAACAAACCAGCCTCCTGGTCCGTGCGTTTGGTGAATCTCGTTCTTGCACGAGAAGCACGGAAAGCGGACTTTTGGGACAGCATAACGAAACGCACGAGAGCACTTATGGGACGGCCAGTTACCATAACTCGTTTAACGCGTTCAACTCGTGCGACTTTCGGAACGGGCCCCTGGTGCTGCTTACTCTTTAGTCCGCTTCAAGATGGCATCCCGACAACCGAACGCTTTCTGCGCTCTCCACTTCAACAAATGTGGTCTGTTACAGTTGTGCAGCGTGAGTTTCGTCGTAAATACGGTGCTGCACCACCTACTGCTTACAATATTCGACGTTGTGCGCAGAATGCTGCCTGTTGCTGGGTTGCCATCCTGACGCGGACTAAAGAGTGAGCTGCACCAGTGGCACCTACCTGCAACAAAGTAAAACTTATTGCAAGCGAAACTTTATATTCCAGCATGTATTCTACAACTTACTGCAAGGTTCTATGTCCATTGGTTTCCTCAATATAGCATTTTTAAATCGGATGATTCTTTTTGATACACCCTGGATATTCATGCCTGACAAGCGTTCGAACCTAGACTGGCTGGCTATAAGCATGTATATGATTAATTTATTTAAAATTTTCATACTAGTCGGTAGGGCGTCTGGCTGGCACGCGGGAGGCCCAGGTTAGATTCTCGGAGTAGATGGTCTAAGGTCGGAATTGTTCAGGCCTTGTTTTCGCATAAAGCTCTGTGGCTCACCCAGCCTCAAATGAATGGTTACCTGGGAGTAAAGGGGGTCGGAGCGTGGTTCTGATCATATCACCTCCACAATAGCAGAGATGATCGAGAATAAGGTGGGGCCCTACCACCACATCCCCAAAATGTGCCTTGATGGCACGGTGCCGTATGCACGGGCAGTGGCGGCGATTTGATTCCAAAACGGGGGGAAGGGAGGGCAAGAACGGTTCATTGATTTATTTTTGCTTCATTTTACTTCGCTTTTTGTGCCACTTTTGGCTAATTTGCGATAATGGGGATGACTATTGATATGATGAAATTGATGAATGGATACTCTCAAACATCCACGTCCAGGCCAGGATTCGAACCCGGGACCCCTGATATCGTAGCGCGATGTGCTAACAACTCCGTCACGGGGGCGGCCCAAGGACAGTTCAGGTTTCCCCTGGTAGAAAAGGATTAGCATAGTGCGGGGGACAAACGTGACAAAAAGTGGGGTGGCAACTGACCCTACCCCCGCAAATCGCCGCCCGCCACTGTGCACGGGGAACTTTGCCATATATACGAACATGGGTGAACGAAAATAATAGAAAAACAACAACTGGAACTACCACTTATTATTATTATTTGTCATTATCTTATGATTTCTTTAGATGGAGGGAAAGGGGCGAATTGGGAAATTTTCCCCTCAAAAAGAGAAATTGTACCGACAGATTGTGGCGACACTGCCTGGTGTAGAGCTGCAGTCTTTGCGAATGCGGTTGTGACCACACACACCGTCCATCACAGCACACGGCGTTAACGAGATAGGCGACTTCCCTCCTAATTCTCACTATATAAATAAGTTTAGACTTCTTCAGTTACCTAAGCTTGGATTTTTTTTCATGAACCTCGAATTGAGTACAAGTGAATAAATGCCCACGGATAAAGTTCCTGATAATATGGTGCCTTAATTTGGGCAATGTGCCACTCGAGCGCGTTCCCGTGTTGCGGCTGGAATCACGCTGCTTGCCGGCGAAATCTGATGTGCGTGTCTCCTCAACTCAAGCGCATAGAGCATTTTTAAGCTTTCAAGGCGAGGTTTCGTAAAGTTTCTCTTCGGCAAGCACACTGCGAAACACTGCAATATAATTCTGATCAACATGATATTAACAGGTCAGTTTTAAGTTTCTTATTTCTGCAACTCATCCAAGATGAGAAGAACCCTGGTAAATTAGCAAATGAAAGTGGACAGTCATTTATTTTCTGCTATCGCTTCGCATTCGCTTGAGCCCGAGTGCCCCGCGTTGCTATTTTTATAACTCTCCTCCGCTGCTATAGTTGGCAAAAACTTCAACAACGCTAAATATTACGTCTCTGCTTTCATTGCATACTGTTATTCCATTCACAATGATACATACACTTGGCACTGAATAAAGGTAACGACGATGTGTTGAATAATGCCACACATTTTGGCAACGCAGGGGCAGAGTTACATGGTAATCAGCTGCTTGCATCGTCCACGCTTCATCCACTTGCTTACGGTTGAAAATGTGAAGACAGCGGCAAAGGGTTTTTCTCTTCTTGGTCAAGCTATACTGAGGGTGGTGTGTTTATGAGTGTGATGTGCTTCATTCTACAACACGAGTTTTAATCAGTGGCGAATTTTCCATGTTAAAGCGTTTACCACCATAAACCTACTTCTTCGTGTGTACATTTAGTTTTAATATACCAGTTATTGCTCATTATACAGGGTGTTTCAAAAGGATTGGAACGATAAAAGCACGTTCCATGAAAAATACAACATAATCACCGATCGAATATCCAGTGAAATACATTCAAACACATCCCTAAGTTGTTTTGAAATTTTTCTTTGGAACGGTCCCAGTATAGTTCTAAATTCTGCCGCCAGGTGCCAGGCTGATCACTTGTAAAATAGCTACCAGTATGTAAGACAAAGCATTTTGCGAGAGTAGGTCGATCTTGAGTGTGCAACGTCAACGATTACTTAACGATCCAACAAAGAACTATATCGCATTAGCGATGCGGTACATACCATTGTACGAGAACATGCTGAAACGTGCCTGGATGAAGTTAGTTACCGTATTGACTTGTGCAGAGCGCAGATTAACGAAGGGTGCTCACATTGAGCATCTGTGAGTTAACTTCGCGATAACCATTGCCACTTAAACTTGGACAGTTACTTTTGACAATATAGACGGTGTTAAAGGCGGAGCTACTGCGAAGCATGCGCACTCGTCTGGTCCCCCTCGAACATCCGGTTACGCTTACGGTGCTATGGACAATAATATGAAACGGCAAAGTGGAGATTCCTATATTCCTTGTGGAGATTCTTTTACAACGAAATAGCGTGTCAGCTGTGTAGCATATGGTTGCACAGTTCAATCGGGAACAAATTTATTGAGTCAAGTATCACTTCGTAGGTTTCCGAAGGACGTATAGAGACGAAACCTGTTGATACAAGCAGAACGAGAAAGGATTGGTACCCGGAAAGTATTTTTAAGACTTGCATTTTGTTACAAGCATGTTGATCGTTTATCTGCGTATTGTGTTGTGGTGGAAAGCACGCCTCTTAGTGAGGTTCAAACCGAAGCGACACGCGACATCAGTGGTTCGTACAGAAGTAACAAGCGATACAGGCCCATTTAGTCTATAAATAAGCATTTACCGCTCATGGGAAATCAAGTCTCAGGCGGCACAATACACGCCATTGGGAATCTGAGCGACACGCGCAGCTTGTCATGTCGCTTAGGTTCGAAAAATGTCATTGATCACTGAGGATTCACTTTATTTTAAGTGGCACGCAGATTACACACCGAAGCGACAAGCAACAGCCCCTTTACTCTAAAGGAAACAATTCACCTTGCATACGAGTACAACAGAGCGAGGCGACACGATGTATGTACTGATAAAACAACAGTCTAGTCCAAGTGACACGTGCATTTTCTCGTGGTGAATTGGTTCGAAAGGAAGCTTTCAGACTGCAGCGATGCGTCTCTCTTGGAAACCAACATTAAAAAATAAACAACACCTTCCGAACGACAAATTGCAGGTGTCGCTTGTTGCTTGGACTGGGCCGTTTTATCAATACCGTGCATTGTGTTGCCCCGGCCTGTTATTTGCACAAGCGTGACTGGCATAGGACTGGTGAATGGTTTGCTTTAGATCTAATACTTCTGTGCGAAATCCCGATATCGCTTGTCGCTTCAGTCTGAAAACTCCCTTGTTACTTGAAGTAAATTCGTGCAAGTGAAAGTGCATGCCATATCATAGGTTTTCCGTAAATCCCTCAGGCGGAAAGGCGACGTTGAAAGCACAAATATTTACTAGCATTTGTTATGTCATTACTTTTGCAGATTTGTTGGCAAAGATTCACTTAATCATACTTTATAATATAATAATATCACTAGTTTTATAGAATTATCTTTCCCTCACTTTTCCATTTACAAAATAATTCAATATATCTAAACGTTCGTCGTGCGTCTACATGAGATACTTGTATGTACGTAGTGTGCTACACACATCATATTTTAATAATCTGCTCTGCAGATGATCAACCGACGGAATCTAGACGTCCACTCCTTCATAGTAGAACTTTAACAAATACCTTTCTTGACTATCGTCTCACAACTGATGAAAACAAGCGTTCATTTCTTACTTCGTATGCCGGTGAATTTGCACTGGCAACAACGGGGACTGGCCTAAACCGGAAGTTCCGGGGGGACCAAGCAAGACCTCACCAATGTTTATGTTTACATTTTTAACACGGTCTATATGAAAAAAAATATGTATATAACGAGTTGAAATCGTTCGCATCATTTTGAAACACGATGTATTTTATACAAACTATTAAAACAAGCTTCATATCCAGAATTTACGGAAAATTATTTAAAGAACTTAAAAACCGGTTTCTGTACGCCACTGATAGTTCTTCATCGCCTCTTCTGACGACCGGGTTTCCTCCCAGATTATACGGGTAGAAGGCGGGGGAGCCAAGCGTGGCGAGTTCCACCGCTACTTGTTCCTTCTTGCTTTCTGTGTCGCGCTTAGCAGATGCAGTGTTACTACATGAAGGGAAATTTCCCTACGTGCAGGGAAATCTACGTCCAATTTTTAAAAAAGGAATTTTATGAAAACTATGGAAACTGACGGAAAACTTGAAGTTGTGTAACTTCTGTGTTTTGTTTGCATGCCTACATTGGTATTTTATTTCTATTACATCTAATTAATTTAGATGGATTGTATTGTATAATACATATTATTTGTTGCGGTAAACCAGGTGAAATTTCCACTATACGCCACTGTCGCCTGGAAAATTCTCACAATAAAATGCATGGTCCTTTCGGCAACCTTCTAAAATCTCTATGACGATTTCAGTACCTTCTTGTTTTCTCACCTTGTCCTGGTGAAACACTGCAACTACGCATAAACACTTTCTTTATCATCCACTATAAACGGATTATGATTCTATCTATGACAACATTCGTGCCAGGTGTTACAAAGAGGTAATCCAGAAACGCTGAGCATGACTTCTCATTTACGATGTCTTTCAACCCAGAACAGTGTTTTCACAGTGGACAAGGAAAACGTTATCTTTAGTCTTCGGATGGCTCTTTTTATGATCATCACAGAACCTGCGCGCCCGCTTGCAACGAACAACGACACATTATGTTTTTGACGATGTCCATGCCTTCCGCATGGCGCGCCTGTTCCGTCAACCTCGAAGCAGTGTTGCCAAAACTTGAGGGCACAATTTCCCTTTGCAAGAGGTAAAATTTTTCTTTTTGCTCAATTTTTCCTTTCATCGAAAGAAATCATATATTGTGATTATTATTATTATTATTATTAGAAGTTTTAGTTGTTGTTATACTATTAATTTCGTGCGTACACATTCGTACATAAAGGGTGATGCTTTCGCTGCAAGACTTGGAAAATGCGAACATCTCAGCTCGTTGGAAAAGTACAAATGTGAAACATGCTGTAAAAAGAACCTTATACTTTGACAAAGGAAAGAAATAAAGTCAGCTCACGGTGAGAAACAATGTGTGGCCGTAACATTAAGAACCAAAGTAGCGTCGTGATGGCATGCCACATTGTTGCCACTTACGCTCTTAATAGACCCTTTTACTATGACATAAAAAACGTTTTAAATCCATTCATTTTGCGGATTATGACACAAAAATGTGTTGTGCAAAATATCGCGGCGATATTTGTTTTGGTTCTTGAGAAACAGGCCTTCAAACATTGCCGAAATTCACTTCTGACGTCACTGAAGTGAAAACGGCCTCTGACGTACGCTGGCGTCATCTATCAGCGAGGCGTGCAGGCAGGGCTTTCTGCTGGCCACATAAACTTAGCGTGGGCCGTGAAAGCGGCAACAAAAGTCACTAGTTAATAGTTACTGTGTAAAAACACAGTGCACCATTTCTTGCAGATGCATTATATCCGAACAGTGGCTGCATTTATTATAATTCAGCCACTCGGTGGAGGGTTTTTTCCATTAAAATGACAAAGCAATATTGCCGTCAATAGTCAATGACTGAACACTTGAACAGTCTTGTTAATTGGCAATACATTGGTTCTGACTGGAAAGAAATTATTGTTACAAGAATGACTTTCTGGAATTGCAATTATTTTCGTCACAATATTTTGTTCACAAATTTTAAAATAACAATACGTTTAGAACACTCGGGTTAACACGTCATTTTCTCCAATAAAGAAAGTACACGGAGTTTTTAATTTCCTGCCGTAAATGACACTTTTCTTCAGTTAATATATATTTTGGAAAATTATGTCTTTACGCTACTTTTAAGTTTATTTTCTTTAATCGTAGCTAAGAGAACACATGGTTAATTTAGTATTCTCTTCTATTGCGTCACTTTTCTTGACACTTTTGGATAATCGCGACAATAAAGATGACTGACGATAAGCAGTGTTCGAAATCGGGGTGAAGGAGGGCACTACCCCCATTACTACCACCACAACCAACAACCAGTGAGGGACTCCCCGATGACGCAGTGGTGGCGTCGTCGCCTCGTAATCTAGGGATTCCGGGTTCGATACCCGGTGGAGGCACATCGTGGTTTGGATCCCACTTTAAACTGACCCTACAAGAACAGACCCACCCCTGGAAAATGGACAAGACTGATACTTTGTCCGAGATTCTCGATCTCGTTCGGGACTTTGTTACGTTATTGAAAAAGAATCATGCAAACCGAATTTCTTATACTTTACTAGAATACTTCCTCAGATAAATCATGAATTTTGTGTATAATTAATAATTAGTACAACGCCAGTTCATTCGTTGTAATTCTGATTGATTGGTTGATTTGTTGTTTTAAATCCACTTTATGCACAGTACGGTTAATCGGGACTGGACCTACAGTTTAAAGTGGGATCCGAACCACTATGTGCCTCCACCGGGAATCGAACCCGGGACACCTTGATTACAATGCGACGACGCTACCATTGCGCCATCGGGGAGGCCCCGTTGTAATTCTGAATCGGATGTTTGGTTTGCATATATAATCAGGAAAATATCCCGTTTTCGAGGGCTGGTAGCGTCGAAACGAGACGTCAAACAAAAAAACGTTAAGAAAAGTTGTCTTAAAAACTTCTATACACTGTGAAAGTTTGTACTGTGACCCTATATTTTTTTTAGACTTCACACGAGAACGAGAATTTCCCTTCGAAATCGAGACGAGACCGTCAATGAGATGTTTACAAATCAACACGAGACAGACATTAACAACTCGAAACGAGACCGAGTCTGCCATGTCTCGTCTTGTCTCGATACCACGAGCTCGGCTAATGAGATGAGGCAGCTATTTCGCCGTACAAAATTGAAAATATATCGCGCTATTTCACTATGTGATCGTACACACATTATTTCTTGTAATTCATAAACTACAGTAAGTATTGACATCTCTTGCACAACTGATATAATCTTCTACATTATATTTTTTCTTATCTGCACAAAAATATTTTATCATAATATATAATGAAAGGAAACACAAACTGAAATTGCCTTATGGAAAAGGAAGTAAAATAGAAAATGGAAAAATGAATACCATACTTTTACCTCACTCTTGCCGAACCCTGTGGCCGAGTGGTTAGCACATCGCGCTGCGACGTCAAGGATCCCGGGTTCGAATTCCGCTCGGGCTTCATTGTTTGTGAATGTCCATTCATCAATTTCATCATTTCATCACTCATCCCCATCTTCGCAAATTAGCCAAGAGGCACAAAACGCGAAGTAAAATAAACTACATCAATCAATCAATCAAAACCTCACTCTTATTTTGCACTCCAGGTTAAATTTCGATAAATACAAGTTTAAAATTTATTTTTGAAAATTTGTATGTGGGGTTAATGCAGACGAATGGGTTACACAGTAGTGGAGTATGTGTTCACTGCAAATATGCAGCGTCGAGTTCGAGCCTGCCTGGATAACGGTGATGGACATTTTCAATGCCTTCTGTAGCATGGACGTGTTTATAAGGAATCAAGATATACTGTATATTCTACATAAAATGCACGACCTTTGAGATATTCGCATTTTCCAGTGTTTTAAGTCACCCGGTATACATAAATCTTGAATAATGCTTGTACATGCTTATAGTCAGCCATATCGCAACAGGGATAGATGTCCCTGGTTCGAACCCTGATGGGGCATGAATATACAGGGTGGGGCAAAATAATGTTACCTGTTTCCACTCATATAGTTTTCCTGTTTCTTTTCAGATAAAATATGGACACACGATTAGGTATGGAGGAACGAAGGAAGATCGCAGCATGGATGGAAGTGTATCAATCACCAGGGTAGCTACGATTTTTTGATTATGAAATTCCCTGACTTTTCCAGGTTTTCCAGACCAGAAATAATTTTTTTCCAGACATGTTTGTCGTCATGATTTTTGCTTTTGAACCTTATGTTTTTCAATTAAATATGCAGACATGTTAATTATTATGAATATGAATATACACAGTTATTAGCTGAAAATTTACCAAGTGATTAATAGAATGCTATTCAATGAAAAAATAATAACTATTGTACTTCCCAATTTTCACTAAGTCATTACAATTAAGGTGGTGTAAAAAAAAATCAATAAAAAAATGTGGCATATATCAAAGCTTTACAATGTAACCTGTATACAACCTCAATTAGCCTATCAATACAAATTAGAAACAACAGAAAATTAGGTCATGTACCTTTAGAAAATATGCATAAGTTTAATGATTATATTTTTTTTATTTATTAAAAAGTAGTACATATTACGGAAATTCAGAACTTGAATGGGGCCGGTGACCAACCATACACTTAAAAACAATATATACGCGGGCCATACTTAGGAATCAAATATCTCCATTATTTGAGTTTTCCACATGCTGGAACCAATTTTATATTACGGAAAACATCGAAATCTGTCTTTTAAAAGGTAACAGTTCCGAATGTTTTATGATTTTTTTTTTCAAATTTTCCTAGCAGGAAGACTAATTATCATAGAATTTGGCAATCATTGTGACACGAAATTTGAACCTTTCTTAAAATAATGAGCACTATTTGGATTCGGAAAAAGTTATTTATGTTGAAAAAAAACTTCAAAATAACCTTACTCAATCATACACGCTTCCCACGGACAAGGTATTCTCTGGTTGACAAGCGACAGTAAGTATCGTAAACTAGTGGGAATGAATGTAGAAATAAATCGGAACCTTAGTAGAGTGCATTCAGGGTCTTTATTTTAATTCTAAGACAACCAAACCTGACATTTCTAACCTAACCACAAAATCCTATATTCACAAAATCTTAAGTAATCGCTAAAACTCTGCAGTATGTGTTACCAGACATAAATCGAAATCTAACCATGTAAAAGTTGCATTTGTAGCATGATGAAATCGTAATAAAACAAAATGAACTTGGGCTCATTTTCACCACTTTTCAGCATAATTTCATTCGTACAATTACTATCACCATGAAACCAACATTCCTAACCTAACAACGATGTGTGACCAGCGTACAGGTTCACAAGAACGAGTCACAAAATGAACGGATCCAAGAACCTAGATCCGAGAGTGAATAAATATAGAATTGAAATGCGAAGGAACCATAATTTTGTACGTAACAGACTAGAAGTCATAATGACGAGAGGAACAAGTTTCTGAACTGAATCTTTTGGGGGGACTGGAATCACAAGAACCGAATTTGGAAGTGGAAATGAACCGTTCGTTCATTTTGTAACTGGTTCTCCTGCAACTCCAAAATGTGCGTATATTCCAGAAAATATGCAAAATTCCCTGACTATTCCCTGACTTTTCCCTGTTTTCCAGTCGCGTAGCAACCCTGATCACACACAGTAGTGAGAAACAAGTTTAGAATGTGGTATAACAAAGAACCCCCACCCAAAGTAGATTAACCATTCGGCGAGTATGAAAAATTTGAACAAACTGGTTACAAAGGTAACAGTGAACGAACCAGAAGTGTGAGAAGTGACCACAACGTCGTAAAGGTGCAATAAGCCATGTTGAATAGCCCAGAAAAGTCACTTTCTCGGTTCAAATGTGAAACAGGAATTTCTCAACGATCTCTTCGACGAGTCATGCGCCATGATTTGGGATTAAAACCATATCGCATCCAAATTGTGCAAACACTTAAAATCGCTCGTGTCAAAATCGCAGAACTGTTAGTGGAAATGACAAGAATCGATCCATCTGTGCTGTTTTTCTTCTCCGACGAGGCAACATTTCATGTGAGTGGTCGCGTTATCAAACACAACTGTGTGATTTGGCCTACTGAACATCCACATGTAGTGAGGGAACACATACGGGACTCCCCGTATGTTTCAAAGTTGGGAATAGTGGGCCCCTGTTTTTTTAACACTGCAACGGTAACTGGCGCCTCCTATTTGGCTACGTTAACTCATTACGTGGTAAACAACCTTCCATTAGCCATTCTTGCACGCGGCTACTTTCAACAAGACTGCACACTATCACGCGGATGTTCGTGGTTACTTCGACAGGACATTCGGTCAACGATGAATTGGTCGGCGTGGTCCACTACCATGGGCGGTAAGATCACCAGACCTCAGCCCGTGCGATTTCTGGTTATGGGGGATGGTACGTGTTTACGCAACAAAACCGCGGGACATACAAGACCTTAAACAAAGAATTTCGACAGTGATACGCTCTATACCGCAAGACATGTTCAAGGGTCATGGATTCAATGGTTGACAGAATGCTCAAATGTATTAACATTTCTGGTTCACAGGTTGAAGGGGTATATTAAATAACAAATAATTCTATTTTCCTAAACAGTACACAAGATATGGTTACATAGAACGAATTATTATTTTATGTATACGGTTAAAGGTAGTCAAACTACTTTCGGAGGTATGCGCTTATGCCCTGGTACCTGAAAATTAACCCAGGGCGTCAGTTCCATGAATTTTCTACGGATTCCCCCGCTTTTCTTTGATTCATCCTTTATTTATCATTTTTTTTTATTACAATAATTCACTGTGACATTGGCAAGAATGCTCCAGTGTGAAGAACCAAATTTGTTCGGTTTTCCTGAACAAAGTTGGTTTTACATCATTCTACAAGGTAAGAAGATTAAGATAAAGGTTAGAAACAGTAGGAAATAAATAAGTGTTAGTGTTTAACATTAATATTATTTATAATCACAGATACGAAATTACATAAGTGTGTAATTGGGTGGGTAATGTTTTCTTAGGATAAGTTTTATTGTGTGTCGTGTGCATTAGTGTTGATGGATGAGATGAGGAATATACATTAACACGATTCTATGAATGTTAAGCAGGGTCTATGTTCTAGTATGTTATGTTTGAGATAGTTAGAGTATTATTGGCTTTGAGATGTAAGTATTAATACTAGGAAGGGATATGAAAGAGCGAGTGGTGCTTGATACAGGGTATATTAAATGTGTATCTTTCCCTTTCGGTGGTACCATTTTTTTGCCCCACCCTGCACAGTTGTGCTTGTTTCATTACCCATTTAATATGTTCGCCATTCATCATTACAGTCGCTATTAACCGAAGTAGTAGAAAAGCGACATAACATTTTTAAAAAATACAAATATAGATAAGACATGTAGGCTTATACCCAAAGAATGAAAAAATCTGTGAATACCAAACTTGAACTTACTGAGCCTAACTTGAAATATCCATGAAATTTTGGTATTTATCGAAATATCCCTTTTGGCTTAAAATTCCCTCCGAATTTCCCTGCAAGATAATTCCCCTCCATTTGGCAACACTGCGGGCAGCCTGAAAGCACAAGGCAGTGAGTTAGTCTAAAATTAGAGGCCAGAAAACCACGTTAGCTCCCTGCAGAAACCAAGCGTCGTGAGGAGGAAAAACTGACAATCACAAGCTGTAAGACATGCGCGTCGATGTATTCTTATCTCCCGATAAGAAGTGGGCTGATTGACTGACTGGTTGTTCTCGCACAGGAAGCGACGAGAGACGAAACATCTTGTCCGAAACGAAACGTAAATTTGGAACCGTACTCCCACTCGGAGCAATGCTACGTAAAGGCGCATCACCACTATGCCGGACGTGCAAAGTAATCCAGTTACAAGCCTCCCCGATAGCGTAGTGGTAACGTCGTTGCATTGCAAACGGAGCGACCCGGGTTCAATACTCGTTGGAGGCACATAATATAATATGGTAAAAGAGGGGAAGTTCGCCACCAAAATTGTTTTCATTTTTTCTTTTAAACGAATTGGGGGAAGAGGACAAAAAGTAGTCATTGTGGATTATGAGGAATATAACATAAAAACTGTGCTACTTATACTTATGACGTAATATTAAAAATACTAAAATAAGAACATGTTGGGAAATTCGCCATATAACTAATTTATCATTTTATCGTCAGTTTAAGTGTATGAAATACCAAGTTGTTGCCAATAAGTCAGACAACAAAGTGTAAAAGACCTACAAATGACAATACAAAAAGATACAATACAAACATGTTTAAGAAACATATGCATAAGTGTTCATACATTGTGAACAAGTTGTGTGTGAAAGATCGCCTGTAAGAAGGGGAATCGACACATTTTCTGTTACTCTGGCGAATTTACAAGCAAATGCACAGTCGAAAGAAAACAACTTATGTTTACTTGTACATGCACGCTTTCCAAAGCAAATCTTTTCACGACATTGTTACAGTTTGAGGTTACAACATCAATAATTAAAAGGAAGAAAAATAATTCTTATCTGCCACGAAATGACAATTTCCAACCTAGTATTGAAAATCGGCATCTTTCTTTGTCTTCTGTGTACACGCAACTGCGCATTCCAAACTGTACTGCTTGCTTGCTAGTTCGCTCACAACACTGCAGTTTTCAGTGAAAACAAGGCACATGTTACTTGATTTTGTACAAGCATCAGTGAGGGTTTCAAACCTATAGTTTCTATCTACGATTACAAAAACCATAAGTACGGCGAAATTTCGAGCATGGTGAACATCACTTCTTTTACCCTATAACCAGCGGCTCAACAGCCCGTGAGGGTCAGGGCCTACCGACTGCTGGCCTCACTCCCACTTGCAGAGGTGGGCGATCATCCAACCGGTTAAGGGGTGACGTGTGGTCAGCACAACGAACCACCAGTCGTTTTCATGACCGGGTTAGGCCGGTTTTAGACGAAAGCATTTCCTTTAACATTTTTGCTAGGATAAATGCTATATAAATGCTTCCAAAAACCTCATAGCAGATAGCACTTTACACGGAAACATTTCATGTAACTTTTCGGTTAGCTTTTGCGATTACAATGTGTAATATATACAGCACGAAAGGCACGTGGAGTTACACCATCTATGCTGAGTGCACGGTGTTTACAATTGAAACACCTACAAATATTCTTCCATACGTGTACAGTAAAGTTGTAAAGTACGTATTTAAGCACCGCCATTGTTTTATAGCTAATGTTATTACTCTCGGTTGAATAGTTATCGGCTCTTAAAAATGTGAAGTGATACATTCTTTACATCTCACGCGGCCGCCATTACAGCTGTACCCGTGACCTAGAGGTTGCTTCTGATTGGTTATGCTAGGCAAAATGCTACGGAAATAGGACGGGTTTTATCCTTGAGACATGCCATGAAATATGCCATGGCATCTGAAATGCCATACGATTTCTCACTGTACAAGGTAGTATCTTGGTCATGGCATAAATGTTAAGAAAAATGCTAAGGAAAATGCTTTCGTCTAAAGCGAGCTTTACGCTATTCATTCGTAGCTCCCCAATTTCCTCACGATGGTGGGTGGCCACCGGTCACATACACAGGCCGAAATATCAGGAAAAAAAAGTTGTTACGCTTCCCCCAAGAGACTCGAACCTGAGCACGTTCCGTACTCGCAGCCCAAAACCTGACGCCCTAAACCGTACGGCCACGGTGCGGGACTCGTTGGAGACACACAGTTGTTCGAATATCACTTTAAACTGAAGGTCCAGTCCCGATGAAGTCATGGTTGCCAAAGCGATCAGATCAATCCACAATTTTTATTACGAGGTATACATTTCTCGTTAATTGCATTCCATGTATTAAAAAGTTATAGTAGTGTTCAACTAATTTTGTAAATGTGCCTTTGTCATAATAAATGCACATAAAGTAATAATTTATAAGGAATTATACGGGTATCATGGACATCAGTGGGATTTTTCTGAGGAGGGACACGTCAATTTGAAGTTATCATTTTCCTGCAATATCCTTTTTTTTTTCATAAACACAAATGAATGTGACTGAAATAAAATTATATGTGTGATATATGCTTTTAAATAGACATTCATTTTCCAGGGAAGACGTCATGCCGCCTCCCCCCCCCCCACACACACACGTCTTACGGGCGTACTTGAACATATTTAAAATTTGCATCAATGATATTTTGAAGCTACTTGGGTTAGGTCTACCTTGGTATACATTTTCTTAAAAAAAATCCGGAAATAACTTGTCATATTTTCTGGAGGAATGAAAAAAACACGTTTTATTTCTGGCTAAGTAATATCACATATGCAAGTTCGTTTTAAAAATGCTTATGTTGATGTTGCACCAATATTTTATTAATTTATTGGTGTACTAAAATATGAATGTGATATGTTGTCACATATTTTTCTGAAATCCTTATTGTTTGGTGAGAGCATTGTTGTGAAATTTCAAAAAAATTGAACAATTTATAAGGGACATAGATTTTTCTACGATAGTGAAGCTCACAATGGAGGTACGGGAAAGGAAGAAAAAGAGGAATAACTAAAACTTTGAGGGGATAAAAATGAAACCAAATAAGTTAGAGACAAAATGATTATGTGGTTTATCACCATGGAAGGATTAAATTTGCTGTTTCATCGAAATCTGAGATTATGGGTTAAAAAACCTCCCATTTTTGGTTGAACTGTCATGGAACGGCATTGAAAACTATGTATAAACCACTAAATTATGTACATATACATCGTCGTCACGATTAGCCTAAAGGGAGAGAAAAGCGACACAAAATAAGAAATCGAGGTATTGTGATGCAAAAAGGAAAACCTTTATAAAGTTTATCCACATTAAGTGGGAAACAGATCATTTGGGTGCCTGTTTATATATTCGTTTTCAGGATAAAATTTATCCTGAATAATCTAAGTGACCTAACAGTACGGTAGAACTTAATGGAATTCGTTTCGACACCTCTGCGTGCATTTTACATGTTGAAATGACGTCCTCCTTGCTGATGTTCAATTCGTTCAAAAGGAATGATGAAATCATGTAAATGCATTTACATACGTAGCAAACCTAAACACAGCAAGGTGTTATCAATTACTGCGTAGAATGAAAGTACAAAAGCCAAAAACTTAGCATGTGGAAAATATTGTCTTGTAGGTAAACATAATTATTGTACGTAAAATTGCAGAGATTCTTATCATAAAGCAAATATTTCCAAATGACGATTCTTCTTGATGAGAAAACATTGCAACCAGCCCCTTCCCCAAAGATATGAACGAACGCTAAAATACTTGTGACATACCAGGGTGGCCACTCTAGGACCATGATAAAATTCAAGTTTAATTTCCGGTTTTCAAGGCGAACTTTCCAAAAATTCCAAGGGTAGAAGCAGATGTTTTGTCTATTTCAACCTTACCTTGAATATATTAACAATATAAAGGGTCTGTGTGATTCCAGTTATCAAAAATTCTAATTCAATTAATTTAAATGGTGTATATACTATTCACAATATTCAATTTAAGGTGTGGAGTTTACATTTGGCATTTCATATAATGTTACGGAATATACTAACCTCGGAAAAATTGTTAACTGTAGAAGAATTTCAAACTCAAATTTACCTAATCAACTTCATGATATCATATCTTGCAATGATCTTCTACCTGTCAGACAGATTGTTCTGCAAAGGACACTAGCAAAGTAAACAGATTGAGAAAATTATATTTTCCATGCAGCTTTCATTCCCTTTCCTTCCTCGATAAAAATAAAATATAAACTGTGAAAAACTTGTCTCTGGGCATTTGTAAATGCATGAATTCATTTGCATTAATAAAAGTTGCAATTTTTCACGTCTACGGAGAAAAATTCACGCATAATTCCCAGAATTTAAGGAATTCCCGGTGAGTAGTCACCCTGCATACGCGTATTTGATTAACATCAGCACACGGGTTATTTTGCCCGTCACACAATAAGAGAAAAAGCTCCTTTAACTAAAACAAAATTGATGACAGGGGCATTAACAAGAACATAAAATATGACTATTAAAAACTTATTCACTCAATTTTTCAAACAAATCCTGTCACAGATTCCTTAACAAGAAATAAAATTATGCTGCCTCCCAGGCTAAAATCGAACGCTGTGAAAGGACGCTTAGCACACATTCGGAGAAATACATGGCAACACAACCCCACATATAACACTGCTCTACAAATTTTCACTTTTTTCTGTTACTGAAATTGACCTCCTGAACACAAATATGCACTTCATTTCCTAAGATTGGCTCTTATTTTGAAGTTACGGCATAATTCATGTTACCCATAAGCAATGCATTGGCTCTTATTTTCAAGATAAGCATAATTCATGTGACATAACAATTAATCATAAGCAATGTGGGCATAACTTGATAAATATATTAAGAGCACCAGCAAAAAGTGGCCGCGGTGGCTCAGTCGGTAACGCGTCTGACTACCATGCTCAAGGTCCCGGGTTCGATCCCCGGTCCGGGAACTTTCCTAACGTAGGAAGCGGCCCCGGCGCCCACCCAGCGTCGAATAACATGGGTACCTGGGGGAAACCCTGGGGGGTAAAGGCGGTCAGGGGCGTGATGCTGATCACATCACCCCCACTCACGACCGGATCAAGAAAGTGTGGGGTGTTACCCCCACACCCCCTATACGCCTTCATGGCGTGGTGCTAAGCACAGGGGAGCACTTTACCTTTCTTACCCGCAAAAAGAGACCGCCCCCCGAGATATCTGGGAAGAATTAATACAATTCAAATTTTGAAATTATAGAGTGGAAACACAGATGAGAGGTAATGTGGAGACAGATTAACTTAGTGCTTTATGATAATTTTCTTAACTGGGGGAAAGCATAACTCTATGTTATGCCCCCCCCCAACAACAAACACACCCACAAAAATCCTGTGGACGACCTTCAAATAAATGGTTACTGAACCCTCGACAAGAATGTTTTTCTGTTGTATACGACAAAGTACGCTTTCTTTACTGAAATAGACCCCTTGAACAGTAAAAAACACTAACAGCAAAGCACTAAGGAAAAAAGGTAATTAAGTAAGACAGAACTTGGAGGAATCAATAAAATGTTTCCAGTCCTTGGTCTTATGTGATGTATTCATCGATGCAAAGAAGCCTTTGTCATGGCACACAGTCAGGTCCCCTTTTGTTTCGAAAAATGGAAGATATTGTATGTCTGTAGGAAGAAGTACCTTTCCATCATCCGCCAGGTGATTCCATTGTTGCAGCCGTAAGGTCAACAATTCGGCTTCATTTTCGGGAAGTTCTAAGTCCCTGATAAGGTAATTTAATTCGGCCTGTGTTACCTCGTGGATTGCAGGATTCGTGATGGGAAACCTGATAGTAAGAGACCTGTAGGAAGGCCAAGACGAAGATGGAGGGATAACGTTGAGATGACCTAAAGAAAATCGGTAAGGATGGAAAAGATTGGATTGATCTTGCCCAGGATAGGGACAGATTGAAGGCTCTTGTTGCTGCAGTCATAAACCTTCGGGTTTAAGAAGGCTAGAGAGTTAGTTATCTTGTGGGGTTCGCTAGCAGCCAAAGGTGGTGAAATACTTCCCTGAATGCATGGCATGTCGGAATGGAGTGCTGTTGTTGGGATGCTACGTTGCGAAACAGCCACCAGTGTTGCCACGTTGCTGCATATACTGCATATACGAAATCTAACATTGCACAACTGAATGCAAACTGGCCACTGTTGAGGGGATTTGAAACAGCAAAGGATGGCGTGATATACTGGAATGCGACCTGCCATACCGTCATCTGTGTTGCCATATATACTCGAGCTGAGCTGGGTAGCTTCAATGTGGCCCCTTACCCCCCCTTCATCCAAAACGAGTCAATCGAACTTTTTTAATGTCATTTCCGTCATGGGAGTAACTTGGGACCTAACTTTGAGGGGGCAGAATTAAACTGGGTCTAATTTTCAGGGGGGCAGAATTAAACGGTCTAATTTTCAGGGGGCAGAATTAAACTGGGTCTAACTTTCAGGGGGCAGAATTAAACTGGGTCTAACTTTCAGGGGGGCAGAATTAAACTGGGTCTAACTTTCAGGGGGGGCAGAATTAAACTGGGTCTAATTTTCAGGGGGGCAGAATTAAACGATCTAATTTTCAGGGGGGGCAGAATTAAACTGGGTCTAACTTTCAGGGGGGCAGAATTAAACTGGGTCTAACTTTCAGAGGGCAGAATCAAACTGGGTCTAACTTTCAGGGGGGCAGAATCAAACTGGGTCTAACTTTCAGGGGGGCAGAATTAAACTGGGTCTAACTTTCAGGGGGGCAGAATTAAACTGGGTCTAATTTTCAGGGGGGCAGAATTAAACGATCTAATTTTCAGGGGGGCAGAATTAAACTGGGTCTAACTTTCAGAGGGCAGAATTAAACTGGGTCTAACTTTCAGGGGGGCAGAATTAAACTGGGTCTAATTTTCAGGGGGGCAGAATTAAACGATCTAATTTTCAGGGGGGCAGAATTAAACTGGGTCTAACTTTCAGAGGGCAGAATTAAACTGGGTCTAACTTTCAGGGGGGCAGAATTAAACTGGGTCTAATTTTCAGGGGGGCAGAATTAAACGATCTAATTTTCAGGGGGGCATAATTAAACTGGGTCTAACTTTCAGAGGGCAGAATTAAACTGGGTCTAACTTTCAGGGGGGCAGAATTAAACTGGGTCTAATTTTCAGGGGGGCAGAATTAAACGATCTAATTTTCAGGGGGGCAGAATTAAACTGGGTCTAACTTTCAGGGGGGCAGAATTAAACGGTCTAATTTTCAGGGGGCAGAATTAAACTGGGTCTAACTTTCAGAGGGCAGAATTAAACTGGGTCTAACTTTCAGGGGGGCAGAATTAAACTGGGTCTAATTTTCAGGGGGGCAGAATTAAACGATCTAATTTTCAGGGGGGCAGAATTAAACTGGGTCTAACTTTCAGGGGGGCAGAATTAAACGGTCTAATTTTCAGGGGGCAGAATTAAACTGGGTCTAACTTTCAGGGGGCAGAATTAAACTGGGTCTAACTTTCAGGGGGGCAGAATTAAACTGGGTCTAATTTTCAGGGGGGCAGAATTAAACTGGGTCTAATTTTCAGGGGGGCAGAATTAAACGATCTAATTTTCAGGGGGGCAGAATTAAACTGGGTCTAACTTTCAGAGGGCAGAATTAAACTGGGTCTAACTTTCAGGGGGGCAGAATTAAACTGGGTCTAATTTTCAGGGGGGCAGAATTAAACGATCTAATTTTCAGGGGGGCAGAATTAAACTGGGTCTAACTTTCAGGGGGCAGAATTAAACGGTCTAATTTTCAGGGGGCAGAATTAAACTGGGTCTAACTTTCAGGGGGCAGAATTAAACTGGGTCTAACTTTCAGGGGGGCAGAATTAAACTGGGTCTAACTTTCAGGGGGGCAGAATTAAACTGGGTCTAATTTTCAGGGGGGCAGAATTAAACGATCTAATTTTCAGGGGGGCAGAATTAAACTGGGTCTAACTTTCAGAGGGCAGAATTAAACTGGGTCTAACTTTCAGGGGGGCAGAATTAAACTGGGTCTAACTTTCAGGGGGGCAGAATTAAACTGGGTCTAACTTTCAGAGGGCAGAATTAAACTGGGTCTAACTTTCAGGGGGCAGAATTAAACTGGGTCTAACTTTCAGGGGGGCAGAATTAAACTGGGTCTAACTTTCAGGGGGGCAGAATTAAACTGGGTCTAATTTTCAGGGGGGCAGAATTAAACGGTCTAATTTTCAGGGGGCAGAATTAAACTGGGTCTAACTTTCAGGGGGGCAGAATTAAACGATCTAATTTTCAGGGGGGCAGAATTAAACTGGGTCTAACTTTCAGGGGGGCAGAATTAAACTGGGTCTAATTTTCAGGGGGGCAGAATTAAACTGGGTCTAACTTTCAGAGGGCAGAATTAAACTGGGTCTAATTTTCAGGGGGGCAGAATTAAACGATCTAATTTTCAGGGGGGCAGAATTAAACTGGGTCTAACTTTCAGAGGGCAGAATTAAACTGGGTCTAACTTTCAGGGGGGCAGAATTAAACGGTCTAATTTTCAGGGGGGCAGAATTAAACGATCTAATTTTCAGGGGGGCAGAATTAAACTGGGTCTAACTTTCAGAGGGCAGAATTAAACTGGGTCTAACTTTCAGGGGGGCAGAATTAAACTGGGTCTAATTTTCAGGGGGGCAGAATTAAACGATCTAATTTTCAGTGGGGCATAATTAAACTGGGTCTAACTTTCAGAGGGCAGAATTAAACTGGGTCTAACTTTCAGGGGGGGCAGAATTAAACTGGGTCTAATTTTCAGGGGGGCAGAATTAAACGATCTAATTTTCAGGGGGGCAGAATTAAACTGGGTCTAACTTTCAGGGGGGCAGAATTAAACTGGGTCTAATTTTCAGGGGGGGGGCAGAATTAAACTTGGCCTAATTTTAAGGGAGTAGAATGAAACCTAGGGCTTAACTTTGGGGGAAGAGACTCGAAAAGTTTTCAATCCCATAAAAACAGCGTCAAGGATTATTTGCTAAATAACTGTGACGTTTGCGAAATTACAAATATTACTCTTTATTACTTTGCTTCTCAGGTCCCCTAACTTGTAAATTTTTATAAACCAGAAAATGTGGGGGGGGGCATTCTCAGGTTAGTAAAGAATGGGTACTTTCATTTCTGTAACAAAATGTGTGCAGAACAGTGACTGACCGTGCCAGAGCTTCGTTTAGCGACAAAACTGCAGTTACCGGGGTTTAATACATGGCAGCAGCGGCGGCTCAAGGGGTAGAGCCGCCGTGTCATGGCACTACCCTCAGAAGAAACGCATATCTCGAACAAGTATTGTTAAATTTATACATTGATAGTTTACAGACAAAGGAGATTCGAATCTTGCCATCGGTCAAGCTGACGTGACGACCGCCCCAACCACAGACTATATAGATATGAACCGCCCCAACCTCCTCACTGCATCGCCAGCTGTTTCGTACCTCCGCGAGGCAGCGGTCCGCGCCACCCAAGAGTTGGCCTAACCAACTTGACACACGTGCAGAGGGTTGGAGAAGTCTCAGCGAGAAACATTTTCACCATGAGCCGGGAACAAGGTGGCAGGGGGTGGAGTTAGCCCATAAGACACCATCCGTGCCCGTTTTCGCCAGGCACGGCGAAAGAGTTGACACAGTTGCCATCTTCAGAGATAAGTCGCTAAATACGACGGATTTGTAAGACCCGTCGGGGAAGTAATTCGTGAAAAAGGTACTATCTACTTTTCTTCCTACTTTCGGAGAAACGAACCTAGTATTTTTTCCAAAGTTAAATGAACATTTTGATAATAGATAGATGCGCATCGAGGGCCATCCAGACTTTTTTAAAAATATAAAAGTAAAAAATCCTATGGTGATGCGAGTTTCCTTTGGCATTTCGACAATTTCTTTTTACATCTAGAATATTTTCAACATCCAGTTGAGGAGGAGAAGGTGAGAAGATTTGTTTTCCCTTCTTCTTGTAATTATGTTTTTAGTGAAGTGTCCTGTAGTGTATAAAGATAGGTTAATGAGTGAAGATTAATCGGATTAGTGTGTTATTACTTAAAACACACATTGTTTTCCACGTTACCAAACGAGGATACACATCTTGGCCAGTGAGGCAACCTCAAGGAGGGCGCGGGGGAGGGGCATTGCGGAGGGTTTTTTTTTCGATTTCTTGATCACGTTGGCACTACCCATCATACTTGTCGCCGGCCGCCACTGCATGGAAGTGAGGTTCACTCTACCTTCTCAGATCACACTTTACATCCCTCAAATAAGAACTTTGAATCATTAACGAACTACATTTGTTGGGGGGGGGGAGTGGGAGATGCTCCAAAAACACTGGAATTAGCCATTTGCTTTCATAATCATCCTATTCTAAATGGGTGTATTTCGCTCCAAAGGGGATTACGTAAAGCTTCCCTACTTTCCAAGAAAGTTTTCGAGTTTTAAGTCCACTCTATGCACATATAGGCCAACCGGAACTGGACCTACAACTTAAAGTGGGATCCGAACTAAGAGCGTCCGGAGATTTTTTTTCCTCGAGGGGGAATTATTACAGCTATTATTCTTGCTACTATTATTATTATTATTATTATTATTATTACTACTACTACTAATGTTTTTTTGTTTAAATTCTGTATATCCATATACAATGAAGAACTACTTTAATGACCTCTTAAATGTTCATCTAGGAGAAAAATCAGAAGTAAATGAAGTTCACACAGCAGAACCTTTAGTTCCAGAACCTAACTTGACTGAAGTTAAATATGCTATTAAGAGGCTAAAGAATAACAAAGCACCTGGCATTGATTTAATACCAGCTGAGTTAATTAAATATGGTGGATATTCGTTAATATGTCAAATTCATAATTTAATTTGTATAATATGGAATAAAGAAGAAATCCCTCAACAGTGGAAAGAATCGATAATTGTTCCTGTGTTTAAGAAAGGTGATAAAATGAACTGCAATAATTACCGTGGAATTTCTCTACTCTCAACAACCTATAAAATATTATCTAACATTCTTTTAACAAGACTAACCCCATATGATAATGAAATTATAAGTGATTATCAATGTGGATTTAAACGTACTAGATCAACTACAGATCAAATTTTTCACATCAGACAGACACTTGAAAAAAAAAGTGGGAATATAATCAAAATGTCCATCAGCTATTCATTGATTTCAAAAAAGCATATGATTCGATCAAAAGAGATAAATTATATAATATGTTAGTTGAGTTTGGAATACCTAAGAAGCTTGTTAGTATTATAAAAGTATGTACCAGTGAAACAGAAAGTCAAATTCGTGTGGGTATTAATGTGTCTGACAAATTTACAATTCATGATGGGTTAAAACAAGGAGATGCATTATCTCCATTGCTCTTTAATTTTGCCTTCAAATATGCTGTTAGGAAGGTAAAAGAAACTAACGAAGGACTAAAATTAAATGGTGTGACTCAGTTGTTAGCATATGCAGATGATGTAGACTTATTAGGGGATGATATAAATACAATTAAGAATAATGCTAAAATATTTTTCAAAACTGCTAAAGAGATAGGTTTGGAAGTTAACAAAGAGGAAACTAAATATATGCTTACAGGCCGAAACCAAGTGTTAGGTAATCAAAATCTAATTATTGATAACAACTCGTTTGAACCAGTTTCCAATTCAAACACTTAGGAGTAATATTAACAAATGAAAATTATATTAAAGAGGAAATAAAAAGTAGGCTTAATTCAGGAAATGCAAGTTACTTCTCTCTTCATAAACTTTTGTTTTCTCGTTTAATATCTAAGAAACTAAAAGTTAAAATATACAGTACAAAACAGTAATTTTGCCTGTAGTATTATATGGGTGTGAAACTTGGTCCCTTACATTTAAAGAGGAACATAAATTGACAGTATTTGAAAATAAGATCCTTAGGAAAATATTTGGATCTAAATGGGATGAGGAGACAGGTGAGTGGAGAAGGTTACATAATTTAAAACTACATAATTTGTATTCATGTCAGTAGAACACTATACCCGGTTCTAAGCCCTCATTTGGGGCTCGAATCATCATGTGGGGCTCAGTGTTGCCAACTCACCCCACGAAAATTTCACCAACTGATATTTTGAAGCCTTTCACGGTGTATGTTAACCTCACAAGCAGTGTTGCCAACTCGGGCGAGGCGTTGCCTTTCACGGTGTATGTTAACCTCACCAGCAGTGTTTCCAACTCGGCGTAGCCTTTCACGGTGTATAATTTTTAGCTTTTTTTTGTGTGTGAGTGTACATGTGTTCGGGCGAGGCGTAGCCTTTTACGGTGTATGTTAACCCCACTAGCCTCAGCGTACATGAGAGTTCTGAATCTTTTTTTGAGGCTCGAATCATCATTTGAGGCTCGTCGTAGCCTTTTATGATGTATATTTTGAGGGCACAGAGTTGGCAACACTGTGGCCTATTACTGTAGCTTTTTATGAGGGGCATTTGGACAGTTCTGCGCCCTCTTTTGAGGCTCGAATCATCATTTGAGGCTCGTCGTAGCTTTTTATGATGTATATTTTGAGGGCACAGAGTTGGCAACACTGTGGGCCCTTACTGTAGCCTTTTATGAGGGGGGTCTATTGCCCTCTGTTTACATCTGGCAACACTGCCGTAGATTTTCTGACAGTGTTGTTAACCTACTGGGTTTTTCACTGTAAATTTTCATTAAAGGGCCTGAGGGGCCCATGTACCCTTTATGTCTGGCAACACTGTTGGGGGCCTAGTGTTGGCGACCTGTGGGCTCTTACTGTAGCCTTTTATGAGGGGGGTTTATTGTTTTTTTTTTTATATTTGGCAACTCTATTGGATGTTTTTTTTTTGAGGCTTGGGTTTTGCCAACCTATTCGAAGAAAATTCCACTATATGATTTTTCACTGGCTAAGCTAACCTACAAATAGGAATTGGCAATACCGACGAGGCTCGAATTATCATTTGAGGCTCGAATCATCATTTGAGGCTCGAATCATCATTTGAGGCTCAAAATCGAATCGCTAAATATAAAATAAAATAACAATGCCTATGAACCTGTTTGGCTTCAGGAAGCAGGCTATGGAGGCATTCGCCCAAAGTGCACCGTCGCCACCTGCGAGCTTGGACCTGTTGCCCTCCCTATTATCTAAACTCAACGGTTTGTTGATTATACACTTGAATAGCATTCTGACCCAGTATGACGAGGATGTGGGCAAGACTTTCTACATATTCAACAACAACTTGAATTATTACCAGTTCCCCATCTCCGGCAAACTGCAGTTTGACATGAATCCCGAGAATAAAGGAGAGGCCAAAATTTCTTCTGGCAGGAACATCTATCGCATCAAACACGATAGGATGAACAGTGCCACCACGTACGATGTATCTGCTGGCGATCGTCTGTATATAGAGCTCTTGGACGACTACGACAAACTCATCCCTCTTTTCATAGAAATGAAAATTAGCTATCCTATAATAAATAACAATAATGCCTAACGATATTTTTGGCCACACGAAACGCGACGACCATGGCGACGAGCTTCTCATGCTCGACGTCAGGGTTAAAAAGCTGCGAAGCGACCTGCAGGCCCTACAGTCCACGCTCAACTCCAGCCTCCAGACCGAGATAGCCAGCTTGCAGTCTCAGTGCCTGGACCCTGTACTCAAGATTGATGCAGAGCTAAAATCGCTGCTGCAAAAATACACTGACCTTGCGTCGATAGACAATCTCGACAAGCTGGCACTGAGTGTGGGCAATCTGCAGAACGAACTTCTGAAGCTGCAACAAACGCAAACCTCAGACGTTGAACAGCTGAAACAACGCTTCCAGGACCAAACAAGCAACATCCAGACCGAACTGCAAACTATCATCCAGAGCATTAAAACACAAGACGACTACGATCGCGTGAACGCTAGTATTGCTAAATTGCGCGAACAGTTTCAATCTTTCAAAATCCCTACGTTGGAAAACATCAAGGCTGAGCTACAAACGGACGCTTTGCATGCGGCCATCAACGAAGTAAAAACTAAACTCCAAACACTGGAGGATTTTATCGACAATTTACCGTCGTCTAGCGAACTGAACGCCATTGCCCGTAGCGTGGCCAACATCAAACTCCAACTTGAAACCTACGAGGATTTCGGGAAGCTGCAAGGCACCATAACCCATATTGAGGATGCACTTGCTGTCATTAGAAATGATCTGGCGAACGTTCACGATGAGCTGGAAACCAAACTGCCGGGCATCAGGGATACACTGGCCAACGTCCAACAGCAAATCGCCAAACTGGAAAATCTGAATGCAGAATCCGAGTTGTCTCATTTCCATCACTTGATCGACGACATACAGACTAAGTTGGAAACCCTGCAGCAATCTACCCCCACCCAGGATGACATAACGCAACTGCAAGAAGGCATACGTGCTGCTGCCGATGCCTCCGAGTTGGACGCGGTGAAAAAAGCTTTGGAATCGCTCCAAAACACGGTGGCCACCCTGCCTACCTCTCAGGAACTGAAAAGCGTGAAGAGAACTCTCAACCGAATACTCAAATCCGACGACATCAAAAACATCCAATCCGAAATTGAATCGATACGGGGGTCTGTCGCGATTTTACCTACCAACCAGAACATCACCGAGCTGCATGAATTGTTTGCGGAAATTAGAACCCAGGTCCACGACCTTGTAATACAGAGCTCCAAGTTGACGCTTGTAGAAAGCCTGCAGCAGATTATTGCCAGCGTGAAAGAGCAAATTGGGAGTATCGAGGCAAGTCAGGAATCGACTATAGCTAATTTCAGCACCCAACTACATGACTTAAATGAAAAATTCAAGAGCCTTATTGTCGATGTAAAGATCAAACCAAACTACGACACTGTTGTTCATGCTATCGAGGAACACCTGGAATCGGTGAATGGCAGATTGGAGGATGTGGAGACTGAGGTTCGAACCAACGTAAACACTCTAAATGCCAGCATCGACAATCTCAAGTCTACGATTGTCATCGAACTGTACAGCATACCAAACAGAGAGTTCTCCTCCCTTTTCAATTCAGGTTACAAACTCTACATGTTGACTCCTGCAAAAGCCTATCACCAATTTTTCCTTGCTGGCACACTTCAGTTCGTCAAGGTTTCCTACTGGTCTTTGCCTCATGCAACCCACTACCCAACCATGACCATAACGAACATTAGCGACGAGCCTAAAATAAGAGGAGTTGAGCTGGTCGATTTCACACACCCCGAAAGTCGCGAGACTGCCTATGCCGAAGATGCCACTCAAATTATCGACATAGAAATAGGTGACAAGCTGTATATAGAAAACCCAGCATTGTCTGCAGCCAGAAATCCCATCCAGGCTATATTCTTATTTTCGCGCCATGTCTAGGCAGGGTATCGTGAACGAGCTGCATAAACCTGCACGACGAAACTACAAACGACTGGCGGTGGTGACCAAAGGCGTGGATGACCTTTGGCAGGCTGACCTTGTGGAAATGAGTAGCGGCAACCTAAAAAATTTACATAAAATCAACAAAGGATACAAGTATCTTCTTACTGTTATAGATACATTTTCAAAATTTGCGTGGGCTTTGCCCCTCAAGGCTAAAACAGGTGTGTGCGTAATGGAAGCATTCAAAACTATTTTCAATGAAAGTGGCAGGCGACCTCGATTTCTTCAAACGGATAACGGAAAGGAATTTTACAACTCGATATTTCAACAGTTTGTTCAGAAGCAAAATATTCAACATTACTCGACTTTCAGTCACATCAAAGCCAGCATAGTGGAACGTTTTAACCGTACTCTCAAAACACGCATGTGGAAACGATTCACGCTTCAAGGTAACCACAAGTGGGTCAATGTGCTTCCGGAACTCGTAAACGACTATAATCACAGTTTGCATAGCACGATACGCATGAAGCCTGCCGATGTCAGCAAGTCTGATGAGGCACAATTGATCTCTACTGTTTATTGCCCCAAGTACCGGCCCACTAACAAAAAACCGAAATTCAAAATTGGAGACCAAGTAAGAATTAGTAAATTTAAGCGCATGTTTGAAAAAGGCTTTACCAAAAACTGGAGTACGGAACTTTTCACTGTTGCTCGATTGTTACCCGGTAACCGTCACACGTATATAATAAAAGATAATCGCGACGAAATTTTGAAAGGGCGATTCTACGAGGAGGAACTCTCTAAAACAAAATACCCCAATACGTATCTTATCGAAAAAGTATTACGTAGAAAAGGTGACAAACTGTTGGTGAAATGGTTGGGACTCGAGGAAAAAAGTTGGATCGACGCAAACGAGGTGATTGTGTAACGGGTGCTTGGGATGTGGTGAGGCGACTGCCAGATTTTCCCCCGGAGCGTCAGGCTAGGAAAAACGGCGAACTGTTGCCGGACAACATTCGCTGCCTTATTGTCGGACCTTCAGGGTGTGGGAAAACAACTTTACTTATTGATAATTTTCTTCTTGCTCCCGACTGGTTAGATTGGAAGAACAGGCACTTGTATGTTTTTTCCAAAAGTTTGGAGCAAGCAAAATATCAACAGCTGACAAAACTGTACGAAGGGCTGAGCATAGCTACTTTTGCCTCCGAAGTAATGCCACTAGACTGCTGCCATGAAAATTCGGTGGTTGTCTTCGACGATGTCATCCTGGAGAACCATAACGAAATTCGCAATTTTTTTACACAGGGGCGGCACAGAGGCATGGACTGCTTCTACCTTGCTCAGACTTTTTCTAAAATTCCCAAGCAGCTTCTCCGAGACAACGCTAATTTTATTTGCTTGTTTCGTCAAGACCACACCAATTTAAAACATGCTTACGATGATTATGTAGGCGGGGACATGAACTACAATCAGTTTTCCAAATTTTGCTCTTCATGCTGGAATCAAGATGATTTCGGATTCGCCACGATAGACATGACGAGGAAACCCAATGACGGAAAATACAGAAACAAAATAAACAACTTTCTAAACGTTGCGACGTTACAAGAAACGTCTTGACGTATTATAAATAACAAATAATGAAACGCAAACTCGCAGACGACAACTTGAAGCTGCGCGACTACCTGGCCAAACGCTTCAGGGGTTGGAAATCAGAGAATCGCGGAATTTACGAAGAGAAAAAGCGACAGGACCAACCTATTATTGATGCTATAAGTGGACTAGGTAAAGACATCAAAGATGTTACCGAGCAAAATAAAGATTTAATCAACGAGCTCGTGCCACTTGCTGCTCGAAATTATGCTGTGCCTACACCGATATCCAGTATTCACACTACCCCGTTCGAACTTGGAGCTGCACCTCTGAGACGTCAGGTTCTAGGCAGTACCTCTTCGGACAAGGTAGTTGAATTAGGTCCGTTGGCGAGAGATTACCTGAGCACCGGGAAATTTGAAAAGGACGAGGTGTTTGGATTGTACCCCTCTGTGGAACCTAACGAGGGTGTGGTTTGGAAAATTGGAAAGTCAAAAGTTACGTTCGAAGGTGACGACGTGAAAATTAATTTGGGCGAGAAGAACAGCTGGACTAGGTATCCTGGCACTGTGGGCCTGTGGGAACTTATCACCAAAAAGCAACCTAAAGATTACACAGACGAGGATTACCAAAGTTACACAGAAATTTTAATCATGACGGATGCCCTGTACCAAAACAACGATGCAACACAGAATCGCGTAAAATCAAGCAGTGGAGAAAAATACAGGAACCTCATCAAGCCAATATGGAACCAGCTCAAGACTGGCAGCGGTGTCAAACTCTACAATACCCTACCTAAAGAGTTTGTTTGGGTGGACGACGTAAGGAAGCTTGTAGATCGATTGCTGGTTATCGCAGGCGAAGAAAATGCAGGCAATCGCAACTTCCACAACGAGAAGGTGGGCATCATGGACATGATTAGCACCAAGCTTAGCAACTTTATTGTCAACGACAACAAAGGTATAGGTTACCTTATCAAAATCATCAACACCCAGCCTCCCAAATTCTGGAATGTGGCCGAGGGTCGAGGTCTCGTGAACGACATCATCAACAAGCTACCCTTCGAGATGCACCTACCAGGTTACCAATACTGCGGACCGGGTACTAAACTGGAACGGCGACTGGAGAGAGGATACAAGGGGGTAAATCTGCTGGATGCTGCATGCAAGGATCACGACATTGCTTACAACACATATACGAATTTAGATGCGCGTCACGATGCTGATAGAAAATTGGAGCATGCCGCGTTCGGGAGACTCGTCAGCAGAGACGCCTCGCTGGGTGAACGGGTTGCAGCATTGGGCACGACCATTGCCATGAATACAAAACGAAAATTGGGGTGGGGGCTGTAATTAAATAACATACAGTAAAAAAATGTCTACGCATATAACAGACTTACCAACAGAAGTGTTATACAAAATATTTACATTTACTTTCGACGATAGTCACGAGGATGTTAAAAAGCTTATTGATTTAGTTAAAATAACACCACAATTTCGCTTGCCCTGTGAAATGCTACTTCTGGATCATCTGAGAAAAATAAGCGGTGTAAAATCTTCTTCTTCTCCCTATGCTCTTTTTCGGGCTGCTGATGAAAAATTGGCTGATAAGATGGACGAACTTCACGAGTGGAGACAGGGGAGGAGACGATATACAGACGACTGGTATGCTTCAAATGCTGAAACCAGCAGGATCATCGATCACTTGATCGCATTAGGCAATGCCGAAATTTTTTTCTATAAATAACACACTGTAAAAAATCTACGAGACCAAAAAAAATATTTCTTCGATATGAGTGAAAAAATTAGTGACGTCCAGGCATTAAAACAAATGCTAAATTTGTCAGTCGAATATATAAAAATTCAGGAATTGGAAGTGGACAAACTTTATGCAATAACTTCTGGTTCAATTGTTGCAACCCAGTTTGGTCCTAAAGTACGTCTGTTGCTCAACGGACAATAGTCTATTTTTACCAGATCGATACGCTAGCATGTTATCCGACGAGAAGCTATCCATTTTAATCGAGAACACAACTCGAATCGTGTACAAGGGGACAAAAGAACTTCTTGGTAAGAAAACAAAGCACATAATCGAATTTGTTTAATAGCTGCAAAGTATATATAAATAACATACCGTAAAAAAATTACACGGGAGGGAAAACAAAAAATCTCTGAACATATATAAAATAACATACCGTAAAAAAAAATTACATCATGAAGGCCAAGGGCGTCGTGTACCAGATACCATATTCGAATCTGAAAACGCTGGGTGCCCTCGATGGGTTACTCACCAAGAAACAACGCGAAAAGAAACGTTCATGCTTGTCTAAAGGACACGGAATGAAATTGCTGCTCAGCACTCCACAATTGAAAAAGTTGCAGCATTCGCGGAAGCAGCAGAAGATTGGAGGTTTCATATTCAGCATTCCGGCCATCTTGGCAGCTTTGGGTGCAGTGGGCAGCTTGGCAGGAGGCAGTGCTGCCATTGCCAAAACCGTCATCGATGCAAAAAAGAACAAGGCCGAGCTGGAAGAACAGAAACGTCACAACCTGGCTATGGAAAAGAAGGGGAAAGGTGTGACCAAAAAGCGAAAAAACAACCTCGATGCTTTGAAGAAATATAAAAAAAAGAAGAAGCCCTGTCCAACTTCGATATTGAATCTCTGATCGAACTGTTGGGAATAAGGAACTTTAGGGGTGTTTTCATGTCCGATTCTCTACCCTCTGCTGTGAAGAAAAAGGAGTATGGCGTGGTCAACCTGGACAGTTACAAAAATCCTGGTACACATTGGATATGCTACCTCAAAATTGACGATGACAAAGCATTTGTTTTCGATTCGTTCGGTGGCACACCGCCTGCCAGGTTGGTGAAGTATCTCAGTGTTGCCAACCTCTACTACAATGAAAAACGCATCCAGGGTTTCACCGATGTTAACTGCGGCCACCTATGCCTTTCCGTTCTCGCATACATGTCTAAAATAAATAACCCCTCAGTGGAGCATTTTCAGAAAGCATTGTGGTACCTAAAACACCATGGGAGTGTTCCATCTCACCAGCGAGACTTCGGTCTTGAAACTCGCGTTGCATGACGACATCATCTATCCTAAATCTATTGCTCTTCGTGCATTCTACAGCATGTACCTGATACCCAATGTCACGGAGCACAATAACAAAATTACTGTTGGAAATGAAAAAATAGTTATCACGCCAGGACAGTACAATCTGTCTACCTTGCAAGCCCAATTGCCAAGAAATATACTGCTATCTCAAAATTCTGTAACTCACAGAGTTGAAATTGTGTCTGCTACGGAAACAGTAGACCTAGGCACTGTTGGAGAGCTTCTGGGATTCGAGAACAACACAAAGCTCGAACCTGGCATCAAGCACATCGGTGCCAACATTCCTAAATTTCTAGCCATCGAGACTGAACATACATTGCAACGTGGCAGAAGGCATGATCACCAAATCCTCGGATGGCATCCCAGGCAGCCACAAGCATACAGGTATCATCGCTACGTTCAAACCAAACTCTGAATTCATGGAACCGATTATATACACACCCTCACCACCGATATACTTCCCCATATCTCGTAATCGCATAGACAACATAGAATTGGCAGTGACAAACGAGAAGGGGGAGGTGGTGAATTTTGCCGGAGCTACTACCACCGCCGTCGTGGAGATTAACGTATAATAAATAACAATCATGGAGCAAATCGAAAGTTACGAGTTGCAGTCCTTCCCACCCAATCGTCGCACGTTCGCCAATTTGAACGAGCCGAACAGGGAGATCGAATACGATGTGGACGTCGGGGATGGGTTCATTCACCCTCACAGAGCTGATTTGTATATCAAGTTTGATGTGGTGAAGAGAGACAACGGCGAAGCATTTAACGCCAATGCAAATTTAAAACTTGTGGACAATTTTGTGCCGCATCTGTTCTCGCAAGTGGAAGTTAGAAAGCATGGCACCGTCATCGATAGGGTTGACTACCCCGGGATTACTTCTACAGATGTGGGAACACTGAAGCTCTCCAAGACCGATGCAGCATACTACCAGGCAGGGGGATTCGAAGGAGATACAAAAATCAAAACTCAAAGCCACACAGTACTGTTTCCCATGCGCTTGCTTCCAGGCTTTTTCTCCGACTACACGGAGATTATGTGGAAGGGTGGCTTGCGCGTCACTTTTCGCAGAAGCGCCAACGACAACGATGTGCTGATGCGTTACAGCACCTTGGGTGCAGACGGTACAGCACTTGCCAACACACTACCCGACGCTGCCAAGTGCGTCATCCAGTCCATGGAGCTGCGCATGCCTGTGGTAGAATACGAATCTAACTACGGTCTCAAGTACAAAGCCGACATCTTGAAGAACCCCCAAGTACCCATCCAATTTTACGGCTACCAGTGCGTGCAGAAACCTGCTTCCGGCAACCATTTTGAATTTGATGTTACTACGCAGTTCAACAGCATCCGGTACGATATGCCAGAGTTTACCGTCGTGCTCTTCCAGACAGGGAAAGATAATAACCAAGAGAAAGATTCTAGCCAGTTCGATAATTGCAAAATTAAGAATGTTTACCTCAAAAATGGCAGGAATGAAGTTTTCCCACGCGAGAACTACAATCTAAACATTACGAACAACGATTACCAGAAACTTTACGAGGCGTACACAGCTTACAAGAGAGTGACCTCCAGCAATGTGGACGTGTACTACAACCCCAACGAGTTCATAGCTCGCAGACCCATGTTCGTCATCAACACATCTAAAAGGAAGCAGGTGGTTGTCAACGATCGTACCAACATAAAGATCGTATGCGAGTTCCACGACGCCTTGCCTGCAGATACTCTGTGCAGCGTCATTCTTATTGCAGAGAAAACATTTGTGTATGACGTCAAGAATGAAAGAGTGACTGAACAGTTTTAAATAAATAAAAAAAATAGCACACAATAAGAAATGTGGAATTTTATATACACAAGTACAAGTACAAATTGCAATTAGCAGTTTCCAGAAGTTTAATTTTGCTGTGCCATGCATGCATGTTTTTTTTTCTTTTCGCATTGCCTATTACTTTTTGTTACACTCTGGGCAGGCCTTACTAGTTTGGAGGCAATAGTGGCCCCACGGAAGTGTATGAACCCCACATTCAAGAATACACCTCTTGTCGTCGTGTGCATCCAGAGCAACTTTCCTGACAATATTAGTTGTAAGCACATGATCGACGCTTTGGATACGATGCTCTTTTTGTAGAATGGGCGATTTTGTTCTGAGGCACTCGAGGTAATCCTCAAACTTGAGGTGCTCCCGAACCACTTGCCTGCTTACACCCTTTGCCTTTTTTGTTACAGAACCCTCAGCCCGGATCGCATAGGCTTTGGCACGAAGTCCAGCAAAGTCCACAATCACATCCCCGTCTTTCTCGTCCTTGAGTTTGCCGGGTATTTTTTTGTCGAAGAGCTTGACAAGAGCTGGAACTTTAGCTATATCACCATACGCATCGGCCGTGCGAACATGGTACACCAAGCTGTCTGTGTCTGTGTAGAGGAGCGAGATATTGTGGTTGTAGTGTGCACGTAGTATGTCGTAATATGTCTCGAACATGCACAACTTGCTCAGATCCAAAACTGCAGCTCCCACATAGATGGGCTTGTCGAGTAGCACCTCGCCCCGGTTCATGTGAATCAGAGACATCTGTTCATTGTAAATTGTTCGAGACCTGAACAGTGGGCTTGCAACAAGTCGACGACACTGTGTTTTCTTCGTCACCAACCTCACATCAACGTGATTTCGCACATTCTCCATGGTCTTCTCAAATACCGCATTGTTCATTAATTTGAAAAAATCGCGATCAAGTTCCGAAGTGGCAGCAGTGCGATGTTTGGTGTTCAGTTCGATGTACGGCTTCAACCATGGAGACTGCCTGAACAAGAGCACGCGGTAAACTGCTTTGACCGAGACTCCTTGCTGCATTAACCACTGCAGGTTCCGATAGTGTAGCACATAATGCTTTTTGGGCTCCAAGTCCATGACGAGCTTCGGTTGATCCGAGCCAGGTGGACACTTGAATTCCGGAGCAGGCGAAAGGTCACAGAATGTATCCTGCAGCTTCTCAGGGAAGTCAAGGTCCACCTCGGCAAAAAACCCAAACTCGTCGCACTCTTTTTCGATGTCGTGGTATAAAGGATCAACCCACTCAAACTGTCCTGTTGGGAGTGGCTGCATCATGGAGTGCCCGTAAAGATTATTCACATCAGTGTACATGATGTAGATTGATGGTTGGGAGGGGTCGTAACCAGTGGCCATGTGGTGATTGTTGGCGTGTGCGAAGCGTTGCGACACTTGTACCATGCCGCCCCGGATAGCTCTCTCGATGAAAAGCATTATATCAATATCGGAGATAAGTGAAAGTTTAACTTTAGTCAGCAGAAGCATGGCCGACCATGCCAGTCCAGGAAGGCTGTAAAAATATACAGGGTCCAGGTTGTAAATGTTTATCGCAGTCGCCCGAAACGCCTGGAACACATCGGCAAGAAGCGTCACATCAAGCTTCAGGTATGCATCGTGGTAATCACCAAAAGTTCGGCAACCCAACTTGACCCACATAGACTGAGCATGCTTGTACTCCTCGTCGGTAATACCTGAACCTCTCAGCTGGCTGTAGAACTTATCCTGGGGAGGCAGCAACTCTTCTTCGAACTTGGAAGGGTCTGTGACGTATTCGTAGGGGTAGACCCCTTTACGTCTGATGAGTGTGACATCTAAGTTCGGGAAACTTGATGTGGTAATGGCTAGTTGGTCGTCTCTGAGCTTCCCGGCAAGAGCATCGAGGCTTGCCTGGAGGAACCTCAGAGAGTCGAGGAACCGAAGCTCGATGCTGCTGCTTGAGTCGGGGATCGGCACCCACTTGCTGACGCTAATATAACGCTCCTCGTTTTGTGCCAGGACATTGATTCTTGCATTGTCGTACCCTAGATGTGTGACCAAGTGATGGAAATCATATCCCGAGCCATTGTGAAAAAAGACCGGTATGAAGCGCGGGTCCCTGGCTCTCAAGTTACACCCGTTGCACAACGGGCCAATGTAGCTTCCGGTCCCATAATGGTCATGGTGGTGGACCTTTTTGTTATCGTCATTGAAGACTGAGTTGCAAACAGGACAATTTAGAGCCATTTCGTGCTGATGCTAGTCTTCCGGAGACAGAGGCAGCATGGGCTTGGGGGCCAACAGCACCTTCCCTATCTTGATGGCTTCCTGTTGCATTCTCTCCAGGAAGTGTTTGACCGGGTCGGGACCGCGATACACATAGGGCTCGGAGGCAATATGTTGGTCTCGCCACACCACAACATAGGAGTAACTCGAGGCCTCGTGGATTTGGAAAGAAATAGTAGAGGATGTTTCGGGGTTGGGATGGCAGTTAGACAGAGGTTGAAGAAAGGCCTCGAAGTCTGCTACAATATAGGCAGGATGCTTCACCATAGCACTGTGCATGCGAAAACACTCTACTGCACCAGGTTCGCGCAGGATAGTTCGTGCAGGCTTGTTGGTACCACAGTAGAGCATGTGGCGAGCTAGCTTCTCAGCAGCAATGTTGGGTCCTCGAGAGTGTTTGAATTTATATTGTTTTTGGTTGTCGAAAGTGGACAGGCACCTGCGACACACCTCGACATGGTGACTATCACTGCTCCGTTGGCTCGAAACAAGCCGAGAGAGGGAACGGATAAGGGTGTAATGGTGATGGGTTTCGTCCTTGATGAGCAGGAGGTTGATTTCTCGTGCCTCGTTGTTGTTGCTCACCCGGATGGGGTGGACCTCATGTTTGTTCTCGGTGAGACCGTAAACATTGATGGCTAATTGCAGGCCCAACAAGTCACGAGCACAAACCTCAAACTTGCGAATATGCGAGACTTCTACAGGGTAGGCAATCCCGGCCATTGCATCCTCCAGTTCCGACTCATACTGCGTGTAGTGGTTAACACGGTACGAGTGGTTTTTCCAGTAAACAGGGTGCAATGCTGCCAGCACCGACCAGAGGAAGCATTTGGTGTCTTTGTTCTGAATATTGAGAACAGCTTTCCTTGCTTCAACCTCGGGTGGCAGGGCAATATAGCTAGACCCTGCCAGTGGCAGGAATTTGTTAAGTTTCAGACAAAGTTCGTGGGGGTCGCCACACAGCGAACCGCCCGAGCCTTCAGCCTGATGCTCCTCGTGCTTTGCCACAAGCTTCTCGACAAACTTGTCGTAGATGCTGTCGAGGTCAGTGACATCTGCCTGATGCAGTGTTTTTGCTTTTGTGGCATGGAAGAATTTATATATTTCATCAGACGGTTTCTTATACTTGCAGCATAGCACAGCATAGAATTTAGTGGAGTGTGTACCCAATGCATCGTTGAGGATGGATATTATCTTAGCTCGCTCGCTCTCCAGAAAACTACGCACATCGCAGAAGCTGTCTGATGTTATGTTAAAGTCTTCTAATAAATGCTCAAACGCAAATCGGTCTGCTTTCTTCGCCAGCTTGACGCGTTTGGCAGGTGGCGATGCATCGAGGGAGGTTACTTCTACCTTTCGCTTGGAAGGTTGCGGTAAAGATGTTCCAGTGCTCTTGCAAGTAAGCTGGTATCGCTTGAAGTTGGCAATAGAAATATTTTTTCCACACTTAGAGCACAGTTTGGTCGCACATATTTGTTTTCCCGGCACACAAGTACGACAGTGCCTTTGAAAATGTTTACTTGACACAGCAGTTTGGCACGTAGGGCAATTTTTTACAGAACGCATAATGCAGAGATTTTTTGGGGGTATGTTATTTAATATCCAATGCTGTGCAATGCAAAATATAATTGTTCACTTTTTTTTTAACTATTCTCTATGACCTTACTTGGGTTTTTTTCGCCAAATTATATGCTTCTAGTCTCCTATACAATACAATATACGTACAATATTGTCAACAGTATCATATTTGAGCAGGTCGCTTGTCACCTAAACACTACAGCTCAGAGGTTGGTAAAATTTCACATGAAAGCAGATAATACGCTTAAGTCTTATTTATATATAATTTTCACGGGCGTACAATATTGTCAACAGTATCATATTTGAGCAGGTTGCCTGTCACCTAAACACTACAGCTCACAGGTTGGCAAAATCTGACATGAAAGCAGATAATACGCTTAAGTCTTATTTATATATAATTTTCACGGGCGTACAAAATTGTCAACAGTATCATATTTGAGCAGGTCGCTTGTCACCTAAACACTACAGCTCACAGGTTGGCAAAATCTGACATGAAAGCAGATAATACGCTTAAGTCTTATTTATATATAATTTTCACGGGCGTACAATATTGTCAACAGTATCATATTTGAGCAGGTCGCTTGTCACCTAAACACTACAGCTCACAGGTTGGTAAAATTTCACATGAAAGCAGATAATACGCTTAAGTTTTATTTATATATAATTTTCACGGGCGTACAATATTGTCAACAGTATCATATTTGAGCAGGTCGCTTGTCACCTAAACACTACAGCTCACAGGTTGGTAAAATTTCACATGAAAGCAGATAATACGCTTAAGTCTTATTTATATATAATTTTCACGGGCGTACAATATTGTCAACAGTATCATATTTGAGCAGGTCGCTTGTCACCTAAACACTACAGCTCACAGGTTGGTAAAATTTCACATGAAAGCAGATAATACGCTTAAGTTTTATTTATATATAATTTTCACGGGCGTACAATATTGTCAACAGTATCATATTTGAGCAGGTCGCTTGTCACCTAAACACTACAGCTCACAGGTTGGTAAAATTTCACATGAAAGCAGATAATACGCTTAAGTCTTATTTATATATAATTTTCACGGGCGTACAATATTGTCAACAGTATCATATTTGAGCAGGTCGCTTGTCACCTAAACACTACAGCTTACAGGTTGGCAAAATCTGATATGAAAGCAGATAATACGCTTAAGTCTTATTTATATATAATTTTCACGGGCATACAATATTGTTAAGAGCGTCAGTTTCCGTAGAGCTCTTTTTTTCCATCTTCCCTCTATACAGTGAAGCTGTAGAAGACACAATTAGCTAACCTAGCATACAACATACTTTCCTAATTAACCCATCCGCTTACCTAGTCGTCGAATCGACGGCCTGACTGGACGTTTCCTTCCTGTACCTAGTTGTCGAATCGACGGGTTCCTGATTTTCATCACGTAGTTCCTTTTTTCATTCAATAGATGGCAGAAGTTGTATGATCTTTCAAATCTATGACGTGTATGTTTGTGCTGCTAAGTTTTTCATACCATTTCAAGCGTGTTTTGTTCAGTAATTTCGCATGTAAACAAACCTTCAATTGTTACGTCTTGCAAACATGTTGCTTAAGAATGTTGTAGATGATTCTGCAATTGAAAAGTTGCTTTTCGATAGCGATGAAGAGGAAAATGTGGATTTTGGAACGGGAGATGAACACGGGGGTTCATTTTATGTTATTGAAATTGAAGAATGTAGTGAAAGTGAGGAAGAGGTGGCTGTGGCAGGAAAAATATAAAAGGTTGAGGAATGGAAATGGAATGCAAAGATGTGTGTGATCAAATTTATTAGGTGAGTTTCTAATTATCTTTCAAGTAAACTGCATATGTGCATACTTATTACTATACTTCCACTTCAATATATAAAATTTTCACTTAAATTGCTTGGATAGTTTAAACAATATTTGACATCTTGTCTTGCTGTGCAACCTTCACGGGAGATAGCCAAATTTAAATGGTATTTTATGGCAAAAAAATTGGCATTTAAATGGTAAGCGGATAGGTTAATATGGATATTGTCACACATTCCTCTTATTTTATACTGTTGTAAATGGAAAGGATTATGTACGGTAAATGTTTTGTACATTATAGGGAAAAAATGCAAAATATCCCCCAATTTTAATTCGATCCACCTCTGAATCGATTTTTTTACATATTCTCACGCCGGCACATATGTTGTTCTATTTTGCTTCTTTTACTTGCCTTGCTTAATTAACTCTCGCTAATTAGCATTTTTTTGAAAGAAGTCAACTAGAACAACATATGGCGGTATGAAAAATATGCAAATTAAAGAATATTTTAGTAATATAAGGGCCCTAGCAATTAGCTTCGTCGACTAAGAGTACTCTTTTAAACGTCTTCAGCTAAATCGTATTACTAAGCGAAGACATTCAAAATGTTTGGGTGTTGAAAAAGTTTGACCTACTTTTTATTTCTATTGTTTGCTAATAGATGGCGCTGATAGTACCTCCTCTCTCTCTGTCCCCTCTTCTCCTCTCCCCCTCTTTCTCCTCCTCCTCTGCTGTATGACAAATAGCACAAACATAAAATCAAGATTTTGGAGAGCAAAACATAAAATTTGCATGCATCTGATGTCGAACTAGGAACTTTATCTTTCGGGGAGTCAACATTATTTTTTTACTCAGTCGTCATATAACATGAACACACGCAAACATTCACATGTGCTTTTATTATTTTGTGTTCGGTAAGTACAAGTATATTCTAACATAAATTATTGTTTAATTTAATAAATTGTAAACTCGGAGCCTGCTATACTAACACTCCTTCTGTGTTTCATTATACTATTGAAAGCGAATGTTGCGTGCATACGGAAATAACACAGAAAAAAAAAGCTGATGGAAGCAATTTAAAATCAGCGGAGCAAGGTTAGTATTACGAGAACGTAAAAACATGTGCTTTCATTCAACTTCGAAAAATAAGAATAAATGTGTGCATACAGAACACATATGCTTTCTTTTCACAGTTGTAAAATCATATAAATTGTACATGAAGTAAGTTGCGAGAAGGCTCTCTCTTTTATGTCTGTGTATATGTATGTTGTACAATTAGGTACAAGTATTGTACAATTAGGTACAAATTGTTGTACAATTATTTCCCCTAGTTGCCCAGTTGGAGTTGGGGGCATAACACTGGTACTATTTGTACTCACAGTGCTTACTCATGTATTTTGTTTAATATTTTATTTCAAATTCACTGTCAAAAACTAGTGTTGCCAGTTCCTGGATGTAGGTTTACCTACTCTGTTGGTTGTCACTGTCAAGCTTCCAGTATTCGTACAGCATAAAAAGCTAAAAATTATACACCGTGAAAAGCTACAACAAGTTGGAAACACTGCTGGTGGGGTTAACATACACCATAAAAGGCTACGCCTCGCCCCGAGTTGGCAACACTGCTTGTGAGGTTAACATACACCGTGAAAGGCTTCAAAATATCATATAGTAGAATTTTTGTAGAGTGGGTTGGCAACACCGACGAGCATCAAATAATAATTTCGAGCCTCAAATGATGATTCGAGCCTCAAATGATGATTCGAGCCTCAAATGATAATTCGAGCCTCGTCAGTATTGCCAATTCCTATTTGTAGGTTAGCTTAGCCAGTGAAAGATCATATAGTGGAATTTTCTTCGAATAGGTTGGCAAAACCCAAGCCTCAAAGGAGGAACATCTAATAGAGTTGCCAAATATAAAAAAAAACAATAAACCCCCCTCATAAAAGGCTACAGTAAGAGCCCACAGGTCGCCAACACTAGGCCCCCAACAGTGTTGCCAGACATAAAGGGTACATGGGCCCCTCAGGCCCTTTAATGAAAGTTTACAGTGAAAAACCCAGTAGGTTAACAACACTGTCAGAAAATCTACGGCAGTGTTGCCAGATGTAAACAGAGGGCAATAGACCCTCTTCATAAAAGGCTACAGTAAGGGCCCACAGTGTTGCCAACTCTGTGCCCTCAAAATATACATCATAAAAAGCTACGACGAGCCTCAAATGATGATTCGAGCCTCAAAAGAGGGCGCAGAACTGTCCAAATGCCCCTCATAAAAAGCTACAGTAATAGGCCACAGTGTTGCCAACTCTGTGCCCTCAAAATATACATCATAAAAGGCTACGACGAGCCTCAAATGATGATTCGAGCCTCAAAAAAAGATTCAGAACTCTCATGTACGCTGAGGCTAGTGGGGTTAACATACACCGTAAAAGGCTACGCCTCGCCCGAACACATGTACACTCACACACAAAAAAAAAGCTAAAAATTATACACCGTGAAAAGCTACGCCGAGTTGAAACACTGCTGGTGAGGTTAACATACACCGTGAAAGGCTACGCCTCGCCCGAGTTGGCAACACTGCTTGTGAGGTTAACATACACCGTGAAAGGCTTCAAAATATCAGTTGGTGAAATTTTCGTGGGGTGAGTTGGCAACACTGAGCCCCACACGATGATTCGAGCCCCAAATGAGGGCTTAGAACCGGGTATAGTGTTCTACTCATGTCCAGATATTATTAGAAAAATTACATCAAGAAGACTTAGGTGGGCAGGCCATGTGGCACGAATGGGAGAGGAAAGAGGAGTTTACAGGTTTCTTGTTGGGAAACCTGATGGTAAGAGACCTGTAGGAAGGCCAAGACGAAGATGGAGGGACAACGTTGAGATGGACCTAAAGGAAATCGGTAGGGATGAAAAGAGTATATAGATTTTGCTCAAGATAGGGACAGATGGAAGGCCTGTGTTGCTGCAGCCATGAACCTTCGGGTTTAAAAAGGCTAGAGAGTTAGTTATACCCATATACAATTTCCATAACTGTGTACTGATAAAAAGCTGTTTTTTTATATTTACATAATCAGTGTAAAATAGACTAAGCTTAAATGTAACCCTACTTTAAATAATAATAATAATAATAATAATAATAATAATACTTGTTGCAACTTACGTTTTGTTATAAAATATCGCTGCAATTTCACCATTTCGAATTACATTAAATATTTCAAGAAACCTCATGGGTGCAAGTGCCCCCCTGGTACCTCCCTGTGGGCGCCCTTCATCCGAACCACTGTGCAATGTGCCATAACCGGATATCGAATCCGGGACCCCTTGCTTACAAGCTGACTACGCCATCGGCAAGCAAGGCCGTGTACTTTCCAAGGGATTCACTTTATTTCGCAACTACCAACATTAGAATTGCAATGGTGGTTAGTCAGCAATCGTACTTCGTCCTCATGAGGGTCGAAGTACTACAAATAAAAAAGGGGGAACCCTGAAGGAAAAAAAAGTTCGCCTCCACCTGCAATACTATCTAGGGTATGCGCTTACATGCTGGAACAGGGTGTATACCAAAATAACAAATCAGAAATTCTTTACTTTTTCTTGACCTTCCTCCCCCCTTCTTAATCGCCCCCTACTTAGGTACAGTTCGAAATTATGAAAATATATATTTTTATTCAATGAAAAACCCCTACCACAAGACCGGTTAAGATGAAAACTGAAGCTGTATTTGAACAAGAGATTTAGACTTGCTTTAATTGCATGTAAAAATTAATGATTCAGACTTCATCCTGGATGAGGAATGGCCACTACAAAACTTCACGCACACCAGAATGTAATTCTTAAGAAACAAAGTGGAAAATCTCAACCACAACTCAATATAATTATAGATTTCCAAATACTCAATTTTATCAAGTCCCAGTTGAGGTATATAAGAATGTAAATTCACTATACTGTGAAGAAATAGCAAAAATTCTTGACCAAAAGGTAATTTCTTGGCTTTTCCTTGACCTACCTGATGATTTCTCGACATTCTTGGCGGGTAGACATTCTGTGTTACCTTTAAAATAAACCAGGATCTTAGTTCTGTAATGGACAGGGTTTGCATGTTCCTGTCTTTATTTCTACATTGACATTTGGGTGCGATTTCGGCGGAAAGCACTGGATGAGATGTCTTCACGGTCCTCGTGTCCTCTAAATCCCTTATCTGGAGTAAGGGCAAAACGATTAAGGACGTGTGAATTGTTTACTTCTTAGCCATGACCATAAGAAGCATTGTCATATATGGGACTTCCTGCGTTTGACAAGAGGCAACAAAAATAGCTCTGTCGAAGGCAACCCCTAAGAATAAAAAACCCAGAAAATGGGTAAAAAGTGTCGCAGATCTGAGATACGGCCGAAGGCGATGTCCGGCCTCCGATCCAAGATGACCATCCACCCAGCCGAGTTCAGGCTATCTCCAGACACTTAGAAGATGGACAAGAATCTGCGCTAAGTATCGCTAATCACCCCTTATTTCCAAGCAGCTCCCTTGCCTTAACACTTAGGCAGAGATACTCTTTACATATCAAACTCTATTCTTCTTATAATAAATCTTGTAATTGTTTCGGAACGGATCCTCCGTTTTTTGAATTGCACGTTCTTGGTGTTACTCTCTTACAACAAACCTTGTCACGGATAAAAAAAAATACTAATAAACACAACTGATATATTAAATGAAGACATGAAATGAATAAAAAATAAATCTCTCCAAAGGTAAAACGATCCATGCGAAATCCAACGCCCTACCATTTATAACGAAGCCGAGTTCTGAACAGCCATGTTCAAATATTACTTGCCAGAGAGAAACCGCGACCTTTTCGGTATGCAACCCTCTTGTCCTCAACGCACTTCTGGTTGCCTGGAGGTAAGGAACATTTGCATGATCCTGAACGGCTGTGGCATATTTACTAAATACTTCTTTACTAATGCCTGAATCACACGAGGCTACAAGTCCTGCTGGATTTTCCGTTGGACTTGGACTAGTTTGGTGGCACTGACTCATCTGCTAGTTTTCGCCTTACACGATACAGCTCACCGCTCACGAGAAGATAGGTCTATTTGCAGCTTTTAGGGGTAGCAGGAAGTCTTCCGCTGCGATCATTGTCGTTGTGGAAGTGCTTGTGCGTGGGTGTTTAATTGTGATTTTGGGGGGGATTTTGCGTGGTTTTCTTGGTGTTTTAAGAGTTATGGCAGGTGTAAGGAGGAAAGGTGCTACTGTGCATAGTGAAGCGGGTGAGATTATCAGCAAAGTTATTGAATTCTGAGATCGTGAATCTGAAGAAAAGAAATCTGTCAATTACGCAGAGCACCAAGCGTGCGTCTGCAGCAACAGGTTTGTCGGAGCCGACAATCAAGAGGATTCGGAAAGAATCGCTTGAACGGAATGATCGGCCACCGATGATAAAACTTGTTTCCCCCGGAATGATTAGGAAAACACCACTTCACCGTAATGTGACTCTCATTGATTTTGACATGAATGTCATCATGAATTCAATTCGCTTTGAATTATGAATTTGTTTATTTCTCATTGGTTGCTCCTTTTTCCTTTTCAGTGTACAAAATATTTTTGTATTGCTTATCCTGTACATTATTTAGCCGTGTTGTGTCGGAAACGTTTCTAATAAAAGAAATTATGAACAATGTCGATATGAATCAATCAGCCCAAAAATGTTCATGCCAAACCTAGATCGACAAAGTAATGTTTACCATTGTTAACACTTGTAGTTCTGCACATTGTAAGTGCAAATAAATGTTCCCTATTTTTCTTTGCCATTTTCTTCGAACGCCAGTGCTGTAAGAGTCAATTCCGTCCTTAAAAATATCTTAAACATTGTAGTTAGTACAATCGTCAGGTTCTTTATTTTAAAAAAATCAAAAGGAAAAATCTGTGTACTCTGTCAAGAAATCAACACCAGATTGACGTTGATCATACCTTGACCGCTAATGTGGATACCCCCTGACCGTGCGCGGACAGTGATTTGAGCGTAGATGTGAATCAAGTCTTACAGCGAGTCCAAAGCGCTTGTTTCTGACCCAGGGTGCACTCCCCCAACCCTAATAGTGGAGTCGCCTACCCCTACGTCACTTGACTTCCGGCAGGGATCTTCTCCTGAGCGGTGAGCTGTACTTGTTACAGTACTTGCTGGTATACTTTTGTTCCCACAAGTCATTGATCAGAGCAAACAAGCTAAAAAGATGGACGAGCGATTTAAAAACCGTTGTAGGAGAATACTGCTGTTATTAAAAATTAAAATATATTTTTTTAAGTATGGGCTACATATTGGCCCGAAAGAAAACATGAAAATGAAGGTTTACTCAACAAGATTCTTAATGAACTCGGGTACAGGGTCTGAATAAAAAGTAATGAGACCAAATTCGGGGGGGGGGGAATGTATTGAAGATATCGCTACAAATCATTAAAATGCTTCAAAATAGGACCCTTGGACGTCTTCTGCCAACGAGTTTTCCAACAGGAAAAAGTCCACCGGAGCCACATTGGGACTGTAGGGGGGCTGGGGAAGCGTTGTGATGCCGTTCCGGGCCAGGTAGTCGTTGACCACAAAGCAGGTGTGGCTTGGTGCATTGTCATGATGCAGCCTCCAATTGGCACAGATTTTTCTCATCTGCAAATCCTCGGTAATGATGGTGTGCATAGTCATTTCATCACTTCCTACGCGGTCTGCAATCATTCGAACACTTTACCGACGGTCCGAGTTCAACACATCACGCACACGTTGCACATTGTCCTCGGTTCCGCTCGTGGACGACAGTCTTTGAATCACTTGTGCCATCTCAAAACAGCAGCTTTCGATAGGCTTGCTGGATCATGACAAACGTCTCCATAGCCGATTTTCCGAGTCCCACACAGAATTTAATGGCGTAGCTATGTTCGATGGCACGTTACATTTTTAAGCTTCGACCGATCCTATAGACAGGAGTCCACTTAAACCACGATACGAATCACACCGACGCTCGTAGGCGACTGACGCTAGGTGCGTTTTGAAGCTTACTTCCCCTCCTTCGAACCCACCTGGAGCGAGCGACTTGCAACGTCAAAAAAAAAATTGGTCTCATTACTTTTTATACAGACCCTGTATGTATATTCACACGAGATTTGCAGCATTCACTCGTTAAAAAAATATTTTGTTCAACTAAGTATGTCAAATATTTAATATACTGGTTATAATAATGATTTTCACTTTCGGTTATCACACTTGTCGTGTACAAATCTCATCGCCTTGGATAATTCACAGATTACCTTAGCGATCGCCAACAACGTGTCGTTCTTCCAGGAACTGTTTCTAACTTTCTTCCTGTCCTCTCTGGAGTTCCACAGGGTAGTGTTCTAGGACCTCTCTTGTTCATATTATTTGTCGATGACCTTGCCGACCATATCACAGCTCCCTCTAGCAATTACCTTCTTTTCGCAGATGACTGTAAAATTTTCAGAGAAATCTCCACTTCCGACGATACTCATCTTCTTCAGAATGACATAGCAACATTTACTTCCTGGTGCCTGACATGGGACCTTATATTACATCCTGACAAGTGTACTACTCTCACCATCTCTCTCAAGAAGAATCTGTTAAAGTCATCTTACTCCATCTCTGGCAATAACATCGAAGCAGTATCCTCTCACAAAGACCTAGGCATTGTTTTCAACCAAAAGCTCACATTTGAGGAACATATTTTATGCACCACAAAAAAGGCAATGCGTCTCTTAGGTTTACTCTACAGTTTCACTGAAATTAGTGACATCTCAGCCCTCACCTTGTACTTCAAATCATGCATCTCCCTAATAATAGAATATTGCTCTCTCGTCTGGTCCATGGCATGTCCCACTCACCTCTCCAGAATCGATTCAGTCTTTCACTTCTTCCTAGCTATAGTCCGTCACAGGGTTCCCTCATTACGCAATTTTTCATCTCTGCATCTCCTGTCTTTTCTAAACTTACAAACTGCTTATCAGCGACGTTTGCAGAATGATTTCAGTTACTTATACAAAATTGTGAATGGCAAAATCCGCTGCAACACACTCCTTGAGGAATTCCACTTTAGAGTACCCATGCGCACAACACGCAACACAAGATTATTTTATACAAAAAAACCTAGACTAGAAATTCAAAAAAGATCTCTATTTTACAGACTTGCAGCACAATACAATGATCTCCCCTCAAATATTGATATATTTTCCTCCGAGTTTGCCTTTCGGTCTTCCATCAGAAGAAATGCTTGTAATTAATATCACATAGTGCCATCTTTTACTTATTTTTTTTGTTCATTTGCTATTCACTTTTATGTTGTTTTGTTACTCTTAATTATTTTTATTTTTTTTATTTTTGTGCTTATTATAATTATTGCTTTCTCATTGTTGACAATTTCAGTGTAAAATGGCCACCTGTGCTGTATCTGAAATTTTCTCAATAAATAAATAAATAAGTATTAATGAACACGAATGCACATCATCTCTGTTCTTTTTCTTTCTTCGAGCAGTGAACTAAAACGACAATCACATAGAAATTACAAAAAAAAAACCTTCATAAACTCTCAGATTATCTTCACATGGTCAAACTTTCGCTCTGACTGTCTGTTCCACAGAATCTAGCAGAGAAAGACAGTTGCAGTTGGAACACGGTCTAGTCGCCAAAACCAGTGTAGCAGCCAGCCTGACGACCATCATTTTCAGCCAGGTAGCCAGCCAGTCCAGCGCCAACTAGGGAAGTCCTAGTTGGTAGGGCAGTCTTCCAGTTCCATGCAATTCGGCCTTAAGCTTAGAAATTATTTATCACCGTTTGTAAGTTAGATGTTGGCTGCGAAATTTCCAACCACAAGGCTTCTGTTACAAAGGGCCCTTCTCCAAGAAAATGTTCCCCACGCTCGCCTTCAAAGTATCCTTATTTTCTACCTAAGAATCGAACTCGTGTCCAAGCCGGACGTTGCTTTGCGTTCACATAAAATGACATGCTGACAAGAGAATGAAATTTCCGTTTTAACTATGACACTGAAAACGTCAAAGCAAAACAGTTTGCAATTACGAGGGAGAATCCAATGGAAAAACAATGCTTTTTGGTTATGTTTTTTACCTAGTAGATTTCCGCATGTACAATTCCACAAGTTTCCTACAATTTAGCATAGATTCATTGCTGATCTATTATACATATACTTCCAAGTCTGAGTTAGTGCCTGCCTGCATACTTCAAGAAGAATCTTTTGGAGGCACACGAGTCACTGCAAAGGTCTCTCCACCCATCAGCCTGAGAAGTGAAGCCATTGTCCTCAATGGATGATATTCGGCGAACAACTTCCCCCCCCCCCAAAAAAAAAAATCATTGCGCGAAAGCACGCCCGCCGCCATGATTCCGGCAAATGTTTCGGAGCGTGTTGAAAACACGTTTGATAAGTATTGCGTTCACAGCTTTTGTGGCAGTGATTCAAGATACAAATATAACGATTATATGCCAAATGTAGTCCTTCATATTTTGCTAAGACTCGTAACAATGACCAGAGTATCTAAAAGAATGCTTTTTGCCACAAAACAACTTTGTATAAAGTTACGTAACATACGAAAAAAATACAGGACTATGGAGCCTGTTTCTCATGGAATCAATCAAGCCTATCCGATAGTGCAGTGGCTCATGCTATCCCCCTTGTAATCGAAGGATCCAAAATTCGATTCCCGGAGGAGAGAATTAATATATATATGTATATGTATTTGTTTAAAAAGTGGATTAAAAACTAATTTTGTCTCGCGATAATGATAACTTATAGAAATGTTCCGAAGTACAAAATTGTGAACTATATTTTTTAAGGTCGTAACGTATCATTGTCACTTTCGGTATATATATTGAGACAGGCACAGAAAATATGCTGAAAAGAATATGCAAATATATACGCATACCGCTAAGGCATCCTCTGGTTGATACGCAGCATTTCATTTTATTTTCTTTGTGAACGTTATTAGAGATCGTACAGCAACCACACGCGTTGCAAAGCACGCGGATGTAAATAGTAGCATACAAGTCATATAACGCTAGCCATAAACACAGTACTTGCCTTTAAAATGCGATTCATATTTCACCCCAGATTTGAAAAATCACGCCATCTTAACCATCGAAGAAACTGTATGAATGTGTGATGTTTCTCCCACAATTAATACACAAACAATGGCATACACACAACACACACAAATACACAAGCCCAGAAAAAAAAGCATTAGAATATTCAACACAAAACATTTTTAAAACACCGATTTTAAATTAATATCTATTTTTCACTGAACAGCGAAAAATAGGCAGAAAATGGTACAAAAGTAAAAGTTAATATCTATGCACAACAGTGGCATTACCTTTAACAATATGTGCTATCATTCACTCCAAGGAGTTAAGATTGGTCACGGTCGTTGAGGAATTTGTCGTTAATGATTCTGATTTTAAAAAAAAAAATTGCACGATCTTGTTCATCGTCGCGATATAATTTTCTGTTATTTCTCGGAATTCCTGCTGCAATTAACATGACCTCTTACAGAATTTTGGTTGATTAAGCTTGATAATTGATTTGTTCGTAGCTATCCTAGTACTTTGAGTGAAAGAAAAAGCCACTTTTTGTATGCACACATTGCTTGCTGGTCTGCACTAGGTCATGGTGTTGCATTTCGTTTTCTGGTCAAGAACAAAAGAAAAGTTTCGAATTTCAGTTCAGAGATTCACTGTTCTCGTCCCTGACACGCTCTCTATTGACGTGGCAAAACAGGTAAATGGCTAATTCTGAAGCTAAAATTAAAGAAAAACAAAACTTCCACTTGTGTTGATTGATTGATTGAATGATTTGGTTTATTTTACTTCGCTTTCCTACCACTTTGACTAATTGCAAAGATGAGGATGAGTGATAATATGATGAAATTGAAAGGACACTCACAAAAAACACCTTTGGCCAGGCCGGGATTTGAAACCGGGACCACTAGCGTAGTAGCGTGCTGTGCACTCTGCCATGGATGTCTGCAAAACTGTCACTTGTGATCCCCATGTAGTTTGGTTCATACACTCTGCCGCACATTTATATCAAAATTATGTGGTTTTTGTTATTTAACGTCGTTCTACTGCTTTGACTTATCGCGACGATGATGTGTGATGATATGATAATGAAAGGTCACAGTGGCGTACGCAAGGGGGGGGGGGTTACGGGGTTTAACCCCCCCCCTTGAGCTTGTGAAATATTATGAAAAATGCTGTGGGGAAAAAAATTAAATGGCCAATTTTTCACAGTCAAAGATCTGGGATAATAATATTACTGTTACTACTTCTACTACTACTACTACTAATAATAATAATAATAATAATAATTTGAATTATTATTTCCATGCAGCATGGAGAAAAGCACAGCATTCCAAACACACGCGTCTTTCAGAGTGATGCCTTGAAAATAAACACGAGTTTATGAGGTTAGGTTAGGGTAACTATGATTGACAGTTGTTTTGTATCTCAGTTGCAACAATGTTGAATACACTGCCGGATACGCAGAATTTTGTTTCGGGAGGGGCTGGAATAGTAAATGTGGATAGCACATGGCTTCGTTTTGGAGGGCAGGATGCATAATAACATATTTCGTATTTTTTGAGCTTTTCAGTCTATTAAAATTGTATTCAAAGACAAAAATGGTAATCGGGATTCACTTTAAAAGAGGTTTCGCATTTTCACATTTTGATTTTTTAAAGTTCTTAACGGATTTTTATTTGAAAATTCTGATTTTCTCAAAATTTCGGTAGGGGCTGGAACACCATCGGCCGCCCCTCTACGTACGCCAGTGTTCAACGAACATGTATTTTTTTGTGTGTGAACAATGAGAATTAACTAAATAAAGTTATTGGTACGTTGTAAGAGGCTAATGTATAGACAAAGGCTAGGTGGACAAAAATACAGTCACCAATTCGCCTTCCCATTGTATTGTTTACCGCAGCACTTTTGAATGTCTCTCTTTCAAATGTGTCACCTTGTTGACTAGACAATTATTAAAACGACAATAAGCTTAACTATTGGAAAATGTTTTGTTGGTAAGAACAGGGAGACAATCCAGATGTGAATTATCGGGATATTTATGCGGGGAAGAAGCCGAAAAAATTCCAACCAATTTCGGGAATCGAATCCGGATCTCCCGCGTGATTGTCACTTGTCAGACGCTCTACCGACCAGATCACCGCAGCTCCTTGGATGAGTTCCATACTTTGATTATTTCAATTTATTTTTATATATTTTCTTGTATTTATGGATCTTCTTCACCCTTGAAATGTCTCACCTCGTTTTATTTCGTAACAAAGAAACAAAAAAAATGCTACCAGGATTTGATAAAAATCGAATGACTAGAAAGTAATTTCGTTCTAATGTATTCATAAATACTATATTTATGTAGATCTCTACTACTTAATAGTAGTAGTAGTGGTATTAGTAGTATTATTAGTATTAATTTAGCTAATTAATTAATTATAAGTATTATTAATTAATTGTGATTATTATTATTTAATTAAAGTATAATAAAACAATGGTAATGTGAATTTGGAAAAAAGTTTTAGAAATAATACCCCCCTTGATGAAATCCTGCGTACGCTACTGAAAGGTCACTCAGAAAGTACTCATGCCCAGGCCGGGAAGCGTCGAAGCGCGCTGTGCTAACCACTCCGTCACGCAGATCAGCTGTATAGTGTAGTCCAAATATTATTTAATAATATTGAAATAGAAATGAAAAATCGCTATATAAAGTGGCAGATAAAGATTGCTCTTTAGTTGTTTCCACTCTAAAATGAAGGTTCTTTCTCTTGGAAACAAAACTACGATAAGGATGAACGATAATGTATGAAAGAATAAACGTAACGAACAGTTATGATTCGAATCCAGAACCTTCGCGGCGAAACGGTAAACTTACAATTGTCGACAAATTACAAAAGACTTGTCGAACACTAAAAGCAATCGACGACTGGCAATGGTTTCACATTGTGTGTGTTCTTATGCTTGTGAGTAGATTTACATTACTAACATTAGCTTTAGACTGTTGTTTTTTTGTCATATAACAACACAGAATGCAGAATCAAAAGTTGGAACACCTGGTAAGACGTAGTCTGATGTTTCAGTCAACAAAACCTATAAATACAAAATATGCGCAAAAATAACTAATATATAACTTATAATATTATTTCTTTTAAAATAGTTTTGTCGCTTATAATATTTTCTTTAAACAAAATAGTCCATACTTTTAGCGTACAGCAAGTATATATCCCATTACAAACGTCCCCCCCCCCCGGGGATTTCGCACCCTGATTCTCCCCTAAAAGGGTTTGTGAAAAACGGTTAAGTATTCACGCACATGTATTTTCTACAGTAATTAATAAAATGTGGTTTTGCTTATTTAAGAAATAGTACTGGTACTTTGTCAATCATGCACAGACCTAACATTATCTAAAGTTATAATTGTTGTTCTTGCTCGGTAATACAAGTATCCCAATGCCACTCAAAACAGAACGATCCATGCCCAATTATACCAACGATATTCTCTTGTTCAAGTAATAAGTTCAGATAATATCACATTAAAATTTCTCGTAACATTGTCGATTTAAGTACTTGAATTGTAGTATCAACTGGCGAATGCACACAAAGGAACTTTTTGCAACCGTAAATTCTATTTTCTTTTTCTCCTATCAATTACGCTGGAAAATGATTCTGTAAGAACATTTAGAATTTGAATTTTAAGTTTGGGTTTTCGTTTTAATTCAACCTTTAGGTACACAAAGGCTAATCGGGACTGGACCTACAGTTTAATGTGGGATCCAACCATTATGTGCTTGCACCGGGTATCGAATCCGGAACACCATAATTACAAGGCGACAAAGAATACTTAAGGGAAATAGTTTTTCATATTAAGATATTTGTTTGTTTTTTTTAATACAAAAAGGACCATTAAAGCTTATAGCTCGGTTAATTTGGATCATTCTTGTCAACAGTAACGACGTTCCTATATTATTTGTAATGTGAATGTGCGACTGATTACCATGTTACGCTACATTCGCATACCTGGTGTTATTTTTATATTGTTCTTAGGATTCAATTACTTTAATTTTCTACAGAAATATTAAACTAAAAACACAGAAAGGTCAAACATTAGTGCAAAGTTTGCACACGCACCTACCTTGTATCTGCAAATAAATGAGGCCCTATTTTCACTCCCAAAACATCTGTTTTTCCACGACGAATAATCTCATACGGTGTCTGTTGTCCACTCTTAATGAGGTTTAAGTCACACGCAATCACGTGACTTTCCACCCAACTTTATCTAAATATTATCTATGATCGTGTATTTTATTGACTAGCGTCTGCTAAAACATCACATTAGTTTTCTTTCACTTTCTAGAAAGCATAACAAAGAACGTGTTTTGATTCTGACGTCAAAACTATCTCCTCGACACTTGGAACTTAAACGATCACATACACAGATATATCCAATCATTTAAACGATAGCAGCTGTTTCGTTCCTTTCAGTGTTGCATAGCGCAAGAGGGGAGTTGATGCTGCAAGATGGCTAATTCTGAAGGTAAAATTACCTAAAAACGAAACTGTCATTTGTGATCCATGTGTAGTTTTGTGAGCACATACTGCCGCAGAGTATAGCAAAATATAGCGGTTTTCCTTAATTGACCGGCATTTATAAACTCTACATGCTTCTCTTTGTAGTCCAAACACTTCTTTAGTGATCTTGAAAGGAAAATGCTTGCACACAAGCTAGTCTTCACGAGAACTATGGCACACAGTGACGTGCTCAAGGGGGAGGTTGGTGGAGTAATAACGCCCCTTTGTCCAGTATTTGTAAAGAAAAGAACGTCAAAGGCAGGAAAAGATGGCCTGAATACCAAAAAGAGTGTACGTATTCCCCCTTTCGAAAATACTGGGCACGCCACCGATCACACATTTCCTTCACAGGCACGAGATGAATCCTCTGCTTTGAAAAGTCGACCAGTAAGTGTAACAAGAAAGAGGAATGCGTAGAAAACATCACAGTCGCGTCACTCAGTGTTAAAAACACTCAATACCGCCGAGTAGGGAGCTCGTCCTTCTTGAAGCAGGCCACGAACCTCAGCCTCACCAGTTCCAGCCACTCCCCGAGGTCTCGCTTCACCTCCCGCACCTTCACCCTCACCTCCTCCCTCATCAGGTTGTAGCACATGGCGATGAGGCCCATCCCGAGGAGCAGGTACACGAAGTTGATGACGAGCTTGGTTTGGTTGCCGCCTCGCGACTCGAGTATGTTGGCGCCGGGGACGAAATCGCCGATCCCGATCTTGCACAAGCTGGTCACGCAGAAGTACGAGCTGTCCAGGTAGTTCCACTTCTCCCACTCTGCGAACATGATGGTGCCGGTGAGGATGTACCCTGCGAGCACCCACAGGCAGGCCGTGGAGGGGACGATCACCCTAGGGGCTTCCTCCACCTCGATGTCGTCCTCCTCGTCCTCACCCTCCTTGCCACCTTTCCCGCCACCCTCCAGGCTGCACTGGTAGAGCTTGGTGTACAGCCAGCGGAACGTCTGCGCCAGCACCTTCCCCATGTTCATGAAGTACAGAACGTACAGGGGTATCCCGAACACTGCGTACAGCATGGTAGCCACTTTACCCCAGTTGGAGCGGGGCACGAGGTTCCCGTACCCGATCATCGTGAAGACGGACAGGGCGAACATGAGAGCGGCGGGGAAGGACCACATCTCCGTAACGTTCTGGGCGGTGTAGCCCTTCTTTATGGACGTCACGACCCCGTCCTGGAACTCTTTGAGCACCGCGTTGGCATCTCGTCTCCAAGAAGTCTCGTTGAACACGTTCTGGACTATGGTGATGTCCCAGAGAACGGTGACGCAGTTGGATCTGAGCACCTGGACCGTGCCGATCTGCTTGTACTCTTCCTGCGTTTCTATGGCGATGAAGACCCACGCTCCCATGATGGCGTAGCATACCACCAGCCCGCCGACGCCGACCTGGGTGCACATGAAGGCCACCAGCTTCCGGCAGCAGTCCTTGACCTTCTCCCGAGGGTCGCTGGTCGTGGAGGAGGACCCTCGGCTGCGGACAGAGCTTCTCATCCCGCGAGCGGGCACCCGACCTCTCTCCGGAGCCATCGCGAACAACACCGACTTTCCGATATAGCCCCTCGCCGATGACTGCCAGCGGCCAAAATCAAAAATAGAGACCAGACGCACTATTTTTGAGGCGGCGGAGGAGTCCACTCGATGAAACTGACTCATGAAACGGCAGGTGTTGCCATATCTTCCCTTCTTGGCATCCATTCACTTAGTGTACACTTACGAGCCGCGGTTTAATTGTCAGCGACGGCGTTTCCAACATCCCATTTTTCTTCCGCGGAATTCGCAACACGGAGGCATAAATATTTAGCACTGCCGATGCGGAGAAAGAAAACTGGGACAAAAAATAGCACGGCCCTTGGTTAAGGTTAATGTACAACTTCCAACGACAAGGAAATAAGAGTTCTGATCGCCAGCACATATTTGTGCCATTTACGCAATAAGGATAAGCACCTTAACTAGAACAAAATGCCCAGGCCTGGATTCGAACTCGGGACCCCTGGCGACATAGCGCACTGTGCTAACCACTCCGCCACGGCGTTCGGGAATAAATTATATTAACAACAAAATCTATACCGTCTCTGAGGATGAAATTTCCATACTGACTGCAACGCGGGAGTTCCAGGTTCGATTCCCGGGGGTGGGGATCTAAGGTCGAAATCTTTCGGGCCTTAATCCCGCATAAAGCCAGCCTCAAATAAATGGGTACATGGGAGGGTAAAGACGGCTGACCACATCACCTCAAAAATGGCCGAGATCGAGAATGTGTGGGGCCCTACTCCCACATCCCCTAAATATGCCTTCATGGCACGGTGCTATAAGCATGGGGAACTTATCTTACCTTTACATATACAGCCACGCACCACAAATTAGTGGTTGTCACTATTGTTATAATATTTTCTGTCCGAAAACGACAATATTTTGCTACGCTGAGGATAAATTGTGTAAGGCCTGAGATATGCGCCTATTTTGCTGCAAAAGGTCAATATCCATGTTACCTGCCCATATCCCTGCTTGCATGGAATGGTTTCTGCAAAAGACTTCGTTAACCATTTGCCACGATTACAATAACTCCCCTTAAAGCTTTCTCAAATAACAATCCCTACACTCAGGGCGGATAAAAATCGCGATTTATAAATGTAGATCACATTTTGTGATTTGCAAAAAAAAAAAAAAAAAAAAAAAAAGGGGGGGGGAGGAAACGTATAAGAGTGCTTGCATGTTTTTCGGCACAGTACATACAGATATATGTTGTTTTTTTTCTTTATGTGAAAAATGTTTTATGTTACATGACCCTCTGAAATGTTTGAACAGTTTGATTAAAGCAACTAAAAAATATTTGTAAATATACACTTCCAACCTACTTTGGAAAAGTTTGTTGAGTGTGTTAATGAAACCACAAGTGACCTCAGGATTCGCAAAGCCAATTTTCATTGTCGTGTGCAAGGAAACATCGTGAAAAAAGGGAGCTTCTGTTTTAACAATCGAATACTGCATAATGTACCATCGTAAACAATGTCCCTCCCACCCTCTTGAATTCCGTATGTTTACAAGAACTGGCCTCCAACACGCCTGCACGAAGCCACAATGCAACAGTTTTTATTATATAAGCGTGTTTCACCGACGTCACAATTTCAGTAACTTTTCTTCCAGTAAAAATTACACATTTTGGATACAATTGTAACTCACAATATTTTTTACAGTCTTTGTAGCTGAATGTTGGCGATATTTTAATGAGAAGTTGCAAATTATTATCAACTGCTATGTTTATTTAAGAGTGTAATGATGATAAACATAATTATTGTTCTACACAAAATATTTTCTATTTTTTACCTATGAAAATTATTGAGTTTTAAAGCAACAGAAATTTAGTGAGTTTCCAGTTTACCTTTCGCATGAGCTTCACCACATCATTACATATATTTTGTTCTCATGCTTTTCCTTTGAAAGTGTTATAGAGTATCAGAGAGCCTAATAAACACCATTGAATGATAACGAGAGTAATGTACTTTCACCAAAAATGGTTTTAATATCTACAAATTATTTATGTACATTATTCTATAAATTATTTCTTTCAAATGACTTAAATCGCGATTTAAATCAACCTTGTCTACAGTATATCGAAACATTCGGCTCGTATCGTGTAGTGATCACAAAGGAAAACGTCTCTTTAAAAGCAGGCAGAATAGGGAATTACGTGGGAGTTGAACATCGTCGCCTTGTGATTAAAGGGTCCCGATTTCGACACACAGTGGTTCCGATTCAACTTTAAACTGTAGGTCCAGTACCGACAGCCTATCTGTGCATAAAGTGGACTTAAAACAAGACCTCAAATATAATTATATACAGTGTGTCCAAGAAGTCCCCTACCCCTAGATCATATTACATAGTACAGATTTTCCCTCAGCACTGTAACTATCTCTGCACACATCAGCCATGCCGCAACAACTGAAGTACAAATTCGAGAGAGAGTTCTATGTGGACTTCAGAGCGGGGATGCCAAACACAAAAACGAGCGATATCATTCCCAAGCAACCGAATACCGGCCAATTTTCAACACCGTCGCAACAGTTTATATGCAAGGAGGGATACGGGGACTTCTCCTACAGTCTATATATGTGTATACGTGTAGTTCTTTTTTAAAGAAAAAGCTTCCGCATATAACAGCATATTTCGTATCTCTGAACAAAAGTGTTTTTCTAGCGTACTGTTATCTGCACAAGGACAAACAACAGATAAATTCCCACCTGAAACCTTGTAGAAGATTCCGAAGGATAATTCAATACCGTCCACATGGTGATCAAAGCAAAAGATATGGAAACACAAAATGGATCCTTTGTATGGAACCTCTTTCAATTTTAGTATGATTTTGTACAAATTTCATCTACAGAAACTTGAGAAGAACTATTTTCACCTAATAAATTAATGAAGACACAGAGGACGCTTTCGTCTCCGATATAGATATTGCCTCACTCGACCAGATTACCCCCATTATAGAATTGTGTTATTCCAAAGCACACGAAAAGCCATAGTAGCTATGTAGTTAAATGAACATTGCACCAAACTACATACGAGGGACACTATTTACGAGGGGCGTATCATAAAGAATTACACTTTATTGTATTCGATACATACAGACAGCGGCGGCTGGTGACTTTTCACAGATGCGTGCTACAGGTAGATGTTGTTTCTTGCACTTACAATTATCCCCCCACAGAAACACATACACATTTACACACTCACTTGGAGTTGCTAGCGTACGCAGGTTTTTTTTCCGAGGGGTCTGGAATTGCAAAGGTCTGTATCACACAGCTGCTTTCTACGTACGGCCGGAATAAACTATAAAAATTTTTGCAATCACCGATTGAAGCCTTCATTTTAAGTTATTCAAAAACAAAAATGGTAATCGGAGATTATTTTAAGGGGTGTTTGCATTTAACACGTTTTTTTTTGTTTCCGAGTTCTTTGCTGCTTTCGTCCGAAACTCAAAATTTGGAGATGGGATGTAGCTCCCAAACAATTTCCTAGCCCCAACCTCTCGTACGCCACTGCTTGAACGACAGAGCACAACTGTCCTTTACAATGACTGCTCCATATGCCACGCGCATGGCCGTGAACCGCGCAAAAAAAAATCGTGTCTGATTCTGTAAAGCTATCCGCGAACTTTCTTCTTATACTGAGATGACAACACTTACCGTGCTGTGGATCTGTGTAGCACGCTAGGAGACGAATTTCGCGAGCTGATTGGCTCCGACCGTACCTCCCCCATAGAACCGAGTGGTATTCGGCCAGATTCGGCCCGCTGCGAGGTGGTGGAAACGTGCTATGAAGCTAATAGCACGGTATTCGTTGTAGGTTAAGAGCGTGAGGAAAATACATAGCGTGCTGCAAATTTTTGAGCCTCTTAACGTGAGAAGTTTCATTTCACTGCAGTGTTTTATTAATCTTCTTCAATCTATGAAATGTGTCCCTTCCTTTCTTTTCATTTTAGTAAATTGAGTAGCGTGCTATAGCACGGTAGCACGTATTATGCAGCCGCCACTGCATACAGACATAGATACATTTAATCGGCTATATGCACTTTCTCAACATAGTCCCCCTGGAGCTGTAGACACTTACGCCAGCGGTGTGGAAGTCGTTCGAGACCATTTTGAAACCAGTTCTTTGGAGTTGTGTGCACCCATCGCTGGACAGCCTCATGGGAGTTCCTCACAATTGTTGAAATGGTGACCATGCAGGGGCTTCTTCATGGCGCCAAACAAGTGAAAATCGGACGGTGCCAAATCGGGAGAGTATGCTGGATGTGGTAACACCTTGAAACCCAGTCGGTCAATAGCAGCTGTTGTTTCACGACTGGTGTGCGGCCGGGCATTGTCATATTGGAGAAGCACACCTTTGCCCCATTTGCCTTGCCTCTTCTTTTGAATTGCACGACGCAACCGCGTCAGTGTTGCCACGTAGACTGCACTGTTAACGGTGGTTCCCCTCGGTAGCCAATCAATGAGGATGATGCAATCACTATCCCAAAACACAGTGGCCATTTGTTTCCCAGCCGTGGGCTCTGTTTTGAATTTCTTGGGTGGGGGGCTACCCTATGTTTCCACTGCATGGATTGGGATTTGGTTTCCGGTTCGTGGTAATGCAGCCACACTTCATCACCTGTCACAAGCTTCCCCATGAAATCAGCTGGATTCTGGTCGTAAAGTTCCAAAAACTCCCTGGAAATGTCTACGCGTTGTTGTTTGTGGCATGCGTTAAGACATTTCGGTACCCACCGAGCTGACACTTTACCCATTTTCAAGTCACTGTGCACAATGCGTTGCAGGGTTCGTCTGCTTAATCCCGTAATCCTCTCCAGTTCCGTAAACGTCACGCGCCTGTTCTCCAGTATGACATTTTCCACACGCGCGATGTTTGCGTCTGTTTTCACACTCACATGTCGCCCTGGACTCTTTCCCTTCTCCGTCGACGTTTGACCGTTTTTCCAGCCAGTTACCCAATTATACACCGTTTTCCGTGACACTGCATACTCGCCACATACAGCCACTGACCGTCTATGGATACGTGCCGTTGTTTCCCCTTCCTTCCACAAAAACCAACTCGTCCATCGTTGACCACGTTCATCTTGTTCCATGTTGTCCGCAACAGCACTCGTGACGTTGTGCTTCGACGGCTGCACAGGCCACAGACTACGCACTGTCACACGGTGCTGCCACCTGGCGGTAGACAAGGTACCTATGCGCCCATCCTGCGCAGTGCGTGGAATTACGCCATTTCATTTTGCATTAAAACAATAAAGTGTAATTCTTTATGATACGCCCCTCGTATATTTTGAGATTTGGCAACACTGATTGAAGTTAGGCGCGATTTGACGTTTGCACGGAATCGTCTGGCATTATTGACCATAACGTACTTCAAATGTTTTGTCAATAGCTTCATTTGTGATGTTTATGTTGCCTTAGAGATTGCGCGACAACAATAAAATGGAATTAACTCGAACATTTTTGTGCGATAATTTTTTACGATTTTCGACGTGGATTATCAAGACAGAGTGCATCGATCAACTTACTTCCACATTTGGCGATGAAGCCCCATCCTTTGCCACTGTGAAACGCTGGTATAACGAATTTAATCGTGGCCGCCATTCGCTCACCGACGAGATTCGCGAAGGTCGTCTAAAATCAGTTGTTGTTCAAGAAAACATTGATGCTGTGCAAAACCTAATACTGCAAGATCGTCATGTGACATACTGTGAGATTGAGGCAACCATAGGCATTAGTTCCACCAGCATATATAAAATACCGTGCGTCCATTTCGATCTGCAGCCGAGAGATCGGGAAAAGCATGGCGGGCGGCGCTGACGGAGATGCCGACATTTGCGGCCTGAAATGCCCGCTTATTTTTATGGACATATGCAGACATTTATATAAATATTGCAAAACGAGCACTAACCTGTGTTATACGAGTATGGTTTTAATTTTAGTACCTTAGTGACTGTATGTGCCGATGATTTTGACACGCCCACCTCTTGTGAAACACGGCGTAGAGGTTTGTTTGGAGAACGTTCTAACGCTGCACCAATATCATCGAGTTTTGCTTCGGTTAGAATCCGTCGTTTTTGCTTAGGTGTTTTAAAATTTAACGATACAGTTCCTCGTAATTTAAGGACAAGATGTCTAACCGTATCTCTGTGTGGAGTTGAAACGCATGGGAATTTCTGTACAAATTACCTACACACGTCTCGACACGAGTTTGTTTTCACGTAGGTACGTGTCATACATAAAAAAATCTTTGTTCTAACGTGAATCTTGCGGCTGGCATTCCAATCGTCTCACTGACACGTCACACATACACACTACAATAACACAAACAAGTAACTGCAAGTAACCAAGAATAACACTCTTGCGCACAGTACGAAATTAACACGCTCTTGGTTTACATTGCTCGCCACTATATTTACAACTCTGTCTTCATCTAGTCGCGAAGGAACAAAAAACTCGAGCTCGGAGATTTCGGATTGCAAGGAAGCTCACGAACACTATTGACTTTTAACGGTTTCTTCTACAGCGTAATCTTGATACAGTGTTGCACATTCAAAACCTCCAAACGATCCCCATCGGCACAAAACTCTTTCAAGGATATAAACTTAAGCAGGACGTTACTGGTCAAAACTATGATTAAAATGTTTTATCTGTGGCTCTTAACATCGTTTCTAAAGCGTATTTATTTGTGCATATAAGAGCAGAACTTGGATGAATTACAGAAGAACTTTTGCGTGTTATAACACAGGTTAGTGATCGTTTTTGCAATATTTATATAAATGTCTGCATATGTCTATAAAAATAAGCGGGCATTACAGGCCGCAAATGTCGGCATCTCCGTCAGCGCCGCCCGCCACGCTTCTCCCGATCTCTCGGCTGCAGATCGAAATGAACGCACGGTATTACATGCGTTCAAAAACCATATTATGGAGGTGTCTCAAGAAGATTGGAAAAACTGCTTTGACAAATGGTTCGAACGAATACAAAAGTGTATTGACCATAAAGGAGAATACTTAGAAAAACAATAAAGCAGTTTTCAATGCCAAATTCCTGTTTTTTCATTGTTAGGCTCAAAATATAAATAGTGACCTTCGTATGTCATAAAGTAATGTTCTATTTGAAGGGGCACAGGAAGCCCTGACCCCTCTTCTGGTGTTCCTTTACCAGACTCGACTTCTCTGAATTCATTCTCAACTAGGGAAAGAAAACCACCCTATATAAGAAGAAATGCATTGCCTCAGTTATTTTCGTATCATTCATCGATATGCATAATTTTCCGGATTATACCTTAATTTTACATGTTTGTGGTGACAAAGGAAATCCTGGAATTGTATCAAAATTGTATTTTTAAAAATAAAAACTGAACTGCAACTTTTTAATAATAATACTGGAAATCAGAGCCATTCAAACAGTATCCCGCTGTGGTTTTCCATGTAGCCCGCCATTGTACATAAATCAGGGTTGTATATGTCTAGGAATTTAAAAAAACAAATTCAACTCCGGTTCAGGAGAGAAAAATCAGTAAGCGTGAATTGGTTCTGAGCCGTAAATAACTTTTTTATCAGTAAAGTATTTTATTTCTGTCCAGGAACCTTCCGGATGAATTTAAATACGGTCCAGGAACCTTTATTTCAGGATGTTTAAATAGGGTCAAAGTTCAGCATAGGTGGGTTTCATGTGACGTCAGGATGCACATAGTCGCCATGTTTGTGGTCAATTTTATTTGTCCACCACCTAGCGTATCTTACATCTCCACCAACTGCACGTTTCTTTTAAATCACGAATGTCTGTGTTAGGATCTCCTGCTCGACCGCTTCAATTCCGTATGTTTTAGGGCTGACCCGATACCTATGTCGATGTATCACTATCGGTTGGAATTTTTTTACCGATACCCGCCGATATTTTTACTACACATTGGTTTTTCACGGACTACGCAAAAATGCTGCGCGACACTTTTTCCGGAGTCTAATTATGCTGAAAAATAAGCAAAATTCGAAGTTCCTTTATATTTTGCACCAGTTTTGTGTGAAAAAAACTGAATTCTGTAATAACATAAAATGTTATTTAATAATCTGACGTCATTCTTGAATATTTTAAAGCAAAAGTGTTGGTAAATTTGTGCATATAATAAGAGTGGAATACTTACACACAAATATTAATCATTGCTTTGAACAACTTCTAATTATTTCCATTGTCAAGTATCGGTAGGAATCGGAAAAGAATATCGGCATCGGCTGAAAGTGGTCTCGGCTCAGCCCTAGTATGTTTACAAGAACTGGCCTCAATCATGGCTGCTCGAAGCCACAATGCAACAGTTTGTGACGTCGGTGAAACACACCCATTAGAATTTACGGGTTCTTGGACCTTCAACAGCCCTGACATAAATAACATGTACCTTTAATATGATGCACCGATCCTAATGCACGTGATCGATTGATTTATTAGGTTATTTTACGTCGTTTTTCTTCTAGGTTCGCTAATCGCGACAATAACAATCAGTAATGGTATGATGAAATTGATGGGCACTCACAAAGAAGACCTATGCCCAGGCCGGGATTCGAACCCGGGAACCCTGTTGTCGCAGCGTGCTGTGCTAACTCTCCGCCACCGAGATCGGCTTTTCTGTACGTGTAATGTTACATGGCCTGCAACCAATTGCTCGAGTACTTACTGTACGTATTTGTGCTCAAAATGGAAATTCCTACCTGGGAAATGCTTGATGAGGTTTGGGGATTATGTGTGTGTGTGTGTGTAGGGGGGGGTTATGGTTCAACATGGAGACAGTAAAGCAAATTTTCTTTACTGGGGGATACCATCCCCAAACTCGAGCACTGCTGCATAAAAATGTGTGGGGCGAACTGCCGTAAGCCTCCAAAATGTCAACTTCTCTTTCACCTACACAGAATAAAATGTTTGTTTGGATTAACCAAAAAAAATTGTACTGGTGAACAAACAATTCGTTTGTTTACATAGGCATCAACCAAACAATTGTTTACCAGTACCAAAAGGTTTGGTCAAGTTCTATTTGTTTGTCGTAAAGATTTTTTTGGTTACCAATACCAAATATTATTTTGGTAAATCTAACAAAATGTAGCCCATTTGTTTAAGAAAACCAAATAATTTAGACAAAATTACCGAACTTGCCTTCTTACTAAATGTTTTTATTTAAGGTTACCAAACAATTTGTTAAATAATTTATTCGAACTTACTTAATCTGGCTAATTTTAGCTAGGTAGGCTGGATAGTTTGTACAAACTAACTGATCTCAAAATACACATTGAGAATGCTCAGAATAGAAAGTTCACATAAACTAACAATTTTTGGAGCGTGCTTGTTTTTCTTCGCCGGATAATAAACCTTTTCTCGAGCAAGGCCTCATCTCCAGGAAGCTATCAACTCGCGGCAAGCCACGGCACCTAGCGACCTGTTGAGTAAGATGAGTCAAGGCAAAATGGATAATAAACCTTTTCCTGCTCGCACAAAAATAGGCAATAATTAGGGTGGAGAGTTCGATGAACTAATCGATCTCTAATTACGCACAGGTAATGATCAGGCTGGAAAGTTCATACGAACTAACCGATCACTTAACTATTCAATAATATTTTCTTGTTTTTCTTCGCCACTCTTAGCTCCTAGTTATATAGTCTGGAATCAAAAAGGTTGGTCATGGGAGATTCACTTTTATTCACTGCACTACATTTTCTTCTGTATCTTGTAGCTTTATTGTTCACACATCTATCGAATAGTGTTAAAGCACAATTTTTTACTATTATTACAATCAAAAGTATCGTTATTTGTTGTAAAAAAACTTATGTTTCTTCTACACATTTTTGGCAGATCCATCTAGCGGCCATTCTATGAACCATCAGCATAAAGTGTGTATATCCTGAGCTTTTACTTCAGCATATTAGGCTACACGGGCTACACATCATGACGACTCGCTTCGAGTAATTATCTATCTACACGAGTTTCAATTTTCGACAAGGGACTTTCGTACTACACTCGACGAAACTGGACAATCGTTATTTCAAATGCGAGAGCACGCTCACGCATATTTAGTAAATTTAACCAAACGTTCAGTTTCTCTTTACTTACACATGTATGATTTTGTTTACGAGTACCATATTTCGTCTGACCAAATTTTTTGGTATTTTTAAACAAAATGCTTTAGTAATTACAAGGAACATTTGGTTATCGGCAAGAAAAAGCATAACCAAACAGCTCAACCAAACTTTTTTTTGGTAATTCCAAACAAACCAGTTTTCTCTGTGTAGTCCACTCTGGACTGCATGCTTGCAGACAGTGGCGTTCCCAGGATTTTAGATAAGGGGGAAGGAGTCAAGCATATTCATTTTTAGTAGTTAGTCCTCATTTTGCCAATTTCCCTGCCTTTGACTTTATTTTTCTTTTAGGAATGCTGGGCCATAGGGTGAAGGGGATTATGACTACCCCCTCCTTGGGCACGCCACTGCGTGCAGATTAATGAGGCTCTAGCGTCTGGATTCACAAAAAGAATCAGAGAAGCGAAGTAAAATAAAAACAAATACAACGTATAGATATGTGTGACTTACTTTAAATAGTACGTTTCGTTGCCATGACCTAATTTGAGGTTCTAACAGTCATAATAAAAATATTCAAGTGTGAAAATGAAAATTTTCAAGTCCCCCCCCCCCTTTACGCACTTTGTTCAACTCTTCCCCAACATAAACAAAATAAAATATAGCTCTCCCTGTCTTTCCTACTCACTGACATAGTTCTGGCGACAATCTACCGAGGATAAAAGGCACAAGCAGTGTTGTCAAGTTGGCCCTTTTGGGGCCAGAACTGGCCCTTTTGAGTACGTACTCAGCCCCAAAATTCAGCAAAAGCCCCTGAAATCTTGCTACAAATCTAGCCCTTTCAGTAATGAAATGTTTATTGGTATTGCAGTAAACTGCAAAGAACTTAACCGACCCTCCTCTGCACCTGTAAGCTCGTCCTGCGACCCCTCCTGGGGAGCCGGTAGCAAATGCACATTGTCACTGTATCCCATTGTATCTGGTTTTGGTATGCTGTGTAGCCCGAGGCGAATTACGGATAACATCCATTCCAGAAAATGCGAATCTTTGTTCAGTTGCATTGCATCTGGTCCTTGAAAGTTCAAAGAAGTGCGGTGCGGAAGCGACGAATCGTTCGTAACAGTGAGGCTCACCCAGAGACTAGTTCGTGTTTAGCGGCCGCGTGTGTGTGTAAGTGTATGTGTGCATATATATGAAGGAGGAATATGCCGAAAATGTGTAATGCTTTTGTGTAATCTACTGCACCACAATTTAAAGGGGAAATAAATTATTTAAGTTAAGAAAATTTAATTTAGTTGAGCGTATGCCCCTCATCTTGACAGTTGATTAGTTGTGGTTCTTGAGTTTCAGAAATTTTGCACCAAAACACCCAAGAATTAAGAACCAATTTTTTTTTCAGTGCGCAGCCGCAAATTTGTAAATCTAGCCCCTTGGATGTGAATTTTAGCTCCATTTTGGGTGCGATTTAGCCCGTTTTTCTCTCGTGCTGTTGGCAACACTGGGCACAAGGAGAAACGCGATACCTAGGGACTGGAAATAACAAATGGAACAAAAGATAGTGGACAATGATAAATGCTGCTAACCAGGCTGTTCCCAGTAGAAAAGTGGACGAGTGGTACACAACTATTTCAATCATGTCTTCCAATATTAACTGGGTCTGTGCGCAGCGCTCAGAGCATAATATTACTCCCGGGATGCCGGTCTTTCCGAAGAGAGATCTATTTCCTATTTATATACCATCACTTGCAGTTACAACCGTATTCCTAGATGTTTTTTTTTCGCGAATGGGCAGAGCGCCACGTAAAATAAGATAATATTTGTTTCTATTTCGGTTATTTGACATCGCTTTTGTGCCTCTTCTGTTAATCGCGACGATGAGGATGAATCATGGACTGAAGAAATGGTTGATAGGCAAATTCAGTGCTTTACCCAGGATTGGAACCTGGAACCTCTAGCTTCGGGCAATACAGTTGTAGTATCTGACAAACTGTATCGCTAGAAAAGTAAAAAAAGGAAAGAAAATAGTAAATACGGCACTGATAAAGAAGACTAATGTAGGATGTCCGGTCTAAAAGTATGAAAAAACAATGAATTATAATGGGGAAAAAACTGGGATCCCGCATAAATATAGCCAAATTCTGTCGGCCTCCGTGGCGGAGTGGTTAGCAAAGAGCGCTGCGACGCCAGGGGTCCCGGGTTCGAATCCCGGTTAGGACGTGGATGTTTGTGTTTGTCGGGGGATACTACCTCATAGGGGTATTCCTTTTTAAAAAATTGCTAGCGCTTCGCCTTTGGTGCGAGCGGTCCCAGGTTCGAATCCCGGTAGAAGCATTCAAAATTTCAGCGCTGACCGAGCATCGTGAGGGCAATTGGGGAGATATTTGAAGGGACGAAGTGGAGGGTTCCGATCTCCAAAGTCGGAAAGCAGCGATGATGGGATTCGATGCGCTGACCACGTTTCACCCAACGCAAAATTGCTCTCGAAAGGCTGCTTGTTGAGCCACGGGGTTTAGATCTCCCGACTAGCAAAATTTTCGCAAAGCATCCCCCACAGCATTGTGATCATGTTAAACAACAGGATCATCCCCTCACCTAGCCGAAAGACTCGACCAACCATCCCCCGCTAAGAATTTTCATTTCAAGCGCAGGCAGAGATGCACTTAACAGTACTTAATTACCATTCATAAAACCTTTCCGAGCTACCTTGTATAATAATTAACATTATTTCAATAAACATTACATCTGCGCGTATTTTTTTTTTTAATGTCCTTAGCCCTGACACTCTGTGGTTTGCCTTCGCTGTTATCAAGACATTTTCAATAGTTTCACGATTAAGTAAGTCCGTTAAACTATTGATAATATCTACACAACAGCGAAAGCAAATCACACGAAAATTCACGTGTGTGTTATAGAAGCAATTCTAAAGTGATGTAATTTTTCAGATTTTGGAATATTAGAGCGGTATTTCGAAAGCATAGGAAAATTCGAATACATCCGCCGTGGCGGCAGCAAAAGGTTTAGCCGAGCCTTAAGAATTGGCACAATTGTAGGATTTTACTCAGAATAGTACATTTAAAAGCAAATGAGCGTTAGCCTCCCGGTACAAAGTACCCTATGAACCAGATCACCGACCTGCCATACTTTAGCCCTCAAAATAAGAGCAACGCGAGCGTGTTGGCGTTTTCATCTCAAGAAGTAAAAACTAAAACTTAGATTAAGCTCAAGCATTAAAGGCAAGACGGAAAGACCTCGGTTGACACCTCGTTTCGACTCCCCTAAAGTTCAAAGCGCGAGTCTAACGAAGGAGGAATTCTCCGCTGCAGTTTGGAAGCGCGACCACGTTGGTCTCAGGAAACCACACATTGTGGGTCAACCTGTCCGGAGTAATACATGCACCATTTAACGAATCTGGCAACGGTTCCCGATAATCTCTGCCAACGAAATTCCTGCGTCCTCCCGCGTCAGGCAGAGACGCACAAAGCAACAGGGTGCACGGATGGTGGGAAATTCCCCGCAAACTCCTACGAAAATGGGCAGTTTTGCGGCTGAACGGGAAACTTTTGGTGTCCTGTAGAAATTATTGCACGTTTTATGCGTAAAGTACACTATGCTTTAAGCAAATCAAGTACCGGGTGGCCAGAATTAAAGCTACCCAACTCAGAGACCTCTGTAGCCTGTTTGAGGCATCGTAGAACTGTGAAATTTGGTGAATCCACTATGCAGACCATGGGGAAGAGGATGGTGATTAAAAAAATAGTTCAATTTTCCGCCACCAGGTTGAAATGTGGCGCTGTACTTCCATGATGGGTTGTACAAAGAATAAGTTATTTAGCTGAGTTATTAATTAGAAAGACATTTGTTAATGCGAGAAAATAAACTCTCGTTTATTGCAAGATTGCAAGGTAAAGGCAAATCCATAACCAATTGGAGCAGTAAGTACATCATGGAAGTACAGGCCACATTTCAACCTGGTGGCGGAAAATTTACCTATTTTTTTTATTGCCTTCCTCTTCCCCATGGTCTGCATAGTGGATTCACCAAATGTCCTCAAACAGGCTACAGAGGGCTCCGAGTTTGGTAACTTTAATTCTGGCCAGCCGATACATGTCATTTGTAAATCCCCTTCACAAGGGTGTCCGCAACGATTTCTTTCTTGCGGTGGGGGCAGAGTAACACTTGACATCTTGTTTTTCAGTCATAGTTACTTACTAACTACTTATTATTACAATTATTTTACAAAGAATGAAATTGAATTAAAAATACACTGGTGTGGTTGACAAGTTCAGAGTAAGGATGGCCACAAAATCCGGATATCCAGATAATCCGAATAGTATAGCTATCCGGATAATCCCAATATGTGGATAATTCGGATAGTACAGATTTGATGAAGGATTTGAAGAAAATCCTTACAGTGAAATAAGAATATGACGAATAAAAGATTACGTGGATAGCCCACAAAACGGACAAAAACGATAAATCTTTCCGGATAATGCACACACAGGATAATCCGGAGAATTGAAATATCAAAATATCCGGATAGAAAATTATCCGGTATCTGGTCATCCCTAGTTCAGACTTCAGTTCACTATTTAAATAGAAACAGCATTCGCTTTGCCTCCTTCCCATAAACATCCATAACTTTGGTGATGAGCAGTTCTTTGCCTTTTTGTGCTCATTCACGATACACAGATATCAAACAGGGATCACCTTATCTTCTGATCCATGTTTCTACACACTGAAGGGTACTGTAAAAAAAAATGAGGGGGTCGAATTTTCAGATCCCCACTTCGGGAAACGATTTACCGACTTTTCGGAAAAAATCGAGAAATTCCAAAGGACCGTATTTAAAAGTGGTTGATTCATCGTATTTTCAACACTATTAAATGCTTGCAATTTCTTGAAATTAACAAATTTATTACAGAAGAGCAAAATCGATTACTTGAGGCGGAAATAATGCGTACTTGGCAATCACTCTAAAGATGACGATGTGCTGAAGACGTCCGCACACATTTTGGCAACGCAGGGGCAGGATTACGGTACATGGCAAGCAACTGTTCGCATCATGCAAGCTCCCTTCGCTCGTCTACGGCTCATACTTCGACAGCGCCAGAGGGTGTTTCAAAACTATCCGAGGGAAGAAATCACTCATTTGTTTACTAAAACGACCCAGTCATTGAAAATAGACTCCATCGCAGTGTTCAAATTAAGTAAAACCTCACGTGAGTACAGTAGCAATCAGACTCTGCAATACACAGTAAAACGAATACAGTACACCAAGCCGGGATTTTCAGTACAAGAATGTCGAGATGCCATAAAATGGACATTTGAACCAATAATAATAATAGAGCATTAACCCTAGCATACCCGAGGGGGGCGGGACTGTCAGGCCCACCACCTCTATTTTTTTTTAATTTTCAAACTGAATTTTTTTTAAAAAAAAAAAATTGAAAATAAATTGCATTGTTCCCTATGGTGTTCTGAATAGTCTGTACCAGTTTTGTTCATAAAAACATAAATGTAATGTACATAGGAGGCAAAATACACTTGGAGGGCGTATCAGGCGCCAACATTAAAAGCGTGTTATTCGAGACACTCATGTTAGTGAGAGTGTACAATTTGTTGGTAATGATGGCACAGGCGACGACTTTGGGGGAGAAAGGCACTTTCTGCCCCCGTCCCGCCCAAATTAACGTAGAAGGACACATTTTATGTATATTTACATATATCAAGTATTGTTTATATGCCGATCTTCCCCCCCAAAAAATATCTTACGTTGGTGCCTCTCATTGATGGTATTTTTTTGTAATTATTAAAAATAATAAACTGCCCCCTATAAACAAAGAAGCAATAATAAAAAAGTATGATTCTTGTGAGTTTTAGCAAATGGTAAAATATGGGTGTAACACTCATGCAATAATTGGTCATTCTTTTTTATTAATGATGGTATTTTTTGTAATTATTACATTCTCTATACATATAAAAATGGATGTATGTGTGCATATATGTGTGTGTGTTTGTTCAGCCATAACTCTCGAATGCCTGGAGCGATTTCAACCAAACTTGGTACACATTTCACTTGCAATATGGAAAGAAATACTGTGGAGATAAGACACCCCTGGGGGTGGGGGTGACATGTAAAAATAATTGAAAACGACCAATATTAGTGTGGATTCCATAGTTTTCGGGGTCGCTAAGATGAATAGTGACACTCCCAATGCCGTTCAACTCCAAGACATATCTGGCACCCCTAGGGATGGGGGTGGAAGTGGGTGACATGAAAAAAAATATAAAACGGCCGATATTAGTGTGGAATCCATAGTTTTCCGGGTCGCTAAGATGAATAGTGACACTCCCAATGCCGTTCAACTCCCAAGTTCTTTTTACACTATAGTTAGAATTCATTATTTTTCTGTCTAATAGAAGATTGGGATAAATAAATACCCGGGCAATCAGCTAGTTAATAAATAACTAAACTTCTATAAACAAGAAAAGCAAGAAGCAATTCAATAACAAAAAGGTTTCTTGAATTTTAGTGACTAAAAAAGTATGGGGCTCTTCAGGTAAGTAAGCTTCTCGTACGGCGCGTGTAAGCTAGGGTTAAAATATTAACGCTTTCAACTACAGAAAAAAAATAGACAGCGCGAGAGCTTGTGTGTGGTTTGTTTGATTGATTGATTGATTTGATTTTACTTCGCTTTTCTTCCACTTTTGGCTAATCGCGAAGATGAGGATGAGTGATAATGTGATGATATTGATGCAGAGACACTCACAAAGAACACCCATGCCGGGAATCGAACCCAGGCATTATAGCTCGCTGTGCTAACCACTCCGCCACGGAGGTTGGCGAGCCCGTGTATGGGAAACTGCATACGTCGTAGGAGGGATTTTTTTTTTCAAAAACGGGAAATTTGCTACTAAAAGAAAAGATGAAAACACTGCTCTCAAGCAGCTGAACACACTCCTGAGTCGCAGCCGAGTAAACATCGTAGAAATTTCACAAACATCTGCCTTCAAACTGGCAGTCGCTCCTATCCTTCGGCATAGAACGCAAGATGATAATGTTTATTTCGCCTGCCAGATGAAAACCTGCTTCCTTCGAAATCTCCTCTCGGCATCGCCCTACTTAAAAATATAACGAAATCTGGAACAAGGTCCTGTTCATAATGCCATGGAATCGCAGCCTTTCAAAAATCCCTTCTGCACGTGTCGGTAGGTTCAAACAAAATAACCGTGTTGCACAATCTGAGTTGATTTTGATTTCTGTAATTTAGCGTCGCTTTTCTTCCACTTTTGGCCAATCGCGGAGATGAGGATGACATGATGAAATTGTTGAAGGGACATAAAGAACGCCCGTAACCACAATGTGATTCCAATCCGAGACCCCTGGCGTCGCAGCGCAGTGTGCTAACCGCTCCTCTACGGTACGGATGTCGGCGTTCTACACAATCTACCGCCACAATGAACATGGGCGTCGCCAGAAATTTTTGTAGGGTGAGTGGGGGATAAGGCCATTGGCAAAACTTGAATTGTACAAGAATAATAATTCTAGGCTTTTCGGCAAAAAGCACTTAAGGGGATGAGGGACAATTTCGCACCAGTTGTGCATTTTTTTCAATATCGTCCGAATGGTGCCGTGCTGTAAGCGAACGTGCTAATATCGAACACGTGCTCTTAGCGAACACAGTTACGGAATGATTTGCAGGTGCGTGCTGTTAGCGAACACGCAAACTTGTCCTGTCTTATTTGTCCTTGAAACTGGTCAGCATGCAAGTATTGCCAGTGATACCTTGTAATCATTTTGTGTTGAAATTAGCTAAATAAAGGATCCTCAACAATTTAGGTTAGGTTAGGTTAGTGGTGCCATCATTTTTTCCTGATGACATGCTGAGACTTCCAAACGGTGACAGCTTTCTGATTGTAGAGGAGACGATGGAAGATGCGGCAGAAAAAGTAAAAGCTGTCTTGGAGTCTCTAGCGGTAAAAGGACGAAGACTTACATGAACATCGACACCCGGATAAAAACAGCTTTGGAACAACTGAAAATTAATAACAACATTTACAAATGTATTAGGAAGTTGTCCTTTGTACAAAAAGTAACATAGGTTGATTAACATTTACATTTCCTATGTACAATTTGATTTTAAGGAAGCTGAAATATATCAATATTTTAACAAAAACTTTCATGTAGTTAACCTAAATTGTTGAGGATCCTTCATTTAGCTAATTTCAAACACAAAATTATTATAAGGTATCACTGGCAACACTTACATGCTGACCACTTTCAAGGACAAACAAGATAGAGTAAGTTTGTGTGTTCGCTAACAGCACGCACCTGCGAATCCTTTTATTCAGGTGTTCGATACGAGCACGGAATCGTCGGAATGGGCAGTGCTACTGAGGGAAAAAGCTGGAGTTCAATAGAGTACGAATTTCTCCACATGTTGCAAGTGAAAGTGTTTTTTAGAGTTGATTATTAAGCTAGATACGATGTTTGAAAAATATAATGAATAAGAATTTTCAGAAACCCATGTATTCCTTATGGGGAATCAACTTCAACTTAAAGGTACGGCTAATCAAATGGAAGTTTCGACATTTCCGCCTGCCAATTACTACTTCAATCTGCCCTTTTTCCGTTGATATATTTTTCTATGCCATAGGAAGTTTGATATTCCCAAGAGAACAAATAAAATAATACTTCCATAAGAGCAATGTATTTCTCCTTGCCTCCTACGGCCATCCTGGCAGTGTTGCCAAACCAGATGCACATAAAAGAGTTAAATTTCACCGTAAACGGAGTAAAACCTTTCAAGGAGCTAGATTTACGAAACTGGATGAAGTGCCTCCTGGGGTAATTTTAGGTGTCAAATGAACGGGGTGTGGGGGCGCTGTTATTACCGTTAGCATTAAAGTGGTGGCAATTTATTCTTAGTTTTCACAGTCTAGATCCGGCGGCATCACCCATCTCAATAATCCAGCGATGGTCGTATGAAATCGAAAATAAAGTATTCCCGGGTGACAATAATACGTCCTCTTCACGTCAGCCAAGGCGCTATAAAGAAAAGTACCTGGGGATGTAAGAGGAGGTGGGGCGACGCAGCCAATATCACGTCACGTGCAAAATGTATACTTATGACAGAAGTTGTCTATGTAAGCCGGAGCCAATGATGGCATCATAGTGGGGCAGGAGGGCGGGTGCCATAGTTCACAGCCAAACGAGTGCACAAAAGAGCCAGATCTGGCTCCAAAAGAGCGAAGCGAAGTAGGACCTAGGGGAAATTGTCCGTCTCCCCCTTAAGAAAAAATGTAATTTTACAGAAAACATTTTTTATGTTTATTACTTTAATAGCAAATATGATATACATGTTTGATCATCACTGTTTAGAACCTTTACAAATGCCCTTTACTTAGCCACGATAGTTCAGTTGTTAGAGCGTCTGACTACCATGCGAGAGACCTGGGTTCGATCCCCGGTGGGGGGAGAACCGGGATTTTTTCCACCTGTTCAAGCGGCTCCGGCGCACACCCAGCGTCCTATAAAGTGGATACCTGGGGGGTAAAGGCGGCCAGGGGCGTGCATATGCAAAAACAAAGGTACCCTTGTGCATGTGCATACATTCCATGAAGGCATGTTGAGTGATGTGGAGGTGTAGAGCTCCACATATTCTTGATCTAGGCCATAGTTGGAATGATGTGATCATTTTTTTTTTAAAAAAAAATGGGAATTTCAATTATAGCAATGTGGGGAGGAAAAAGAGAAGCTGGAGTAAAGAAGTGGTAGAGGGAAAGAGAGAGGAAGGATTAAATATGTAAAAAAAAATCAACTTTAACGCATTCTGCTAATGGTTTATTAATAATGTTTTTGTTTGAAACTATTATATGTAAGTAGATAGAACCAGTTAAAATATAAAATGTTTGAGTCTTACTATTGCATTCAGATAAATTCTTAACTTGTGTAAACCTTGTGCATTTCACATTGCATGGCAATTCTCTGTTACGTTATTCTATCCACATTAATTCATTGATTCAATTTGATATCATGAGCACATAAGACTATATTGGCTCGTCACACAATACGGGGATGTGGCCCTTAACTAAGTGAAAATTGAGGACAGAACTCAAAAATAGCCATTAAAAACTTATTTATTCAATTTTAAATTCGTTCAATCATTCCTTAGGACAATCTAAAACTATACTGTCTGTGAGAACTAAAATACCCTTACCTAGCAAAAGCTCCTACGGAGGATTATGCTGGCCATCAGTGGCGGCGGTTGAGTTCCAAAACTGGAGGTGGAAGGACGATTTACTTTCCCTTGGTAGATAAGGTTTTTTAGCATAGTGCGGGAGCAAAAGTTGCAAAAAGTGGGGGGCGGTTCCCCCTAATCCCCGCCACTGCAGTGGCCATAGGTCCAGACGCCAGAGCCTCGTTGGCTTGCAATATTGCAGTTACCGGGGTGTACTACGTGGAAGTGGGTTGACGTTTTGCTGCCTTACACCCGTATCCACGTTAATTCAACCACATAAACATGTTAAATAAATGTATCATAAGCATTGAATTGTTGCACGAAAATACAAGAAACTTATAGTAATAATGTTATGAGGATTTCAAATAGAAATAGAATGACAAGAAGGGAATGTTTGTTGCAGACGTATGTGTTTCAAGATTAAGGGCATCCGGAACTGTTTCCTCCAGGCTCATCCCTCCGAGTCAGTGTTGCCAACTTAGCTCTTTTGGGGCCACATCTGGCTCTTTCCTGCACTCGGGCTCGCCCCCATGCCCCACTATGATGCCATCACTGGCTCCGGCCCACATAGACCAACTTTTGCCATGAGTACACATTTTGCACGTGACGCGATATTGTGTTGCGTCGTCCCACCCCCTCTTACCTTCCCGGCTACTTTTTATAGCATCGTGGAGATGACATAATATTGTTATCCGGGAATCCTTTACTTTCGATTTCATACGACCATCGGTGGATTACTGAGATGGGTGATGCCGCCGGAAAACTTAGAATAAATTGTCATTACATTTAAAGGTAATAGCAGCGCCCCCACCCCTTTGACACCTAAAATAAAAATGATTTTATTCAGCCTTCGTAAATCTAGCACCTTGGAAGTCAGTTTTAATTCAATTTAATGTGAAATTTAGCTCTTTTATGCGCATCAGGTTTGGCAACACTGTCATGCTGGCCGTACGAGGCAACGAGAAATGCATTGCACTTATTTGATTTGTTCTCTTGGGAATATCAAATTTCCGATGGCATAGAAAAGATATCAACGAAAAGAGGGCAGTTTGAATATGTGTTTGACAAGCGGAAAAGTCGAAACTTCCATTTGATTAGCTGCAAATTGAAGCTGAGGTTGTTCAGGTTTTTCTTTCTCCATAAGGAATATATCGGAATCTGAAAATTCTCAATCATCATATTTTTCAAGTATGCTAGCTGAATGACCGGCATAAAAAATCGGCCTACTTGCAACATGGGGAGAAATTCATAGTCTTGCATTACTTTTTTAGTAGCACTGCCAATTCCGACGATATTGATTAAATGCACACATGGTGCGGTGCGTAACTGTAACTCCTCACCTTAACATTCCATGACAATGCCTGAACTACTACAGTGAACAAGGCCATCACAAGTATCTTACATGTGTCGCCATTGATCTTCACAAACATCTGTAACTCAGTTATGAGGGAGAGGGAAGTAATGGAATGAACCCATTGGACTCTGTCATAAAGCATGTAGCTGGTGCAAAGATACGACCCCAGATACTGGAGGTGGTGTGTTCAGCATCACACCCTGACCACCTAACCCTCCCCACAAGGATTGCCCCAGGGAGCAATTAATCAGGGGCTAGATGATTCCCAGAGCTGTATATGAAGGGTCACTAATGAAAAATTCTCACCTAAGATGAGATCGCCCACCCAAGGAATCCAACCCAGGTCTCCCAAGAGGCAGTCAGATGTCCCAGAAACTGGATCATTATCAATTCAAAGTTCATAAGATAGTTCACACCTACAACTGTTACGAACTAACATTGCATAGTTTCCTACAGTTTTTCAAACAAAAACTTGACTACAGGGTAACCACAAAGAAAAGAACCTTCTGCCAAAAGTCTCCGTGCACCTGCCCCTCCATCGGTTCAACTTTGGCCACAAGGAAGCGTGCTCCATTCTGTCCCTTTCCTCCAAGCGGGAGTATGATGCACAGGAGTCACAGATCTGTGCAAGCTCTTTTGACTGTGGTTCCACTGTACTAAAAGCCTTCGATTGATTGATTGACTTGTTTTAAGTCCACTTTATGCACAGTAAGGCTAATTGGGACTGGACCTACAGTTTAAAGTGGGATCCGAACCACTTCTGCCTCCACCAGGTATCGGACCCAGGACCCCTTGATTACAAAACAACGACGTAAAGCCTTCAAATGGAACTCTTTATTGTTTATTAACTAGCTGTCAGACACTATACGTACTTGGGAAAGTATTAAAATAATGACAAAATCTCACAATAAAAGAATAGAACACACATATGTGAGCTATTTGATTATTTGGAATAGTACAGTAGTGTAAAACCAGAAAGCAGCTATGAATGTTTTTATAATATGTAATCATTGCTTATTCAATAACATTTTCATTCTCACTTTAAACACTTGACTACTTTGCATTTAGCAAATTCTGAAAAATGTTCACTCAATAATGAAAATGTAATGTTATTCAATCTGAAGAATACTAATGTTTTTATAGTACTAACGATTGATTACCTGTCATTTTTATCCACTTCACTGGTTATTACAATGCAAAACACAAAAGCACTTTTTTTTAAGCAATTGGCTTTAACCTTGGTTTTTACCATGATTAACCCTATGTTAGGCACATGGAGTACAGGTGTTCCTCCTTGATATTCACTGCGAGATTGCAACACTGTGAATTACACTGCACATGAGTGCTTTTATGTAGCTGAACATTCTTTCTATGTATTTGTTGTAAGTACGTTTGCACAATTCTGCTGCACTTCTAAGTCACATAAAATTACAGCCAGCGTGTTTGGCATGCAGTTGCCTCTAAATACGTGACAAGAAAAATATCAGACAAAGAACACTGCAGATTCTGATGTTATACAGGAGTGGGTTAGTAAGGACATGTAGCTATGTATTAGTGCCCAAAGTGAACATAAAAGTGAACGCATGACTGAGCATGGCACTGCTTCAGTTTTTCACTATTTAGGTGCATGGGGGACAACTATAAACCAAGTATGCAACTGGTGTTAACTTTATGATATAATGTCATTTTGAAAGAGCAGCAGAAAATTGCACCTGATGATAAAAAGTACACAAAGAAAGAACATTTTGAACGCATGATCAGTATTATACATGTGTATTTCATACCTTAAAGATAGTTAAAGGGTTGGGGGGCAGGTGTACACCACTCACCCATGCATGTGCAGAAAATGACGCACCTAATGGAGGGTTAAAACCAACTTTAAGGAAACCACCTATTTGTGGCAAACACAGTTTCAAATTTCTTCTAAAATTCAGTAATTAAACGAAAATATCTCCTAAATGTAAATTACTTTACTGTGTGACTTATTTGCAACCTATCAAAGGGGTAACTGATTTTTTCTTAATATGTTACATATGTTTTTGAAGTTTTGTACCTTGGTTGTTTTGATAAGGGTATTTTCTTTTTATCTTTTTAACTGCATTATTTTTAGGGTATAGGCAAATCAATACCAAGAGCATAGTTTTGATATCAGGATGAGACAGGCTTTCTCATTCACATGACAGTATTAACTAGGGCTGAACTTTTATTTGCATGAAAGGCTAAAATTTCCATGAATTATGGCCAGAGGCTGGTATTAACTTTCTCGTTTACATGGATTCTACTATTTGCAATGGGTTTTTTCCTCTTGGTGTAAGCACAGGTTCAAACTTTCAATTAAGAGCAAGACATAACCTATGCCTTTATGTTTGTTACATCCTCTGTCTTGTTAACTTGATAAGAACCTCAAGTTCACCTAAAATGTAACAATTTCGTAGATCTATATTAAGAATTTTTGTTCTATCTCTGTCTTTATGTCATTTCAATGTTTGTAATTTTGATGTATTAATTTAAAAACTAATGTAATGTTCATTATGTTTTATTTATTGACATTAATGTATTTTATATTCATATATTTTTATGTATTTAATTTATGCGAGATAATTTATTAATATACTTTACATGTATTTAAGCAACAGTACAAATGCAGCCGCAGAAAATATTTCATGTATGAATGCCCATGTGCACATTAACATTAATCTTCAAACCTTATGTGTTCGTGCAAAAGGTTTGATTTTAAACTGGATATCACAGATGTTGCTAACATCAATGGAAAAGATTGAATTCACTTGTCTTCCATTCTGTATAGATAATAAGTTTGATAGTACAAAGGAAACTGTTCTAATTACAATACTTGTTCACCTTTGCCCTTACAAATTTCTTTCAACCTTGCAGGAAGGGCATAAAAAACAACTCAATCAGCATGCATTCCATCAGCAATGGATCTATAATTAATGTCTCCATAAACACTTTGAAATAAAGATGTAAATATTCACGATGTTGCTTATACTTTAGAGATTTATCATGATGTGGAACAAGAGTTTAGGAACAGACACAACCTTTGGAAAGACAAAATACGGCGATAGATGAAGAAGGTGTTTGAGTTTGGTGCGATAAGTGAGACTCTTTGACGAAAGTCAGTAGCACTTGGTACTAAGAAGATGGGAGGATGTGTGGCAGGGACAGAGAAAAAATCATATACAGCACTGCCAGCACCTTCTTCGTACTGTTGTTAAAGGAGGAACTAACAACACTCTCGAAATTGCAATTCCTTTCACATCCAACTTCAGGTTAACCTACGTAGGGAGATGTATTTGTCTCTGCTGATTCATATATAAATTCTTATTCATACAAGTATTTGTTTTACGGTTATTTCTTAATTTATTTCTCAACAATCTATGTATAGGAGTGAGCAAGAAATGGCTGAAGCTAACCTAAGGATATGCGAGGGATAGTCGAAAAAAGTTTCCCGCATGTGTATTTCCAGAAGGCGTGCAGATTTTAGGTTAGTAATATGTTGTGGTTATATGAGCATCATCCTTCTTATGTTGTCCGACACATGACCTTTTCCTTACAGAGGGAACCAGCCTACTGCTATATTAGAGACAGGAAGGGTTGAGAAGTGTGTGCCCAGCAAACATGGAGAACAGAGGTGTGTTGCAATCGTGGACAAAGGATGAAGTGCGAGCTGGTGTTCGCTAGGAACGGGCATGTCGGATTTCCGGTATGGAAATTCATAACCCGTTGGTGGAAGTGTATGGGCTTCACATAATGTAAAAGCAAATGGTGCGGCGATTGTGTCAGCAATTTCAAGGCAGCGGGGAAAGTGTGATGGATGATGTGACACCCGGGCAGCCATCTACAGCCACTAGAGGACAACATCCCACTTTTTCCCTCTTCTGAAGAAGGTACTGGGAGGGAAGCATTTCACCACAACAGCAGAACTGGAAGCCGCCGTACACAACAGTACACGCAATGTTACTAAAAGGGTTTCTTGAAACTTGTGAAACGGTACGATAGGTGCCTGAATGTCGCTGTGGATTACGTGGAAAAATAGTGTAACGATGCCTCTTCCTGCTCATGTCATGTTCTTTCTCCAGAATAAAACTCTCTGCAGACAAGGGAAACTTTTTTTCCCCAAGTAGCCCTTGTACAATGTATTCATTGTCACACTGTTTTTCTCATTCTAACCTTACTAAAGAATCTTTAGTTCACATCTACCTTCAGGTAAAATCTCATCCTACTAACGAGTTCCAATACGAAGTATTATCAATTCAAAGAAACCCAGGCTGCAGTAAAATTTGCAACCCTTAGATCCCAGAATATCTCAACAAATTCTTCATCGCAGCATGAACATTGCCTATGAAGAAATCATTATACACTGCTCAAAAAATAAAAGTAGTCTCTTACAGAACATTAGATTTTAAAAGGCCAATAATCAGTACAAATGCTCTAATGTGGCTTCAGTTACATTCAAACATTCCATTCCGCAGGAGAAAGATGAAAAGATTCTCTTGGGCTATCGACCAGGTGAGTTGTGGAAAAGATTCCAGGTTTTTGAGAGCTAATGTCAATTTCATCTTCAGGTTAGAAGTCTTCTATCTTGTCTTCTATCATGAAGATGAGTGACGTTAGCTCTCGAAAGCTTGGAATTTTTTCCACAACTCACCTGGTCGATAGCCCAAGAGAATCTTTTCATCATTCGTCACCAGGAAAGCTTCAAGACCTACTTTAGGAGAAAGATGGTTTGACTTGATTTATTTCACTTAACTTTCCTGCCACTGTTGGCTAACCACAAAGATGAGAATGAGCGATGGTATGATGAAACTGATGAAGGGATACTCACCCAGGAACATGAAACTCCACAGAAAATATGGCACCATCATCACTGCCATAATCATTATTCTTCAAATCAAAGTGTGTGCAGGCGTTGGTCTGTGTGCATTGTAGTGTCCACAATCCAGAGCCAATCGTGAAAACTGAAGCAGGCAGCGAGAGTGGCAGTTGCCATCAAAAGAAGCTACTCTGCAGTTGCATTGCTTCAAGAGGGTCATTCACAGTGGCATGTTGCCAGAATACTGAGAGGTGTGCAGGATACCATATGGAAACTGTGGAAAAGTTTTCAAGATCAAGGAGGTGTTGGACTCCAAAACAGGTCACCAAAGGAAAATAATGCCAGCAAAAGACCATTTTGATTGTTCATAACCATCACTGCCACACAAGAACTACAGACAATATACAGCATGCTGAGGTGTAAGAATTAGCAACCAAACTGTCAGAAACAGACTCGGGGAGGCTGTAATGACCAGCTGAAGCCCCCATGAGAAATGCAGTTCACCAGAGACCATATACTGCAGCAGGTAAGACACTGGCAATCCTATGTTTTGTCTGATGAGTCCTGTTTCTCCTTACACATGTTTTATTGAGTTTTTTGAGTCCACTTTATGCACAGATAGGCACAAGTGGGTTCCGAACCACTATGTGCCTCCACGGGTATCGAACCTAGGACCTCTTGATTCAAGGCAATAATGGTTCTTCTATAGGTTCCAAGACGACAAGAAGAAAGATTCCATCCAGCATCAATTCAACCAACTGTTGCTTATGGAGGTGGATCTGTTATGGTCTGGGGAGGCATAAGTTTGGATACAACTGATCTCTACATTGTTCGAAATGGGACCATAGCTATACAATGGTATAATGATGTCATTCCCCAACTGAGGGAACTAGGAAAAAGCATGCATGCAACAATGTCATTGTGAGATTTTTCACAAGTATAATTTGCAAAGAATGGAATGGCCAACTAGGAGTCCAGACTTCAATCTGATTGAACACCTCTGGGACCAACTGAAACAATGTTTTCAAGACACAGAATAACCTCTCCAAATACTACAGGAACTTAAAAAAGCCCTTGTAGACGAATAGAGATGTCTACTCCAAGTGAATGTACGGCATCTTACTAGAAGCATGAACAATAATAGTGCTACTGTCCACCAGCCAAGAGCAGGAAATATTCCACATTAGCTTGCTACCATTTAATAATGTTGATTACCTTTGTAGGTAACCAATGGTTTCCATTCATCTGTGGCAAGTGAACACTTTGGTTTCAGACATTTCTTGTAAACAAACCTATGAACTGAGTTGTATACAGTGAATTTATGTTTAATTTGTGTACAGTTCCAAAGAAGAAAAGTTGTCTTCATGTTACCATAGTTTCCATTTTAACACACAGCAATACAATGAAGTTATACAAGTTTCAATATGTGATCACAGTGGAACCCCAATTTTACATTTTCAGGGGACCAAGATGTAAAAACTTAAAAAGTGGGAAAATTTCATAACATTATGCTCTATTCACATCATGAGGACTGAATATGTAATGTCGGAAAATGTAAAATAGTTCACTATACTTTTATTTTTGAGCAGTGTATGTTGCATGTTGTCACTTGAATCGAGTGAAGGAGCACATTTCAATTTAAATTCTTGTTTTACGTCAACTTTATGCACAGGTAGGCTAATCGGAACTGGGCCTACATTTTAACCCTGTCAGTACAGAGAAGGAATATTTATGTTTTCTTCAATGGTGCACAAATTGCGGATAACGTAGATATACGTTCTTTGTTTCTTAACGCTTATGGAAACATACACATGTTTCTACATTGTCTTGTTGCAAACGTTTGATATTTCAGTTCGTAACTGTACAGTGTATAGTAACAGAGTAATAAAAATAGAATGAAGAAAAAATATAGCTACATTTTTTTTTATTTTGGGGGGATGGCAACACTGAAGCTTGAAGAAAATTACATACTGTTTCTCTAGGTTACATTTTAGACAGTAGTGATTTATATTTGTATCAAAATTTTAGGTCTGCAGGGTACATAGTAACAGAAATGAAGAGAATGAACAAACAAAACAATTTTTTTAGAGATTTCTTTAATATTTGGGGGGGAGCGCAATACTAACGCTTGAAGAAAAATACATAAAGTCTTGTATGTTATTTTCTAAATCGTAGCATTTTGTATTCATACATAAGATTTGAAGTCTGTGCCTCCTCTGGGTTAAACCTGGGATCCCTTGATTACCCCTTAACGCCATCGGGAAGGCCTGAGACGAGTACGAGGGTTCCCTCGTGAATTCAAAATGTATTTTCCCTGGGTTTCCCACAATCTTCCAGAGTGGTCGATACACAGTGCAATACATTGTAAATTTATTTTACAATAGCTTACATTCCCCTTATAGCCACACCACCCTCACCTTCTTTATTATTATTATTAATAGATCTGATTTGACGTTAATTATTGAGCATCACTTATCTGCCACCTTTTGGCTACTCCCGATGAATAGGACGAGTGATAAAACTGAAGGAACACTCACAAATAATGTCCAGGCCAGGATATGAACCCAGGACCTTTGGCTATTATTATCATTAGAGATGGAATGGATTAATTGTTATTCTATCAGTATCAGTAATACTAATGATAATTTTACAATCTGATGTGTTCATAAGTAGTCTGCAATTTAGTGTAATATTCCGCCATTTTGTTATTATTCTTATCATACAATTCATATGCCATGGTTTTGTAAAGCAAATGTCTAAACACAGTTCTTTATTAGATGGAACCCATTGAATTACTTCGTCATATACACTAACTGAGGAGGTGAACGAAGCAGTTGATTTTTGGTTAACTGAAAAAAAATTCATATCAGTTCACTTTCTGATAGTAATAACAAAACTAATTCAAGAATAAAAATGATATCCTTGCGTGAATATAATAAAGAACTAAGGTTGCAGATATTTGTAGGAGTTCAAGATGTTTTCAAACTGTATTACATTGCACAAGGTAACATTTCAAATTAATCAAATATAGAACAAATATTGGTAATGGTCCTAAATGTTTAATGATTTTTTGCAAGTTTTATACGAGAATGCAGGAAACGGTTGTGGGAGTAAGATTCAGGGTTGAACAAGCTTAGGATAACATTTAAAAGTTTCACTAAGTAGTATTTACTGGAGAAATTATGGTTTGAAAAGTAGCTTATGCAAGCATATGCCCTTAGTGTCCGGTTGTCTCAAACACGGAGTTGTAATGGATTCCATGTGAGACTTGAAAGAGGTTTTGTGCTTGGGAATAGATTTATTACATGATCAGGTGTTGGAAGCATTTAGGGATGTTATTTTAATGCTAAGAGCACAAAACCTGACCCACCTAACATAACAAAAGGCATTTAGAGATGTTTTATTAATCCAGGAGAGACAAACCTAACCTAACACTGACAGCATTTAGAGACATGTGAAGTAGATCACTGCAGCAGCCTGTACCCAACACAAGAGTGAACGAAAGTCTACTCCCAAACAAAAAAAAGTGTAAGGAAGGGAGAAAATCATTGTCAAGACAAGACACAGTAAGTAATCACTAAAACTCTGAAGTAGCCTATGTGTTAACAGACATAGGGTAAACCATGTAAAAAAATGTCTGTATACCATGATTAATACTGAATTTAAACAATTGGAACTTGGGCCCAAATATTTTCACACTTTCAGAAACAGAAGTTTACAAATGGGCAGAATAGTAATTAATTTGTAATGCAAAATATACATGTATCTAAAGTCTATATCTTCAAAACAGCTTGTGTAAAGCAAATTACTGAAGTTGCAACAATTGATGTCTACTGTAATTGTTATTATCAACAGGCAGGAGCATAGTCTAGTCCTTCAGAGGTACTTCACCGCACCTCACTGAACAATTAGATGGTTTTCCCTGTGAATTTTATTTTTTCCAAATTCCCTGAGATTTCCAGGTTCTCCAGGTGTGTGGGAACTCTGAACCCATGTGCACATTAGGGATGGCCAAATGGATCCGGATCCAAAAGTTACGGTACCAGATCCGGATCCAAAAGTTCCGGATCTGGATCCGAGAGTTTCGTATCTCAATCCCATTATAATATTACCACACCTTAAAAGGTATTATGATCTTCGATTACAAAGAAATTTTTCATTAGTTAGTCCTTCAAAATTTTTTTTCAAGTGTTGTTCCTAAAATACTTTGCTACGCATCCGCTAACACACTCGTGCACAAAAATAATCTTACTTGAGGAGGGGGGTCTGCCCCCTAAAATCGTTTTTAGCTGAAACACAAAAACACGTACTTGTTCCTTTGCCCCCCCCCCCCCCCGCCCCATACACCTGCCAAATTTCATGGAAATCGGAGTGGCACACAGGAGTCAGATCCCCACGTCAATTTGTCTTCATCTTGACATTTGAGGGGGGTTGCCCCCTAAAACAGTTTTTTAGCCGAGACAAAAAAAAACATGTAGGGCCCCTCTATACACCTGCCTAGTTTCATGGAAATCGGAGGGTGAGACTTAGACCTCCCTTGTAAGTGTATTAATTACAAATCGCGCACACACACTATATATATATATTAGCAAGTAACAATATGTTATAAACACATTCTTACTTTCCAAAGAAGCGCTCATGTGGGATGGCAAAACGGATCCGGATTTCGGATCCGGATCTGGCCATCCCAAGTGCACATCAGGAGACAGTTTTTTTAAAAAAAATAAGCTCTAAGGAAGCCATGAATCCAACTAACATAAAGCTACACATTTTGAAATATGATCTTAAAGCATTTAATTTACTAATTAATACAAGATTGCATTAAAAATAAGTAATTCTTGCAACAGAATGGCCTTCCAAAAGAATGCTCTATCAGTAACATACATTCTAGTACATGGCTGACTCTAGCATATCGCTGCAGATTTCAAAAATTGGCTGGCAACAGTGCAATCATTTATAATGACATGTTTGTTATTCTGATTTAATGATACAGGAAACAGACAAACATTAAAAAACACATGTTGTACTCATTATTTTTATAAAAAAAGGTAAAGTTTGTAGTGTTTTAAATATAAGTTATTGATTTTGAAAAGTGAGCCATGGTAGCTCAGTCATTAGGGTCTGACTACCATGAGAGAGACACTGGTTCAATCCCCGGCAGGGGAGAACTGTTTTTATTTTTGACTTGTTCAAGCTGCTCACCCAGCATCATATAAAGTGGGTACCTGGAGGAAACTCTTGAGGGCTATAGGCAGCCAGGGGTGTGGTGCTGATCACATAACCCCCCCACCTTCATACATGATCAAGAAAGAGTGGGGCACTAACTCCACACCCCTTATACACATTCATGGAATGGTGCAAAGCACAGGGGAGCACTTTGCTTTACTTTTATTGATTTTGAAAGTGATGAAACGGAAGAAGGGCAAATGGGTGTGAAAGAAAGTAGACATCATGTTACATTACGTTTGTGGTTAATATCTTGGAGCAGTAATGGAAGTATCGGAGATTGAAAGTTGGCAATTCTGGTGCAATGTCAGGGGGGTGCAAGCCTTACTGCAGACAATGTTTTGGTGCATATCACATGGTACTTGGTTTGTGTTTGGAAGGGGGTGGGGGTCGTCCATCTGTAATGTGTCCATGCTTGTGCACGTAGGAGAAAGTGCACTTTTTAAGTACTTATATATTTTTGTTCATATTTGAAATTGTTGTTAGGTTAGGTTGGTTGATTTAGTGTTTTAAGTCCACTTCATGCACAGTAAGGCTAATCAGGACTCGGCCTACAGTTTAAAGTGGGATCCGAACCACTATGTGCCTCCACCGGGTATCGAACCAAGGACCCCTTGATTACAATGCGACGACACTACCACTGAGCCCTCGGGGAGGTCCTGTTGTTGTGCTACATCATTAGGTTTCCTGCTGTTTGGTAATTTTTATTGAAAAAAGGAGCGAAGGTAGTCTGGAATAGGAGTTTATATTATTTACGCAGGTGATGCTTTCGGATGAAATGTCTCTCTTATTATCAATAGCAGTGTTAGATTTATAAATGTTTATAATTTTACATTGTTAAATGTTTGGTGCCAGTAGGAATTTTGGATGTTTTTGTTCAGTTAGGAATGCTAAGTTTGATGGTGTGATCTTTTGCACCTGTTCTTTTAGCTATTTGAGTGTGCATACAACCAGTGTTTACCAATAAAAAGGTTTTCACTTGCATGGGCCATACTTTGGGATCAAATATCTCCGTTACTTGTGTTTTCCACATGCTGGAAACAATTTTATATTATGTAAAACATTGAAATCTGTTGATTAAAAGATATTCAACTAAATTCTCGAGGGGGTACAGTGGCCCCTTATGCATAACCCAGGGCAAGATGCATTCCCAGATGTGTAATTGTATATCTGATATGAATAACATCAAAGATAGAAAAGGTATTGTGTATACATTCACACACACAGGAAAATCTCAAACTAGGTATGGTGCATGACTATATGGTAGTTTCACTGATTCAAAAGTCCTCAAAGAAGCAGAATTTGAAACTAAATATGTCCATCTTAGTCCACTTGATTGTATTATTCTTGCCCATGTTCATCTTTAGAGCCAAGTTCAAAACATCAATAACAAAGTTGCATTTTAATCATGTTCCCAGCAGTTTCATTCACTTATTTGAATGCCCTATGTGCTTTTAAAGAAAGAAAGGTAATAGTTCCGAATGTTTAATGATTTTTTCAAAGTTTCATGGGTTTATGAACCTTGGTGAAAAGTAATTACCATGGTTTGAAGTTCTAAAAAAAGCAATATATCAGCAAAAAAAAAAAAAAAACATAAAAAGTATCTTATGCAACCAAACACTCATCCATCAACAAGGCATTTCTTGTTCATAGAAGAAAGATAAAGTAGAGAAGAATAGCAGAAATGACTGTAAAGGTAAATTTGAAGCTTTCTGAAAGTAATTAGCTCTGTTTGCAGTTACGAAAAGTCCTATTTATTGGCAAAAAGTAGTAAAAGGTACCTTATGCAATTATCCCATCCTTCCATCAAACAAGGCACTTTACAAACTACTGCCAACATGAGGCTTAAAGGGGGTGTCCTACTTGAGACCAGCACCAACATGATAAAATGATGAAAGCACACCATAGGCACTGACTCCATGGGGCTTGGGGGGGGGGGGCTCAAGCCTCCCCAATGTTAACGATCTGGGGGCAAGCCCCCCAAATAATTTTGCTTAAGAGGATTTAATATATTATTTTGCTTCCCTTATAAAGTTGACTCCGAATTGTGCCACATGAACTTAACTTTAAATACACATTTGAAATGTTCTAGACCATCAACTTTGAGGGGCTGATACCGCTAAACCATCAACTTTTGGGAGCTATGACCAGAGACAGCAAAACACAGGACTTATTACTATATACTAAGTATATAATTATGAATATTGTTGACATTTTTACTAAAAAGAGTTTCAAAAGATGATGTGCATGAACTAGGAGAGTGGATGGGATATTCGGGCTACAAATGGCTCTCACATGACATTCAGAATGAGATCATTGATATATTAGGGAGATCTGTTTTGCGCTCCATGGTAGCAGATATTAAAAGTCGGGAATATTATGCTATTATGGTTGACGAAACATGTGACATATCCATTCGTGAACAATTGACATTTTGCATTCAAACTGTAAATGAAAATTTTAATATTTTTAAGGAATTCATGGGCTTTTACGAGATTCCGAACACTGAGGCCAAAACTTAAAAAAGGGAGGGAGTGAGTCATTCATTAATTCATTTCAGTGATCAGAGCCCCCCCAATAATTTTGACAAGTCGGCGCACCTGAAGCACACTAAGAGATCCAAACCTGGCACACCTAAAGCAACCACGAAAGCATTTAGAGATGTTATTTGAATATTAAGAGCCCTAAACCTGGCTTGCCTAACCTAACTACAAAACCCCTCCGCACTAGTCTGTAGTCACAGACGTGACCTAAATAGCAGTAGCAGTTCGTAACCAAGACGACAGTAAACAAATGGACAGTTGCAAGAGAAGAATCGCTTTTTACATGTAAAAATGTTCCTGAATTGGAAATATTTGCCTATATTTAATTTAAGGCAGGCAACCTAACCATACTAAAAAGAAACACACTCTGAGCGTTGCGAGTGTTAGATAGGCCTACACGGGCACCACTGCAAAATCTTGAAACACTAATGGCCGTGTGCACGAACGAAGATCAAATTATAAACTCAGATCGGGAAAGGATCACTGGAAAATTCTATTGCACGAAGATGGTTTAACACTTGATCGCGATCTAGGAACATCAAAACGAGTTTATCTTCTGATCGGCCATTCGCCACAGTTTTGGTGTCTGATCCTGGTTCACGATACTGACGCTTCGACTGCAGGCAGTTGTTTTTTAATATAAAAAGAGCGGAAAGTGATATCGAGGGCGTGCAAACGCTAGAGATGTTGGATGTACAATGCTGATAATTCAAGAAATGTGCAAAGTAAACTAAAAACTGCCAAAATAATAATAATAATTCGTGGTTCTGTGGTGCAAAGTCGAAATGTTTCTAAATACTGTACTTTCTATCCCAGAACACAAAACATGTGCAAGTGCAAGGTAAATTAGAACAGAGCAATCTTACGATATTGCTACATGGTGTTGGAAATATGATTGTATAAATTTACGAAAATACATGTTAATGGCTATTTACACGACACGACAATATAAATATGTAAGAATTAAGAAATGAAAAATTCAAATACTTACCACAATACAGTAATAATAATAATAAAATATCTTTATTGAGCGGGCGAGGTTCAGTGTACGCTGTTCTCTTGCGAATGCATTTCGTAAGGCATTGAAGTCCCGTAGAAAAAGGTTCCATGCTTTCTCCTTATCCTTTTGTCTTGTGCTGTCAGTTCTTTTTTAAGATTATTATTTCTTTACACCCTACTACATCCTTGTACTCGTCGACAAGGTTGATCAGTACATTTCTCAAATTCAGATAAATTTGCGGCCCGAATTACTTTCTTCTCCTACACGTTGATACTTTAACACATGGCACTACTCGGTGGGGTTCTTGATTGTCATTTGTTTTAGCCAACCAATCAGGTATAGCCTTACAAATTAATCTCGGATCATTTGAACGAAATCTCGTGAACGTCGTTTTTCGTTGGTGCAATGCAAATCTTTAAACCAAGTTCATTTAGAGTGGATCAAAATTGATCTCGTTCATCTGAACTTCGAAGTAATCGGCGTTGGTGCACGCGGCCATAAGGGTGCCGTGAAACGAAAAAGTTTGGGAACCCCTGTGTTAACGGACATAAATAGGAATCGAACCATGAAAAAAATGCCTGTGTACCATAATGAAATTGGAATTAAGCAATAGGAACTTGGGCCAAATGGAATTCTACTGACATTGACGCAGACGTTATCAACTACTCTACTGATGCTCATCTTCTTATTATCCCCCTCCCCCCAATTCTTGACCCATGCACTGGGTAAAACAAAAGTGATTAAACATGACGATACACAATTTGCCTGGCAATACTTATGCATCTCACTCATCCAGTAAAATAAAATGTAACAGTTTGTTATATCGGAGACACATTAAAATTGGATATTTTGTGTTTCGCATGGTTCGTACTTACCAATTGTGTATTGGGGAACATAATTCAAGGTTCCATTATGCTTTTTACACGACAAAAAAACACAATTTTTCACATAGAGAGTAGTTTTTGTTATTCCTTTTTTCGCTTCCCTAACACACAATATGGCAAGCACACTTTGACTACCGTTGTCAGTATGCAGTATTTCCAACCTTATTCACCGAAAAATACTTACTATCGGGTTCATCACGTGTGCAAATTGCACATTATGCACGGGTAGCTGACGGATAGCCCCACGAACCATTTCCGATAAGGTTAGGTTAGGCAAGCATAGTTAAAAAAAAAGGGGGGGTTGGAAAAACTGACAGGGTGTTACCTCATGAAACGTATGGAGCATCCGGTTCACGTAGGAAAGCAATGGCAATTGTGCGTCGGTGAGATATTTCTCGTGCAGAATAAATGATTTCCCAATCAAATAGATTCCACGATGAAAGAAAATACCTCGACGAACGTTAGAAACCTTAGAGAAACTCATTTCCGTAAGTAGTTTCTTGTGTAAAAATGAAGAAATGTGTCTCCGATATAACGAACCCTTACCGGTAAGAATTTACAATATAGATATATTGTGTAATTAGTTTACTAGTTGTTATACTCACTAAATATGCAGTCGTACTTACGTATATGCACATAATATTTGGGGGTAACATGTTTAAATTGCACATTGACTTGTAGAACTTGTAAAATAACGTTGTTAATTATCGCGATGATTCCCCATAAAGAAACACAGGAACCATGTTTGATGATGTGAAGAAATGACGATCAACGTCCGTTCTGCTGTCTAGAGCGTTGAGACGCTGTTCCGAGCGATTCTCTTTGGTTAACAGCATTGGTCATGGAAGAATGGTGGAGAGGAATGAAAAGATTGTTAATGTGCTACAGTTATATAAATGGAGTGTAGAAGAGGATGGTCGTGGTTTGGTTAACAAATTGATGGAATTTGGTGTTCTGCCGAAGGAGGGTAGTTACTAGTTACATGTGTCCACGCGGGCATGCTTTGAAATTGTACAGAAACCGTGTGTGTATTGATAAGAGCATGTGGAATACTGATTTTAATTAGGGGTAAGTTTGAAAATGGTGATTCAGTTCCTTTGATTAAAAATGTCTCTCACCAGTTACGTTCTACAAAAGTGTAGAACCATGGACGTATAGGTCACGCACCATTGGCAAATAGCCCCCCATTCACAGGAAGGTTTGGTTAGTCATGCATAGTTAAAATTCGGGGTCGTAGAACCATGCATGCATAGGTCACGCACCATAGGAATAGAATAGCCCCACCATTCACAGGAAGGTTAGGTTAGGCAAACATAGTTAAAATTTGGGGTTGTAGAACCATGCACGCATAGGTCACGCACCATTCACAGGAGGTTTACGTTAGGTTAGGCAAACATAGTTAAAATTTGGGGTTGTAGAACCATGCACGCATAAGTCACGCACCATTGGCGAATAGCCCCACGCACCACTCACAGTAAAGTTAGGTTAGGTTAGTTGCAGTTGGGTTAGGCAAACATAGTTAAAATTTGTGGTCGTAGTATATCAGGAAGATGTATATTTCGTTGTGAAACGATAGATCTTGCGATAAATAATGAGCAATTCTACAATGTTGGTTGAGATCATGGACCCCCTTATTTTCCGATTTCTAGACGTGACCCCCAAATTTTAAGTTCAGATTCGTGGTTGTGAGGCCTAAATTAGTGAGTATGCGAAATATTAACAAAATTGGAGAATATCTCTATATTGTAAATTCGCTTCACTTGTTTCATTTTACTTTTCGTCTCTATCAATCGGGAAGATAAGGATGAATGGTAAGGTGATAAAATGAAATTGATGAAAGGACAAACACAAATTGACAGTACAGTCTCGCAGACAATTATACTGGCTAGGAGTCCCGACGCCAGAACTCAATGTAAACAGGTTACGGCAATTACAATATACACTATAGAAATGTACTGAAGGTAAAAGGTCCTTCTTATGACGAAAACAAAATATTCCCAACATACATTTTCTATTTAGATTATAAATACTAAAGCAGGGAACAATCATCGAGAAATTGTTAATTCGTGTACTTACCGTCCAACGAAACACCGCCTTCTGCAATATATCGGTCAGCAATTACATATATATATATTTAAAATTTAACTACTTCCTTCATCTAGTACGAAATTTAGACAAAAATTCTTCAATGCAAAACACAACCGAGCAAAAGTCCGACATACACACAGAATATATCCGAAGTTCTTAATAGTGATAGTGATATCAATCAACATCCTTCTTTTCAGAGAATAATGTAAGGAGTTAGGAGAGCGAGCTCCCTCGGCTCTGATCGAGTTGAAATCTCTTTGCTGCGTGAATATTGGTTGGAAGAAAATAAAATAACATTGCAGTGATAAATATATCTACCCTCCATATATGCAGATGACCCAGGAACTTTCGGCGAAGGGACGGGAATGTGTGCAGCGGCCAGCGACTTATTGTAGTCAACGAAGTTAAGCCCCTATCACACGGAACTGGATATCCAGTAGGTATGCCCTAGTTCGCGTTGGATGGCTACCAATTTTCTAGTTTTCGCCTCACACGATACTTATCAGCATACTTGTCAACATACCTTTGTTCCCATACGAGGGAAGTTGTAATGGCGGCCGCGTGAGATGTAAACAATGTATCACTTCACATTTTTAAAAGCCGATAACTATTCAACCGAGAGTATAACACCATTAAGCCTTGTTTCCATGATTATGAAAAACTAAATATGCTGACCAAGGCAGTAATTTATTTTATTAAAAACATAAACTAAACGTAACGTTTCAACCTTCTAGCAAGGTCTTCTTCAGACTCTGTATCAAGTACAAAAGTAACAAGATACAAAAAAACAGGGCATTATATATACACAAACACTACTCTCTCCAGACTATTTAGAAAGTTGTTTGGAACTTTCTAGCATGTGACTTTCACTTGCCAACTTTACTTTCACCTAAAAGGCTAAACACAATTACTTCCATATAGAATGTGGTTGGACTTTTAATCTCACGCTCTTTTCCCTTCATTTTTCTTCCTTCTCCTCTCCTCTTTCTCTCTTGTCCTTTCCACTCTTTCTAACATCTTCTTCCATTCTTTGTTTAACTTCAGTCCCCCATTCCAGTTCATTGTGTCTTCTTCACCTTTCTTCTCTTTTTCCTTGGCTTCCTTCCATTTTCTCACTAGTATTCTCTTCTCCCTTCCTATCTGCTTAGCCTCATCCCACTCTATGTCATGTCCTGTTTCTCTCGTGTGTTTAAATATTGCATTTCTCTCTCTCTTAAGTCGTACATCATCCCTATGTTGTTTCAAGCTGTCTTTCAGCCTTTTTTTTCGTTTCTCCTATGTACACACTCTGACATTCTTTACATTTCACTTCGTAGATAATCCCTTCCTCTTCTCTGTTTTCCTTTTTCTTGTTTGCATTCCTCGCTATTCCTAAGATGCTTCTCCCTCCCTTCCTGTAAGTTTTAATTCCCGCTTTCTTAAGCACTTTGCATATCTTTTCTGTGGTCTTCCCCATACTCCTTATTCCAAACCTTCTCTCTTTTTCTTTCTCTTCCTCTTTTTCTTTCTCTTCCAATTCTTCCCTGCCCGTCTTCTTCCTTCTTCTGTTTATGTCCAGTCTATCCTGCTTCTCATAGCCATTCTTTTCCAGCTGTTTCCATAGGCTATTTATTTTGCCTTCTTTTTCACATTCTATCATGCATATTTTCTTGATTCTGTCCTCCATATTCTTTATAAAATTTATTTTTGTCACCTCACTTACATCACTTCTTTTGTGGCAGAATACCCCTGCTGCACACTTCTTCTGATGCCAAGCGGTTTCAATTTCTTGTCCTCTCTTCCTTTTCATCAATATATCTAGAAAGCTTAACTTGTCTTCTTCTTCTATTTCAAGTTCCAATAATATCCCTCTTTCTTCATCTTGTATTTCTTTGGCAAAAATATCAAGCTGCCTCTTCGTTCCCTTCCATATGCCAAAACAATCGTCCACATATCTGCAAAACAGAATTATTTTGTCACCTCCTTTTTCTATCACTTTCTTTTCCCATTCATTCATAACCAATTCAGCCAATGCTGGGCTTAGACTAGAACCAGTGATCAGAACGCTACATTTTAAAAGTAGCTTCGCTACAACTACAGCTACTCTTCCAAATTGTAGCTTCGCTACAGCTGCAGCTACATTTACCAAAAAGTAGCTCGCTACGCTACTCCTGTTCGCTACTCGCTACTTCGCTACTTTTTGCGCTACTTCTGCATAAAAAAAGTTGAAAACAACGATATGGGTATTAAAAAAAATCCCCTACTACTGGTAAGTAGATTCTGTTATTCATTATAATGATTCCAGTCATTCGATAATTTTGATAGCAATGTTACTTCAGTTACTTATTTTTACTATAGTTTTTGAGAATACCATACCTATGCAAGTGGCATATCAATTCAAATTTGATATATGAATATTGCAATTATGGTGTTACCCAAATTACATAATTATTACAATTATACACAAATAAAATTTGGTAGAATTACGTATTTATGTTCACATCAACATATTTTTCTTGAGAATAAATATTTCATTATCATTCTTCCTCGTTCTCACAATTAGCCGAAAGTGGCAGAAAGCGACTATAGATAAGAGAATAATTAAATAAACCATTTATCCTCATTGTCATGATTGAGAGAAGTGGAAGAATAGATGAGGAGGTAAACAGAAGAGGACAAATGAATGGTGGTGGACTATATCAAAGTGTTCGAAGATTAATATGGAATAGGGATGTACCTATGAAATGCAAGAAGGTAATATGTAACACATACTATGTGCCAATAATTACGTATGGAGCAGAGACTTGGACAATGACATAGAGAGACAAAGAAAAGATGCAGGCAGTGGAGATTAATTTTTTAAGGAGTCTTGTGAGGAAGACTAGAAGGGATAGAATAAGAAATGAGGAGATCTGACAGACAGTGGGTGTAGTGAAGCTTCAGGACAGAATAGATCAGGCACAGATGAGATGGTTCGCACATGAAGAGGATGGATGCAGAAAGACTACCAGTAAGAGCTTACAATGCACAAGGAGTGGGAATAAGGCCAAGGGGGAGACTAAGATGTCGGTGGAAAGAGCAGATAGTGGAGAGTGTTAGGAGACAAGATTGGAATACCTTGGAAAGAGAGGAGTTGTGAAAGACTAGGAAAAAAATGGAGAGGCTTGACTTCTATGCCGACCCAGCCAGAGGCAGGAAACAGCGAAGGATGATGATGATGATGTAATGATTAGCAAAAGTTACAGAAAAGTGACGCAAAAGTAGGAGAAATACATAAATTTGAAAACTATGTATATTAACTAAAGAAAATTGTCGTTTCTGCAGGAAAGTCAATAACTCGTAGCCGTACATACTTTTTGCAATATGATAAAATTATTGAGGAAACTGTCGTGTAAACCTGAGTGTTCTAAACGTATTGTAATTTTAAAATTTGTGAACAAATACTATCGCGAAAATAACTGTAATTCCAGAAACTCTATCATTCTTGTAACAATAATTTCTTGCTGGTGAGATCTTATATACTGACGATGATCAATGCTGTTAACGTACTGAGCCATTTATTGCTGGCACTATTCCCTTGTCAGTGCAGTAGAAATTCCGTCGCTCGTTTTTGCACTGCAAGTTGTGTCTTACACAGCAATTAATGACATTTTAGTGTCTCTTACACCATGAATATCCACAGGATTTGTTCCGGGGGTGACATAAACGAGGCACTTTTTTCCAGTGGTGCAGCAAACGAGGCATGTTTCTCCCCAAAATAGCGATGCAGCTAAAAAAAACGTAGCTGTTAGCAGGAATATATTCATATATGTCAGTTAGTTATCTGGATATCTGAATTCTTCAGATACTAATTAAATAAATTACGCAGATATCTATAATCTACAATCTAGATAATCTGTATCTCCATGTGATAGACTGTCTTTATGAACCTCCTGCAAAATTAAGGGTTATTGTCGATTTTTTTCTGATGCTGTTGCCACATTCAAAATTCACCTCAAAATGCCAAGAAAAAATGTAACTGTAGCGAAATTTTCGCTACAACTACAGGAATTTTGTAGCTTCTCTACCGCTACAACTACAATTTTCAAAATGTAGCGTCGCTACAGCTACAGCTACAAATTTTGTAGCTAGCTACAGTAGCGACGCTACAAGTAGCTCGCTACTTCTGACCACTGACTAGAACCTATATTTAGTCCTTCACTCATTAACATTATTTTATCTCCCGTTATACTGTAACCGTTATTCCAAATGGTTTCCAGCGCCTTCACTACCCTTTCACTATCCCATTCTCCTATAATTTCTTGTCCCATTCTCTTTTTAATAATGTCCAAAACGTGTCCCCTCTTGATGCTCGGGAACATACTTTTCACGTCTAAGCTAAACATTGTCGTCTTCATCTCATTTAACTTAAGTCCTTTTATGAGGTCTACTACTTGTTCACTGTTCTTAACTGCTCTGCTTTCTTGCTGTGTTACTAACACGTCAATAACTTTCTTTAATCTCTTTTCTAAGGGTTCCAAAATATTGTTTCTAAGACCAGTAATGAACTGCAGCATAGATGGTGTAACTCAACGTGCCTTTCATGCTGTATACGTTAAACATTGCTGGAGTAACACTCGGAAACCACAGACAAAAACGCTCCTTTGCACACTCACAGATTATCTTCACATGGCGAAACTTTGCTCTGATTGGCTGTTCCACAGAATCCAGTCAAGGAAAACAAGTAGCAATTAGAACATGTCCTATTCCTCCAAACTAGTCAAGCAGTCAGCCAGGCGGCCATGATTGCTACCTAGAAAGTTAGTTCTGCGCCAACTAGGGCATTCCTACTAGAAATCCAGTTCCGTGTGATAGGGGCTTAACTTTCTAGGTAGCAATCATGGCCGCCTGGCTGACTGCTTGACTGGTTTGGAGAAATAGGACATGTTCTAATTGCTATTTGCTTTCCTCGACTGGATTCTGTGGAACAGCCAGTCAGAGCAAAGTATCTCCATGTGAAGAAAATCTGTGAGTGTGCAAAGGAGCGCTTTTGTCTGTGGTTTCAGAGTGTTACTCCAGCAAGGTTTAACGTATACAGTATGAAAGGCGCGTTGAGTTACACCATCTATGCTGAGTGCACGGTGTTTACATTTGAAACAACTAAAATATTCTTCCATACGTGTACAGTAAACGTTGTAAAATATGTATTTAAGCAGCGCCATTGTTTTGTACCTAATAACGTTTTATGCGAAAAGTTATTCCTCTCGGTTGAATAGTTATCGGCTTTTAAAAATGTGAAGTGATACGTTGTTTACATCTCACGCGGCCGCCATTACAACTTCCCTCGTATGGGAACAAAAGTCTATCGACAAGTACGCTGATAACTATCGTGTGAGGCGAAAACTAGAAAATTGGTAGCCAGTCCAGCGCCAACTAGGGCATACCTACTGGATATCCAGTTCCGTGTAATGCGGGCTTAAGTACCAGGGTTGGCAAAATTTGTGTTTTTTTAAAAAATAGACCAAAACAAGTTTTTTTTAAAAAAAACAACATTTTTTTTGTTTTAAACATGAGTTAAAAAACATGTTTTAAATAAAAGAAAGTCAACCTTTTCCCAGTAAATTATAGTTAAAGTCATTAAGAAATTTAACAACAACCAACATTATGTATGTATGTGGTATTATATCTATGAATATATATATATGAATATATATATATGAGAGTGTGATAGAGAGAATGAGAAACAGAGAGACGTTGTTAAATTAAAATCAACTCTCATATACACACGCACGCAACTCACCATCGTACGCAGGATGTTTTTCTGGCGGGAGGGGGAGGGTAGAATTGTAAAAGTGGATAATACACTCTAGGGGTTAAAATTGTACTAAGAAAAAATAATAATCGTGGTTCATTTTAATGGGGGTTTGCTTGTTTGAGTTGGCGTTTTAAGCCCACTTTATGCACAGCCGGTGTTACCGCAGGTAACAGCAAAATGTAAAGAATTAAAAAGTTGTTTCAATGAAATGACAACATTTTTAAATACGTTAATGAACCCCGTTGCCGTCGAGTAGATATTGCCTAGGGCATTTTTTCTGCAGCCGACAGAAGCGAAGGGAGGCCGTTCCCCTTTCCTGAAGAGGCAACAAGGGAGAAGAGGGCTCCAATGCAAGGAAAGAGCGGGGAAGGACTTTATGGGGTTATTCATATACCGGTTAAGGGGCCCTGTTGCCGTTCAAACCCACCGGAGCAGCCAGTGTTGTCACATTGGATTGGCAGAAAAGAGCTAAATCCCGCCTAAATAGGAATTCAATTTCTGTAAAGCAACTAGAGGTAGACTGCAGAGCCAAGGCTGGAATGAACTACAACTGAGACCAGTTAGGTAATAGACGAAAATATAGTTCCTTGGTGTGATTCGTGATTTGGACAAACCTTGCTCCAAAATACTAAGTTGGCAACAGTAGTACGTACAGCTGGGTTTCCCTTCCACGAAGGAGCGGAGTTCTGTCGTCTGCTCAGTGCTCACCACACAAACGTCAAACTGACCCGAGAAAAGTGTGGTTCTTCTTCTTCCCCTTCGAAGCTCATTGCAAAGAAACAGAGACAGATGAAGAATTGACAAGGGTCTACCACTATTCATTGGATTTTCGTGGTAACTGTCTCATGAGTGGTAGTTCTTTGTAGGAGTGTTTGTAGCTAAATCACTGTGCTGATTGCAAAACAAGAACGAAATGAACAAATATCTAGCTCGAAGAAATGTTTTCTTTACCGAAGGGGGGGGGGGTTGTAATAACGTCTAGCAGGCATAAATGTCGTACTGATAGCCGGTAACACCTTTTAAAGAGTCACGCCACGCCACTGATGCACAGGAAGGTTAATCAGGACTGGACCTATAGTTTAAAGTGGGATCCGAACCACTGTGTGCCTCCGCTGGGATCCGAAACCCGGAACCCTTGATTACAAGCGGCGACGCTACCACTACGTCATCGGCGAGGCCAGTAATGGGGGTTTGCTTGATTGATTGATTTGATTGATTTTACTTCGCTTTTCTGCCACTTTTCGCTAATTGCGAAGATCAGGATGAGTGGCGATATGATGAAATTGATGAATTGACACTCAACAAACACCTATGCTCAGACTGGAACTGGAAATTTCTGACATTTCTCCACCCCCCCCCTCCCCACCCACAAACTGATCAACCTAGCTACGTCCCTACCTTATGGCTAGGAAATATGGTTCTATGTATCGAGAAGAATAGTTATGACAAAAATATTTTATATTCTGTTTCATGTCTCGCAACATCTAGGGCTTTCTTATTTACAGGAAATATAATTTTAAAATTGTTGTAACCCAAAACATAAAGGACGAAAATACGAGGGGAAAATATCTGCTTAATACAAAAAAAAAAAGTATGTTAAAATTAAGTTATCGGATAAGGCATAGTGTATAATAATAAATATCATGCGCTTACTCGTGGTGCCAGATTGTAACGTAAAGGGCGTACCGTGGTCCCGTGGACCACCAACTTGAATTCACTATTTCCCAGGCGCGGTTGGCTGTATAGCGCAAATGTGCAGTGAACCCCCAGTAATATACAAAATAAACAATAACTGAGATGTTCATAAGCGTAGAGTGGCAAATTCTCTTAGTGAGAAGGAGAAACCGCGGGCCAGAGCCACTCAGCTCCCCTCTAGTTCCGTTTCGTGCAAAGCCTCCGCTGAACCCCCGCAAGCCAACCCCTACCATGCTAAAAGCTTAGGACGGCTAGCAGAAGCTCGACGCGTACATATGGCGAAAATACATGCAGTCGGATACTCAAGGAAGGTCGTCGCGTCAAAACGGACATGCGCAGTTCGTAGTATCACCAGCGAGCTGGAGTTAACCACGCTCTTCTCTCTTCCAGTGTTGCACTATGTGTTTCAATTTGAATTCATTTGGCATTCTCTTTTTGTATTATTTATATTTTACAAGACTTATTAGATTAATGAAGAGGGTGTAATATAAATGTAGAGGTGACCCCAAACGAAAGCTAGAAGTAAAGATAATGGGACAAATAAGATAAATATGATAGGAAACAACTTGCCTACACATTCAGAGTTTTCTTCTTTAAGATGGAAACACTTCAGGTGGAAGCAGCCGAAAGGTCAAAAATAGCGCGAGGGCGAGGGGTCGCTTATCGGACAAGATTTAAACAACCTTTTGGTCTTCTTACGTCAGACAATGCTTTCGTTGACATGTTAGGCTTTTTAGGTTTAGTTGTCTTAGAATATATACACTGCGATTGTCGGGGCTTTACCGTGTTTGACCAAAAATGTAGTATTTACTCTTTATTCAAGCCTAACCTAACAATGAAGGCATTTCGCACTTACGTCAGAAGACGACCAAAAAAGTTGTTTGGGTTTCGTGCGATCAGTTATACTCTAGTGCGAGAGGGTGTTCGAAGGGACGCGCGCATTTGACTTTGTTACGTGTCATTGTCTCCATACTTGTTAGTTTGTTTTGAAGTGCGTGGCTGTTGATTGAAATATATTTGGCATGGTGATACGTTGAGTGAAGTGAGGTGGATTGTGTATTGGAAGGAGTGTAGTTTGTGCGTATATGTGTGAGAAGTTAACATATTGCATAGAATAGAATCTAATCGCTTTGATTTAGCGATATACTTTCGAATAGTTATATAAGAATTATCTTGTAATCAAGGGGTCTTGGGTTCGATTACTGATACATACTCATTTTAGCAGGCAGAGATTTGTATTTTCAACTGTAGGTTCAGGATTCAGTTCCAATAATATAGTCTATTTGACAGTGGTGGGACCAGAAAAGAGTTGGCAAGAGTGGAAGAGGCAAAATTGAGGCGAGAATATTTTCTGAATTCTGAGATACCCCTAAATACAATACCATACGAAAATCTTAAATTAAAATGATCGCCCCTACACACACACTCCTTGGTGCTGTCAGTGTTATCTGAACATAAAGCAAATCAACTTTGTCAGTAATCTACCGGCCAAAATTTGATAATTTTCCCGGTACTATCTCTACGAACCAAAGCGTGTAGTGTCTCAAAAGGTTTAGATAAGTCCACCTTGCATAATTTTGGTGAACCCCCAGGAAAATTATGCACGAGCCGCGCCTGCTATTTCCATAAGTTATCGAAACAGTAGCGACCTTTTTCACATACCTTCTATATGGAATTATGATAAACTTTTGTCCACTCTTTCCGTTATTGCGGTTCTTATTACTCAATTTACCTAATGCTACAAAAATCTGTCAGTTTTTCGAAACGGCTCTGTAAATACATTTTCATGTGACTGTAAGATACAAAAAATCATTTATTGTTCAATTATCACAGAACATGCAAGTAATTACACAAAGAAAACAAAATCACATAAAAAAATTCACACAAAAAAATGTCTGCACAATGTCAAAATGATTGATTGATTTGCTTTACTTTATTTCGCTTCTTGTGCCACTTTTGGCTAATTTTCAGAGATGGGGATGAGTAGTGATATGATGAAATTGATGAATGGACACTCGCAAACATCCATGCCCAGGCCAGGATTCGAACACGGGACCCCTGGCGTCGTAGCGCGATGTAATGAGGGAGAAAAGCTACCGGTAATTGTTCGTAGCGATACTCAGTGGAGATAAGTACTTCATTATCACTTTTATCAGACTCCAGATCTGATAATTCACTTCCGCTTCCAACTTATTCATGTGTGTCAAGCATATTTTCACTAAAAATACGGATCGTCAACAGGGACGTCGAAACCGGGGGGGAGGGGGGGGGGCAGGGGAGCGACTTTCCCCCGCTCATCATCGAGCGGTCACGTGCTAAAAATGAGACTATATTTCTTCCAACTTGTATTTCATTTTGAAAAAATTGGAAAATATTTTTGCACTAGTTAAATGAACGTGGACTCAAGTTTCGATATAAGCAAGAAGTACGTGACAGAAAGATCCATGTTCAGATAAGAATCGCAGCCACGTCTCCGCAAATGAAGTGTAAGGTGGAATTATCGCCTTGGAAATTCGCCGCTTCGATTTTACGGACAGATGCGGTCGGTGTGAAACAATAAACCCCGCGTACCCTGATGGGAAGGGGGCAGAGAGCAGCCTAATTTTAAATCTCTTCTTTTCCATCTGCAACTACATTCCATGGATGCAAGGGCGCCGAAACAGGGGAGCAGGCGGAGCTTGAGCATTCTAGGTAAAAAGGTGAAGGTGGGGGATAATTCGAGACGAATTCGAGATGACACGGTGGTCTAGTGGGTAGTGCGTTTGACTTCCACGCGGAGACGCGGGTTCGATTTCCGTGGTGGGTGACCTAAGGTCGAAATTAATGGGTACACTGGCCTCAACAAGTACTGTGGCAGATTGTTTCTTTATACAGCATATTTGCACAAGATACAATTCAATCTACACGTGTATCAATATACGCTGTATATAGAGTACTGCATAGTCAAGCTTTTGCCTACCCGTGCTTCTTGCCCCACGAGAACAGGTTTACCTGCTCGCCTGCCCACGGCAACGAGTCGACTTGCGTCTTTACCCGGGTTCTTCGTCTTCAAGGCGCTCTGCGCTTTACAAGCGGCCTTGCGTCCCTCTCCAACTGTAAACAAAAGAGGCCCCCACAGATGGTAGAGACATTGACGGCGTTGTGGGGCTTTCCACCAACATCTACCTATACCATTTTCTAGTTCTCTTATTTGCAGATGATCCAGTGAAAATGAAGCCAGTCTCATCAAAGTAACAAATAAAATGGAAGAAGTTCTACACAGCGGTTGTAAGGGAAGAAATGAACGACAGAGGAGGTGAAGGAACTTATTTAGATTATATAAAAAATATAGAGATAGGAAAGATATAACAAAAAGAGCTTTTGTGTGTGTGTGTGTGTGTGTGTATGTGTGTGTGTGTGTATATATATATATATATATATATATATATATATATATATATATATATATATGGGAATTAGATTACTGAATGAGAAAAATAAACAGAAATAATACACTCTGTAGTTCCATATCGTTTTCCCAAAAAGAAGCAGCACACAGGAAGAGGAAGAATCATACGGAAATAGAGGGAGAGAAAGCTATAACGAGAAATTGAGAGAGCAGTACAGAGAAGGCAGAGCGAAGCAGTACACGCTACGGGCCTGAGGTGTATTTTCTCATTTCTTTTGAAATATGTGTAAACAGTTTCAAAAAAATAACTGCTTTCTAAACAGTGTGGTTTAACCAGCTCAGTGTCCACATTGAGTGGCTACCTCACAATCTTGCCACCAACTTTGGAGTACTCAGTGGGGGTCAAGGGGGAAGGACTTGTCCCTCTCCCCCAAATTCAGGTTTATTATAATTTCCAACTTTTGTTAACCTCTTTAGACCTGAGGAGCAAGTAAACCTTCTAGAAAATGAGTGACGAAAAATTACATTGCTTCATTGTGGATTTTACATTGAAAAAAATAAATAATAGATGAACATCTGGCATGGATCAGGCCATCCAAAGGTCTCCCAAGAGCAGTGGCAAAGAGTAGTGTCGCTAGAAGAGTACACTCTATCCCGGCTATCTCTAGAGCAAGCGAGCGAAAACAAGTCTGCGCAAGTAGTGACTCTAGAGGTCTCGGCCAATGAACTCTGAGAGTTTGCAGAAGCGTGCACTGCTACACTCATTCAACCCCCTTCGCTGCCGATATGTGCGGTCATGCTCCACAGATTCCTGGGACAGAGTATATAGGCACAGGCCAAGGGCGGATTAAAGGGGGGCGACCCCCTCCGAGACTCTTGACGGGGAGTCGTGGGTGACTTCCACCCAGGAACTATTTTATTTTTCATATATTGATAAAGAATTTATGAAGTGGAATATAACACATTGTGTCAATTAAGAAACATACAAAAGAAGAATAAAGGGGGGCGGAGAGGGCGCCCCACTACACTTATTTTATTTCTTTAATAATATGCACGGTTGAAATTCAATAAAGCAAATATTGTGGCATTTCACTAAGAACTACAGATATGGAGAAGCAGGAAGCTTAACGGTCGGTGCAACGAGTGTCTAAAATAGGGGCCACGAAAGATAGGCACCGAATGATGAAGGGCGATGAAAGATGCAACGTGCCATCACTCGTAACTCCAGGGTATGGAGATCCGAATTGGCAACACACCGCTCCTTGCTCCGGCTGGTCAGTTGGGAGCACCAGTTCTCACCCAGGGTTCGGGATTAAGACGATCCACCCTTCCTCCAGGAAGGAAACCACCGAATTGCGACACGTGACAGTAAATAAAATTCCAAATACTTTATAATTGAAATGTCCAAAATGTTTAATCAAGAATCGCGAGTGTACATACTGATTCGCACAAGTTAAAAATTATATTTTGTTGGGTCATGCACGTTCGTAGGCAGTGATAAGCAAACTTATTTAACACGAGAGTCCGCGCACCGCCTTCACAGTTAATAGCAAGACCTCAACTCCTATTATAACACCATTAAGCCTCGTTTCCATGATATAAAAAACTAAATATGCTGACCAAGGCAGAAATTTATTTTATTATAAAACATAAACTAAACGTAACGTTTCAATCTTCTAGCAAGGTCTTCTTCAGACTATGTGAAGAAAGAATATGGAGGACAGAATCAAGAAAATATGCACAAAAGAATGTGAAAAAGAAGGCAAAATAAATAGCCTATGGAAACAGCTGGAAAAGAATGGCTATGAGAAGCAGGATAGACTGGACATAAACAGAAGAAGGAATAAAAGAGGAAGGGGAGAATTGGAAGAGAAAGAAAAAGAAAGGAGGTTTTGAATAAGGAGTATGGGGAAGACCACAGAAAAGATATGCAAAGTGCTTAGAAAAGCGAGCACTAAAACTTACAGGAAGGGAGGGAGAAGCATCTTAAGAATAGCGAAGAATGCAAACAAGAAAAAGGAAAACAGAGAAGAGGAAGAGGAAGGGATTATCTAGGAAGTGAAATGTAAAGAATGTCAGAGTGTGTACATAGGAGAAACGAAAAAGAGGCTGAAAGACAGGTTGAAACAACACAGGGATGATGTACGACTTAAGAGAGAGAGAAAAACGATATTTAAACACATTAGAGAAACAGGACATGACATAGAGTGGGATGAGACTAAGCAGATAGGAAGGGAGAAGAGAATACTAGTGAGAAAATGGAAGGAGTCCAAGGAAATAGAGAAGAAAGGTGAAGAAGACACAATGAACTGGAATGGGGGCTAAAGTTAGAAGGAAATAGAGCGTGAGATAAAGTGTCCAGCGACATTCTCTTTCAGGTGAAAGTACAGTTGACAAGGGAAAGCCACCTGCTAGATTGTTCCAGAACTACTTTCTAATAGTCTGGAGGGGAGTATTTTTGTGTATATATATTTCGTCCTGTTGTGTACCTGGTTACATTTGTACTTGGTGCAGAGTCTGAAGAAGACCTTGCTAGAAGGTTGAAACGTTAAGTTTAGTTTATGTTTTATAATAAAATAAATTTCTGCCTTGGTCAGCATATTGAGTCTCAACTCCTACCTCAAGCGCGAGGCGCAGCATAACAGATTGTTCTACGTATCTCATAAAACAACACAAGAAAAACTGATAATTTATTTAACAGATCAATGTTAATTAGCGATAGTAAGCTAAGTTCAGGTAGGCAACAATTAAAAATGCCAACGTGGAAGTTTTTACATCGCCAAAAACACGTAGCGTGATTCCCCCACTCCTATCATAAACAGCCAATAGGAAAACGATATTTTATTGAAAACGAGGGAGAAATACTTTGCTATAATATTACAATATTAAACTATATAGAAATAACTAAACTGATTTTATCAAATAAATCATATTTGCCCTTGCACATAAAAATGATTAAATAAAGATTTAGTTATAACGAAGACAAATTATTTCAATCTTGTACATTGTTAAACAAAAATCTATATTAAGAAGAAATGTATTTAACTTGTGCTTAAACAGCAATGAAAACGTTGCATATATTATTAGGGATAATATTAGCCTATAAATTCTGAATAAATGTTGCAAAAATATGCAAATAATATTATAACATAAGATAAAACGTAAATATATACATGAATTATAAAAACAATTAAGTATAAATAATTTAATCCAAGTTCTTAACTTGAAAGTATACGAATAAGATAAATGCCAATATACGACTGAAATCTGCCTAACATGGCGGTCGTTACAAAGATAGGAGGAGACGAAATATAAGGGGCGATGAAACATAGGAGATGATGTAAGATTAGAGGCCGACGAAAGATAGGAGGCGTTGAGAGGCAGGGACGAACAACGATAAGAATGACGAAAGACACTATGTGCCTCCATCGGGTATCGAACACGGGACTCCTTTATTACGAGGCGATGACGCTACCACTGCGCCATCTGGGTAGAGGAGCCCCATCAGTGGATGGAATAAATAAATTAAGCAATAATGATTTCACACTCTGATCTAGGAACGCAGAGAATTTACGGATGAGAATTGGACACATGAGCGTGAGAAGGCAAGAGATCCACAGCAAAACAAATAAAATATGAAAATTGTTCTCAGGGATCAGCTATTATCAATGTAGAAAGAAAGAAAAGATACTAATGTTTCCGCCCGGGATCGAACCGGCGACCTTGCGCGTGTGAGGCGCACGTGATAACCACTACACTACGGAAACAACTGGCAATCAGTAGTTGAGCCCCTCCATTAATACACCCTGGGCTGTATTGCAGACCAACGAGTACAGGTGTGACTTGGCGGGAGCAAGGGGGCGCTTGCCCCGAAAAGTTACCGGATTATTATTATTTAAATTTGAAGGTATTTTGTTAACCTCCGAGGAAATATGGAACAAGAAACTAAGGAGTAATGATCTCTAAGAAATCGAGTTATTATTTAGCAAAGTAGTCCGTTTCGATTCTGTCCCCTCCCCCAAAGTTGTCCTATGTGAGGTTCTGAAATGAAAATGTTTGTATATGTAACCAGTACGTGCCTGCACCGGGTATCGAACCCAGGACTCCTTGATTACAAGGCGACGACGCTACCACTGCGCCATCGGGGAAGCCATTTTGTTAACTGGGAACATAGGCGTAACTTCATGGGATTCCCCCAAAAATTTTAGGCTACTTCTATCAATCTCTTAGGACCTGACAAGCGAAGTAATTAGTGTTGCCCACGGGACGAGACGGGACAGGCTTTTAAAAATTCGAGACGAGACGAGATTGATCATGTGTCCCTTTGACAAACTAATATTTTCGAGACGAGACAGCATTTCACAGCATTTCCACGAGACGAGACAGGCCAAAGTCTCGTCTCGTGGGCAACACTAGAAGTAATGAGTAATTTTTATGAATTCGGAAGTTTAACAGTTTGCCTCCCACTTTTCGCCATTTTTGTCCCCGCACTATGCTAAACCTTATCTACGAAGGGAAATATACTGTCTTTGCCCCCCCCCCCCCCCAGTTTTGGCACCTTGCCCCCCTGGTTTTGGAACCGAATCGCCGCCACTGCTAATGCGTATGATAATATAAAAATAAACTTTCCAATCATACAGACACAAATAAAATAAATAAGATTATTTCATCAGAAATATGCGCGTACTACTGATAAATGTAGGTACGTACCTTTAAAGCTAATAGGTCAATAACTGATTATAATTATCGGCCTCTCCGAAAGTGTAGTGAGAACGTCGTCGCCTTGTAATCAAATGGTCCCTGGTTCGATACCCGGTAGAATGACATAGTGGTTCGGATCCCACTCTAAACGGTTAAGTCCAGGCCAGATTAGCCTATCTGTGCGTAAAGTACACTTAAATTGAGACGTCAAACAATAACTGATAATTGTGTTGTATGTAACCTCACACTAGTTTTAAAGCAAAAACAATAAAATTAAAAAATAAAATAAAATAAAACTGCCGTAGAGCACTAAACATGTCATTGGACTTTGTGGTGGCATAGAGGCACATAGTGGTTCGGGTACCACTTTAAACTGTAAGTCAAGTCCCGATTAGCATATTTGTGCATAACGTGGACTTAAAACAAAAGCTCCAATTTTGTTTTGAACAAGATAAAAGAAGCTGGTATTCAAGTTATAGCCTCAATCTTTCTTGTTAGCGATAGGACTGCAACCAATTAAACTGAGCGAAACACAAGAACTTTGAATAAACAATGGCTGTGTTCAGGTTCCCTTATAGAGCAGTGTAGTGTCTGGTGGTGGAAGAGACGGTGGAGATATGATTTTCAATTTAGATATGCCAGCCTCCGTGGCGGAGTGGTTAGCATAGCGAGCTACGACGCCTGAGGTCCCGGGTTTGAATCCCGTCCTGGGCACGGGTGTTCGTGAGTGTACCTTCATCAATTTCATTGTATCATCGCTCATCCCCATCTTCGCGATTAGCCAAAACTGGCACAAAAGCGAAGTATAATAAAGCAAATCAATCAATTTAGATACAGACGCGCATACATCTAATACACATTCAATTCAAACAGACAACGGACCTCACCCATTGGATGTTTATAAAATTGTCAGAAACTTCGCACTATTCGGAAGACAGTTGAATCTAGTTTTCACTACCCTCACCGGTTTCTGTGGCAAAATGGTAACAAATATTATTTCATTAGTTGTCCGTCTCTCTCTATTTCTCTCTCTCTCTCTCTCTCTCTAGCCTGCAAGATCGTATTTAGAGGGGGCTTCCAGGGGGTCCAGACTCCCCAAGTTCATATTTAAATAAGCAAAATACCTGTTTACTGTTGTATAATATAATATGAAGCTGATTCATTTACGCAGAACTTACATTAAGTTGACAAGAAGATTGTGATTAAGCAGGCTTTGAGTTAGACAATGTGTGCGAAAGTTCATGAGAACCACTAGCCTACTAATAATAATATGCATAAATCTTGATCAGGGACTTTACTTCTCACCTGCTGGACCTAACAACATTTTTGGCATGCAATAAATAGTCCATGTTAAACCTTTTTTGACACTAATTTCTTTGGTAGGATAGCAGTTTTTATACATACGTATTTTAGCAATTGTAACTAGACATAAGCTAGATAATGAATACGTGTTGTTTTTTCTCTGTTCTCATGTTTTTTTTTATTATTATGTTCAGGTAATGACAAGAATAATACCCATTCTTATCATAATATTATTATTATTAATAAATACATCTTATTATTCTATTGTTCTCCGTCGCCGTGTGTTCTAACGCGCTGTGCTTTGGGCTCTGACTGCTGAACGGCATCGGTTCGAGTCCGCCTGGGTTCTCGGCTTGTGTATAAGACCGGTGGCAACCCACCATTGTGAAATTGGGAAGCTACGAGTGAGTAGCGTAACCCGGTCTCGGAATTATCCTATAATGGCTGGGGGTTCGACGTGCTGACCCCACGTCACTCCATTACCGGTTGAAGAACTCCACACCTCTAGGTAGGATTGTGGGAGGGAGACTGGCAGTCGGGAGATAGGCCAAGGACCTTTCGAGGGCTGTCGAGCCATGGGTTGTTCTGCTTCTTATTATTATTATTTTTATTATTACATATGAGATGTGCCTGCTAGCTAGCTATCTCTTTTCCTCTCCCGTTCTTATTCATTCCCTGTTATACTATTTGTCTATCTGTCAGGGGCGGTCCGTGACTTTTACAACAAGGGAAGCACATGTCGTAAGAAATTTAAAAAAGGATTATTATTTTTGTTATTATTATTATTATTAATATTATTATTATTATTATTATTATTATTATTAACGCCTCCTTTGTGAATTCTTCTATCACTAGATTGCAGAATTCTTCTTCTGTATTTTCAATTCAGTTTTAGCAACTTATTCTCAATTACTGTCCTTGGGTATTTCTACATTAACTGTGAATTCGGTGAAATGATGAAAAAGATCGTTCAGCACTAGCACTAGACACGGGAATTGTTTAAACCAACGAACTTTTCTTCAAGTGAAACAAAGGTTTTTGTACTCCCATCGAGACATATTTATCTGAGGAATAAGCAACACTTAGTTCACTTCTGTGACGACCCATGTCAAATGTTGACCATAACTGAATCTCAAAGAATAGAAAGTGTCTTCAGGAAAACTTTTTTGCGTTCTTTTTATCAACTAATTGTAAAAACATTAATTTCTATTTTTCATTCATTAGGTATCTCCAGTTTGCGCTGTTGATCTTGTTGCAAGTTTATTCTCATAGTTGCAAATGTTGTCAGGAGAATTTCAGCGCGGATTTGAGTTTGCCGATGAGGCTGTGATGTTTAAGTAAATTGTTCATGTCATCGAAACCTGAACTGCTCCACACACCCTTTTCATTTGAAAATAGGTCCTCCCGGATGGTAGAGTGGTAGAGCTCGCGCACTTTCGGAAGTTCTCTGGCGTATGGATGAAAGCTGGTCAACGAGCCTCAGCAAAGGTTCGAGCTGGCGCGAGGTAGGGGAGGGGAGAGGAGAAAAGCATGAGTCAGAATATTGTTGTCGTGGGCGGCCAGGCAGAAACAAGTTGGAAATCGGTTGTTTATCTTCACGCGGGTGCTGTTAATTTCACATTCGTTTCTTCGTTCGTTTCAAGGGAAACATGCCTCCCGTTCATTCTAAGGTTTTCCGCAGGACGATTCGTGGGCAAACACGGGAAGTTGTGGCAAACGTGCTGCAATTCATGCAAAGGGAAGCCGATGAAAATGGATGTACCATTCCACTAAAGAAAGTATATGAACGTGTTTCTGCTGCTACCGGTGTGTCTTTGAAAATTATAAAATCTGTAAAAAAAGAAATGGAAAAGGTGGAAGAAGGCACATCAACCAGTTATGGTACACCGCGCAGAAATCAGAACCGACCGCGACGGTGCACAAATTTGGACGAATTTGATCTCTGTGTAGTGCGAAGAACAATTAATGAATTTTATATTCAGGAAAAGAGAATTCCTACCTTGAAATCCGTGTTGCTGAAATTGCGCCAAGATATTGGATATGAAGGTCAATCATCTAGCTTAAGAAAAATATTTCGAAAACTGGGGTTTCGCTGGAAAAAGGTTCAAAGCAACAGACGGCTGCTCATTGAAAGAAGTGACATACGCAATACACGTACAGGGAGGTTATTTCAGTCGTTCACCGCCAGCGTGACGGCCGTTCCGCGGACTCTTCATGCAACAGGTCCCGGCAAATTGCGTTCAGGAAGTCCGTAACAGAAACAGCTTGTTTTGTAATGTTTCCACTTTTCACAATTACAGTTACAATTACAATTGAAATAAGCACGTACCTTGTCGCACGGATGCAGGAAAAGGTGTCCTCCCAAATACAAATATTTCCGGCACCTTATTTCTGACAACTAATCTTAGATTAGACATCGCTACTTTATCCTCAGTTGACAGAAAGGGAAGACAGCATCCCGGTGCATAAAGCAAACCGAAAGCGTAAAATGATATTTAAAAGTAATAATAATGATGATCACTAACCTCCTGTGTTATAAGAGATGTTGAAAATGACCACCTTCAACAGCAATACAACACGTTTCTTAGGTTCAAGAGATCCTGTCTCTCGTAATTGCCTGACCACTTTTCTGCAAGAATTCGTTTTCACGTAATTATCGTACATAAAAACTCTCTGTTCAAGACTATATTTGTTTAACGACATAAGTAATGAATGAATAACAATTAACACACAATAAAGCACTGGCCATGAGTAGCGCATTACAATAACACAGTATAAGCAACACGCGTACTGTTGAACGCAAACAGAATTGAACATGAACGAACACTGACGTCTGGTAGCCGACAGTGTTGCTAACCATTTTTCGGCAATGTCCCTACAGACGTAGTCAAAATGTCCCTACAACTGACCAAATGTCCCTACGCCAAGTAAAGTGACTAAAAAAAAAACACCTCATGAGCATGCAAACAGAAGATAAAATATACACATTTAATTACCAAATCTTTCTGCTCGGTGCTTCCACAATTAATGAAGGAGCGAATTTACAATACAGGACCTCTCCCCGATTTTTTGTAATATTTCGCATACTCACTAATTGAGGCCTCCTAATCACGAATTTGAAGTTAAAATTTGGGGGGTCACGTGTAGAAATTGCAAAATAAGTGACATTGAGTGGTCCGCGATCGGCACGATTGCTTATTATTTACCGGAAGATTTTGTGTTTCCAATACTTAAAAAACGAAATATACATTCCTGATATTACTACGACCCCAAATTTTAACTATGTTTGCCTATCCTAACCTAACCTAACCGTACCTGAATGGTTCGTGGGGCTATCCGTCAATGGTTTGTTGGGCTACCCGTGCATGTTTTTTTCGAGCCCAAATTTTAACTATGTTTGCCTAACCTAACTTAACCTAAACTTACCGAGAATGGTCAGTGGGGCTATTCCTGAATGGTTTTGCGGTAATTGTGATTACGAACCGATAAAAAATATTATTTTCGTAGCACTTTAACGGCAAACGTTCATCATCGAAGACGCCATTTTCGTATCCTGCAATTTTATGATTGATGTACTGTTGCCAAATTTACCTGTAATCAAATCAGTTCTTCTACATCGTGATTCTCGCTGTCACATGTAAGCACGTTCTTTGGGCAATATACTGAAATCCATAAGTTTATTAATTAGCCCACAGCCATCCTCCTGCACACTCCACCTAACAATCTGTACAACATTAACAACTTTTTTACTGTTCTCTTCCGCCATTCTTACACGATCCATGCTCTCCAAGTATGAAATCAACAGTGTGGCAACGCTGTAGACAGCGTAACTAATTTTAATTTGTTCATATCAACAAATATGGCTACCATACTTGTATACGGAGAATCATTGCGAGAATTGAAAAGCTTATTTTACAACTTCTAAACGTTAATGAACATTTTTTCCCCCTCACCCCAACATGTTAACTTGAGATAAATAATCACGAATAATTATTTCGTGAGTATAAGACGTAGCATAGAAATTACAGAAGGGTCCGGTATTGTAAATTCTTGCCTTAATGAATAATAGGGGTGTGCTGGACAGAATTTTTTGGGTCGGGACGGGATCGGGACGGTAATTTTTTTTAAATCCCGACATTCGGGACTGAAAAATTTGCAATTTCCCGACCAAGTCGGAAAATTTTCTGGACGGGAAATGTTCGAAATTTCCCGAAACACTGGAAATCTCGAATTTTACAAGTCATTTTCACTTTAAGTGATTGTTTTTGCATTTCTAGAATAAAAACTTACAACTTTCGATAAGTTCCAGAAACTTACAAGGCAGAAAACGTCGAGAATTAACGACTTTTTAAAGTAAAGAATCCAGCACACCCCTAATGAATAACGTTGAGTCGTTTACTGTTGATTATGTTATTTGAAGTCATACATGCTGCTGCTGTGAAGAGATAGATGTTGGTTGGTGATGCTGTATTTCCTGCATTCTTTAACAATTTTGGTCCCATTTTATTTCCCTTTTTTGTTTTTGTATCACTTAACATTGAAAATATTCTTTCCGTTTCCGCGTTAGAATGCGGCAATGTTAGCACTATTTTCGCGAGAGTGGAAATGTTTTCAAAAAGGAACTTGCCTTGAAAGTTTTTGGTAACCGATAACATGTTCCAAAATTCTGATGGAGATCTGTTAGTTAGTTCTTTTTTCTCCTCCTCGCTAAAGTATCCAGATAAACTAATTCATAAAATGTAATTTACCAAGATTGAAAAAAGTACCTACGTTTTCCCTCATTTGGCAAAATCTGTCCCTACGTTCCTACGCGGGCGAAATTTAGTGAAAAGTCCCTATGCGTAGGGACATGTCCCTACGGTTGGCATCACTGCCGACACGTGCAGTATGAAGCGCCCTCTCGCGGCTGACAACTCACCCAACTCCCGATAAGCTGCAGGCGCTGTCGCGACAACTGAGAATAAAGTAGCGATGACTAATCTAAGATTAGATGTCAGAAATAAGGTGCCAGAAATATTTGTATTTGGGAGGACACCTTTTCCTGCATCCGTGCGACAAGGTACGTGCTTATTTCAATTGTAATTGTAACTGTAATTGTGAAAAGTGGAAACATTACAAAACAAGCGGTTTCTGTTACGGACTTCCTGAACGCAATTTGCCGGGACCTGTTGCATGAAGAGTCCGCGGAACGGCCGTCACTCTGGCGGTGAACGACTGAAATAACCTCCCTGTATAGCTTACTTGAGAGCCATTACCAGATTTCGTCGGGAAGGGCGACCGATAATATACAGTGATGAAACGTACATACATAGTTCGCACGCAAATCCCAAAGCATGGTGCGATGATAGTGTAAAAGCTATGAAAGTGCCTATTTCAAAGGGACAGCGTCTCATTATCGTACATGCCGGCAGCGAAAAAGGTTTCATTCCCAACGCGTTGTTGATTTTCAAATCGAATCAAGCAACCGGAGATTACCACAGAGAAATGAATTCTGAGAATTACATTCGCTGGGTTAAAGAAATGCTCCTACCCAATTTGCCACCTACCTCTGTTTTAGTAATAGATAATGCTTCTTACCACAATGTTCACAATGTATGTTTTCGCATACGTCTCATACTGGATTACAAATGATTTGTTATCTTTAAATGCACTGCTGTATTACTAATAGTAATAGTATTCTACTTTATCCCTCTCCAACTCTCGCTGTTACAAGCATTCTAGCAGAACAGCTGATGCCGAGGCACTTGGTGCTGATTGGCTCTGACATTCGCGCCCACTCACTTCCCCTCTCCCGGGAACCTCCGTGCGGAGTGTTAGACTCGAAACGACGCTGCGCATTAGAAACGCCAGAGAACTTCCGAACGTGCGCGAGCTCTAACACAGTCTCCTTGTAATGAAGGGATACAGAGTTCGATACCCGGTGGAGGCATATTGAGGTTCGGATCCCACATTAAACTGTAGGTCCAGCCTTGATTAGCCCGTCTATGCATGAAGTGAGCTTAGGAGCAGAACTCATTTGAAAATTGGACCCGAAGCCAACAAGTAGAGTTTTAATGGTCTTCTGCAACCACTTATTATTCCACATTGATCTGGATTAAAATGTCGAACACATTTTTCTTCTTTATTACACACTTTATTATTTCGTTAGTATCTGTCAATGGAAATGTTTAGCATTCATTTGAAAACTCTTAACATCGAATGATCTCTGTACAGAATTATTTTAAAATGTTTATCAACATTCTCAAGATGTAATAAACAGTGGTCTGAATTACTAATCGGCACTGTTACGTCAGTTGAGTGTACTATAGTTAAATCATCCACCCACCTCCGTGTCAGTGTTTTGCACAGCGCGCCAAGATGACAGAGGACCCTGCTTCGAATCCCGAGGTGAGCACGGGCGTTCTTTGTGAGTGTCCCTTCATCAACTTCATCAATATCATCACTCATATTCATATTCGCGATTAACCAAAAGTGGTAGAAAAGCGAAGTAAAATAAACCAAATCAATCAGTAGTTGGATCATCCACAACAATGACGTCTACTGTTGTTCAGAGGTGCTTGTGATTCAGGTAGGTTTCTTAATGACTTGCGTCATGCAGAAAGGTATAAAACACCAGAGTTCAAAACATTTGTGGCATAGTGAGGCAGGCATCTAATTTTCTAGCTAAAACATGCATGAATGATGTTTTATTGAAAACCCAGCTGACTTGAGGCAAATAAACAATATCTGTGGCGACTAAAAGTTAATTATTAAGCAAGAAAGGGCCGACCCTTCCTTTGGACTTGGCGTTCCCACCCGAAATTCCGGCTAGAATTTACAATATAGAGAAAGTCTCCAATTTCGTTAATTTTCGGTATACTAACTAATTTTGGCCTCCTAATCATGAATCTGTTGTAAAAAACCGGGGGTCACGTCTGGAAATTGTACAAAAATTGTTCGTTAGCCCCAAAAGCCATCCACGGGAGCCCCACAAACCATTGACGTTAGCCCCAAAAAACCATCCACGGGTAGCCCCACGAACCATTGACGTTAGCTCCAAAAACCATCCACGGGTAGCCCCACAAACCATTGACGTTAGCCCCAAAAACCATCCACGGGTAGCCCCACGAACCATTGACACGAGGTTAGGTTAGGCCTGTTAGGTTAGGTTCCATTAGCACTCATTTCACCCCTAAATTCATCGAAAAAAATAGGGATCGTGCTAGAATTGAACATCATAAATCATTTTCTTGTAAAACAACGGCGTGGTTGGACACAATGACAGGAGATTACATTTTTGTTCGTAAAACTACGCATATACACCTATATATAAAAAAAATTCAATCGGCTTTTTTTCAAATTTTCAGACGTGACCCCCGGTTTTTTTCAACAGATTCGTGATTAGGAGGTCAAAATTAGTTAGTATACCAAAAATTAACAAAATTGGAGACTTTCTCTATATTGTAAATTCGCTCCGATATTCCCATGCTACACCACTGCTATCTACATGTTTATTTCTGCTAGTAGATGCATCGTGAGTAGGTTAGGCAGTTCAGGTTTGGTGCTGTTAGAACATATCTCCAAGTTGTAATATCTGTTGCTAGCGTCAACATTCGATTCGAACGGTTTCGACGGCACAGGAAAGTGAGGAAGGAGGACAGGGCACACGGTGCGCTTGCCGATCCAGACACGGATGTAGCTCACGCTACTAAACATACAAAGATCGTAGTCCGGGGATGTAGCTCAGTGGTAGAGCGTTCGCTTTGCATGTGAAAGGCCCCGGGTTCGATCCCCAGCATCTTCAGTTTTTAAATTATTTTTCCTTAAATCGACATGTCTCGAAATTGTAATAATGATTCATGTCCTTGGAAGGGATTGAGTATTTTGCCCATAGGTACATTTTGTTAGTGGTAATAGACACCATCTACCCCTTCCCAAAGGTTACAATCAGGGCCTTATCGATGTGGTCACGTCGTCGTGTGTTATGAAGGGTATCCGGGTTCAAAACCCGGACGAGGCACAGCTTGTTCTGATCCTATGTTAAACTGTAGGTCCAATCTCGATTAGCCTTTTTGTGCATAAATTGGACCTAAAACTGAATTCAAACAATAAAATAATCATCTATCAAAGTGTATGTAATAATAACCCGTGGCAACAGCCCATTCATGGTCCGGGCGGGCCTACCTACCGACTGCCCTCACTTCCACCTGCTCCTACCCACTCACTCATCCGAGATGGCAGATCATCCAACCAGTTACGGGGTGACGTGTGGCCAGCCCGACGAATCCCCAATCGCTGTTGTAGGTTTTCATGACCTGGTTACGCTACTTCCTCGAGAAGACTCGAACCTGCGCGTCCCGTAGCCGGAACCCAAAGCATGACGCACTGCCAAGGTGCGGGACAATTGTGTGTAAAATTGTGCCATAATTAATATGCATTTCCCATATAAATTTGTGGTTTTGCTGTTCAATGAAGCCAGTTCATATATCAACACAAGTAACAAAAATAAAACAAAGAGTATTACGATATTCTTATTTTTTTAATTTTGTGGCACAGTGATAGCGTCGTCGCCCTCTAATCAAAAGGGTCACGGGTTCGATACCCGGTAGAGGCACAAAGTGGTTCGGATCCCACTTTTAACTGTAGGTCCAGTCCCAATTAGCCTTACTGTTCATAAAGTGGACTTAAAACATCAAATGAATCATTATTTACATATCCTACGCTAATGTAAACATTTTCGTATCATATTGTGGTGGATAATATTTTTCTGTCTTTATTTGTTTCTTGAATATTTTACTCTATATTCATTTCTTATATTTTCACCATTTTTACTCACTTCCGTATTTTTCTTTCTATTATTAATTTTAGTTAAATAAAATAAGACTATAAGGCAAAAATAGAAAAATTAATAAAAATAAATAAAATGTTAAAGTAAATGTACCAATATAATTGTATGTTCAGTAACTCATCACGAAAAAGTTCCATTGTTACTTCTACGACAATCTGTATATACGAGGGGGTGCTGGTAATTTCTTAGCAAGAAACAAATGAGACAGAGATGGGAATAATTTTTTTTTATTCAACATAATACCCTCTGAGGTGAACACACTTCCTAAGTCTTTTCTCCAGTTGTTGTAACCCCCCCAAAAAAATTCTTTTGGTTGGTCCGCAAACCACGTACGTACCTCCTGTGCCTCAGAAAGTGACCCAAATCTGACCCCCTTCAGAAATTTCTTGAGATTTGGAAATAGGAAGTAGTCAGAGGGGGCCAGATCTGGTGAATAAGCAGGGTGTTCCAAAACTGTGAACTTCAAATCCTTTAATTTTTGCTGGGTAATGCCTGCAGTGTGTGGAGAGGCATTGTCGTGCAAATACAGAATTCAATTTGTCAATTTTCCGCGTCGTTTGGACTTAATTGTCTGCTTCGAATTATCAAGAAGTGATGAATAATATGCCCCTGTAATAGTTGCACCCTTTTCCAAAAAGTCAATTAGCAGTACACCGTCTTTGTCCCAAAAAACACTGGCCATCACCTTGCCTGCCGTCTTTTACACACGGGCCTTCTTTGGGCGTGGTGACTCAGAGTGGGTCCATGCCTTTGACTGTTCTTTTGTTCCAGGATCATAGAGGTAGATCCAGGTCTCATCCTCAGTCACCAATCGAGACAAAAATGTGGACGCATCCTTTTGAAAATAATCAAGAATCACTTTGGATGTCCTCACCCTGTCACGGTGCTGATCAGTGTTCAAACGTTTCGGGATCCACTTTGCTGAAACCTTACTCATACCTAGATGGTCGTGGATAATAACACCAACTCTTTCACGGGAGATGTTTAGAGACTCAGCAATGATTTTAGTGGAAATTCGCCGATCTTGAAGAATTAGATCATGCACAGCATCGATTACTTCCGGAACAACCACACATGCTGGCAGTGGTCGGAAGTAGCGCGCTACTTGTAGCGTCGCTACTGTAGCTAGCTAGAAAATTTGTAGCGGTAGCTGTAGCGACGCTACATTTTGAAAATTGTAGCTGTAACTGTAGCGAAGCTACAAAATTCCTGTAGTTGTAGCGAAAATTTCGCTACAGCTACATTTCTTCTCTCCATTATGAGGAAACCTTTGAAAGTGACACACACAGCGTTAAAAAAAATCGACAATAACGCTTACTTTTGGAGGAGGTTCATAAAGACAGTCTATTACTTTCAAATACTTATAATCTAGATTATAAATATCTTGATATCGCAGATTATAGGCATCTGCGTAATATATTTCATTAGCATAGAATAAATCTAATATCCAGATAACTAAACTGAACTAGTATATATGAATATATTCTGGCTAACTGTTACGTTTTTTTTATTTAGCTGCATCGCTATTTTGGGGAGAAACATGCCTCGTTTGGGTCAACCCTAAAAAAAGGCCTCATTTGCGCCACCCCAGGAACAAATCCTGTTGATATCCATGGTGTAAGAGGTAGGTAAATGTCATTAATATCTGTGTAAAACACAACTTGTAGCGCAAAAACGAGCGATCCAGTCTCCACTACAATGACAAAGCAATAGTGCCAGCAATCAATGGTTCATCATTAATCATTGTTAGCATATAGGATCTCACCAGCAAGAAATTAATGTTACAAGAATGATAGAAATACACTTTCTGGAATTACAATTATTTTCGATATATTTTTTCAGAAATTTTAAAATTGCAACGTTTACAGCACTCGAGTTTACACACCACTTTCCTCGATATATTTTATGATATTGTAAAAAGTATGTAGGAGATATTGACTTTTCTGCAGAAACTACAATTTTCTTTAGTTAATATACAGTTTCCACATGTATGTAATTATTCTACTTTTAAGTCGCTTTTCTGTACCTTTTCCTAATCATGGCAATGAGGATGAATGGTTTATTTTGTTATCTTATCTAGAGTCGCTTTCTGCCACTTTTGGCTAATTGTGAGAATGAGGAAGAATGGTGAATGATGATGATGAGCAGTGTGGGGAATGGAGGAGCAGGAGGATCCATCCTCCCAACTAGGTGTCCTTCCTAGTTTTTGTTTTGAGTCCACTTTATGCACAGAGACAAGCTAATCTAGACTGGATCTGAACCACTATTGCCTCCGCCAGGTATCTAACCTGGGGCCCTTTTGATTACAAGGTGACAAAGTTTCCACTGTGCCTTCAGGGAAGCATTCTCAACAGGAAACTTACATAAAGAAAATCTCCACATGTCGCTCATTTAGCTATACCAAAGAAGCACCCCCCAGCTATCCGCAAAGTTAGAGCAAACATCTAACAAATTACGCTCGTATAACGATCTACGATCGTATTTTCTAGCAAGTACAACTATCATACTATAGCCTGACAAGTTAAGTCCCGATATGCGCAGATCGGTGCGGAGCACTTCGTATTACGTCATCCTCCCCACCACTCTTCTACTCACTGGTCTGGCGTTGAGAGTACCAGTGGTGCCAACTCAGCAAAATTAAGCTAAAACAAATATGACAAACAATTTTCACTGTTTAGCGTGACGGTGCATGCAGGCTCCTATTATATCAGTGGTTCATTTTATTTAATGCGGCCTTTGAAATTGCGTGCGATGCGCCGATCGTAAACTGTAGTATTACGCACGTGCGTTAAGGTTTATACCGAAGAGAAACTACTGGGCTAATGGCTTCATTTTCTGAATGCGACATCGAGCAGTGGCCATTTTTTTTTTGTTTAACAATCACCACGAGAAGGCAATCTGATAACACGCTTGCCTGTGTTCTTTTCTAAAGCATTGAAATGTTCATGCTCTTTACTCTTGGCTGCAAGATTCTTACTTCGAAAGAGATGGACTTATGGACGAGCGTGTAGATGAACTGATAACACAGGGCCGCAAATTAAATTCAATTTAATGTTGCTTTTTGTTTAATAGATGAACTTTATTATTTGTGCCATGCTGATCACGAATATGAAATCAGTTTTTCTCTATCACGCAAGGTTTTCTTACAAATCAAATTTCAAAATTTGGGCTTTGCCCAATATTGCATACTGTTTTATTATCATTTTTCTTTTCTTCAATCAGAATAAGTAGCTTATCACACTAAACGCATCAACATGTTTATTTTAAAATGAATATAGACAGACACAAGAGACCCATATAATATAGAAAACGACATATAGCAGTATATAATATACACACAAGAAAATCATTACACAATACTTATTTTTCAGTTCTGTTTAGCACGCTTTCTTCTGTAAGCTTTCCTAACTTTCTTGTGATTTTCTTCTGGCGTTTCTCTGTACAATGCCCAACAGTAGTCAGCCATCATGCTAACACTCCAATGTCCTTGATACCTTTTCTCCATATCCCTCATGTCCTGATGGAACCGTTTGCCTTGTTCCTCACTTAATTCGCCGAGGTGTGAATGCAAAAAATGTAATTTGCGATTCATGTTGCAACCCAGCTCTTAAAATTTAAGTAACATATTCTCAAAAACTGTAATCAGGACTTTAGTGGTTCCCCAAGAAGTTCAACACTACACTTTTAAATGCTATCCAAGCATCTCTTTCGTCTACAGTCATTGTTTCCTCGAAGTCTTTATCATTCATTAATTTCCCAATGTCTGGTCCAACAAAAACACCTTCTTTCACTTTGCCGTACAACAGGGATGGAAATTTGTTGCATATGAACTGGAAACATTGTCCTTCCTTGTTAAGTGCCTTCACAAATTGTTTAATCAGCCCTAATTTGATATGAAGAGGAGGAAGTACAACTTTCTCAGGACTGACTAAATGTTGTTGTACGATGTTCTTTGAACCCGGGTTCAACGTTTTCCGTATTGGCCATTCTTTTCTTTCCCAGTGGTAATATCGTGCCCTACTATCTCACTCACAGATGTAACATGGCAATTTCGTATATCCACATTGTAGTCCAAGTAAAATGCTCAAAACTTTAAGGTCACCACACACCAACCAACCATGGTCCTCATATTTTTTTTTTTTAAGAACAAGTTGCATATTGCTGTAGGTTTCTTTTAGTGACACAGAATGAGCAATCTTACATATTCCATTACGTAACAGAACAAAATTTTAAACTTGTTTTATTCGGGTCATTGAATAGCCTCCAATCAGTTCAAAGACAAGGAAAATTTATCTTAGTCACCAAAGCGGACACATCACAACAAAACACGAGATAATCTTTTTTCGAGAAATAAGGCACAAACTCTTTTTCTTGGTGTCTGTAGGAAAATGTTCCACGAGCCAGCAAGTTATTTTCGTTAAGTCTGGAACCAAGAAGCTCAGCTGATTCTTTAGATAAATTTAGGTCTCTAACGAAATCATTGAGTTCGCTTTGAATGAACGGTATAGGGTCACGAGATCCGTGGATGGGGTCATAAATGTCATCTTCCATTTCACTTCCTTCCACTGAATCACTTAGTGAACCAGGATCACTTACACACTCAAGACTTGATGGAGGTGTCGGTACAGGCAAGTCTGGACCGTACAACACAGGTCTCATTGCAGAGGGAATATTGGGATACACTATCCTCTTCTTGTTTCTATTATTTCGACCTGTAATTTCACAGGAACAGAAGTAACAATCATTTGCTGTGATCCTGAGGCTGCCTCTACACCATGGGTATTGCAAACGGCATAGATGGCCGCTTTTTCTTGCTACAGTTTCGTAAAGATTCCACACATGATCTACATACCTTGTGTGAGTCCCACGATTTATCTTGATCTCCTAGTTTCATTTTAAAGTATGCGTAATATGCTCTTCTTACAAAATTTGTAATTTCCTGTCTCTGTACCCGGGGAACAAATTCACCGCAGATGTTGCAAAACACATCTGGGCTATTCAGACAACCACGAGATGCCATGGCCACACCATTCAAATTAGGACTTTTGAGACTTACATATAAAATTAATTTCAAATGCTATATCAATGTTAAGCATAGTATTATTTTCAGCATTTAGGCAAGAAACATATTAATTAATTTAAATAAAACAAAACTTCTCTGTATTTAAAGCGTGTTCGTCTTTATTACTTGTTGAATAATTTTGAAACGTACCAGTGACATCTAGCGACAATCACTTCAATTGCACTGAAACGTGCATACCACAACCCACATATAAAAATCGTGAATTGTAAAAAAATCTTGCGTGATGTGAGAAAACTAATGCCAGTTTCAGCATCAGCAAGTTCAAATCCATGTAAAACACCCAAAATTATAAAAACAACAGAACCCATGCGGCCTTGTGTAATTAGACTTGGTGAAGCCGATTCAGACACGGACACAGATTCATCGTTAGACACAGACTCGGATGAGTGGGAGAGTGAAACTGAGGAAGGAGAACTGGAAAACATTTAGAAGGTGAGCTCAGTTCTATCGTTTATATATTTTTCATTTTTCTATCGTTTTATTTCATACATTTCTTATGCTGGTAAGAAATATCCCTAATATAACTTAATTCATTTAAGGTTTAAAGGGAAAATATCAAAATGTATTTAGAATTTAGCGCAATCATTAGGTAGCGTAGGTGACGGGATACTAATTCATGCCTTTCACATTCAAATTTCGTTGAAAATTCTCAGAGGATTCAGCTCCCTCCAGTTTGCAACACTGCGAATGAACGTCGCCGCAGACAATGGAGTGGGGAAATGTGATGTGAGGTGCGCAGCGTCTTGTTTTTAAACTTGTCAAGTTTTTTTTCTTATGCAGAAGTAGCGCAAAAGTAGCGAAGTAGCGAGTAGCGCACATGAGTAGCGTAGCGAGCTACTCTTTACTAAATGTAGTTGTAGCTGTAGCGAAGCTACATTTTTGGACAAGTAGCGGTAGCTGTAGCGAAGCTACTTTTAAAATGTAGCGTTCTGATCACTGCATGCTGGCCTTCCTGTGTGTGGCTCATCATCTGTGCTGAAATGGCCGGTTTTAAATTTAGCTACCCAGTTCTTAACAGTGGCATATGCAGGGGCATGGTCCCCCAAAGTCTGTACCAACGTGTCATGTATCTCCTTGCCGGACTTTCTCTGCAGGAATGAAAACTTTATCACCAATCTATAGTCTTTTACTGTAAATGTTGCTTCAGGTGCTGCCATCTTTCAGTCACATCTAAAATAAAGAAAAACCATTAGACGTACAAATATAATTTTCTCTACCAACAATATACAGACATTAAGCTGAAATTTAAGACCAAATTCATGAAAATACGACAACATGAAGGGGGTAAGGCTAAAAAATTACCAGCACCCCCTCGTATATATGTATATAATGCTGCAAAGAAGACTTCTTCATAGTGATTCCTTATTTGAGTGATTTCAAACAAAATAAACACTTTATTATTTTCCATTGCATTAATGCACTGGTGGCGTTCTAACTGTTCACTCCCAAAACCCGTCTACACTGGTACGGAACTGCAACGACAGATAATACACGACCGACACTACCACTGCTTTGAGAACTAATCATAGGCGCCGACTCCATGGGGCTTCGGGGGGCTGCTCGAGCCCTCCCAATGTTAATGATATGGGGGCAGAGACCCCCAAATAATTTTGCTTAAGAGGATGTAATGTATTATTTTGCTTCTCTTGTAAAGTTTACTCTGAATTGTGCCACATGAACTTAACTTTAAATACACATTTGAAATGTTCTAGACCATCAACTTTGGGGGGCTGAGACCGCTAAACCATCAACTTCGGGGGGCTATGACCAGAGACAGCAAAACACATGACTTATTACTATATACTAAGTATACGTATAATTATGATTATTGTTAAAATTTTTACTAAAAAGAGTTTCAAAATAAAGAGGTGATATGACAATTATACCAGTATGTTGTTTAGTGAATTCTGAACAATTTGAGGTCTAATCAAGGTGTCCCAGGTACGATATCCGGTGGAGGCACATGGCACAGTGGTTCTGATCCCACTTTAAAAACTGTAGGTCCAGTCCCGATTAGCCTTACTGTGCATAAAGTGGACTTAAAACACCAACTCAAACCAATATTACTTTAAAGGGCCCACCTTGAAAACAATGGGTCCCGGGTTCGATTCCAGGTGGAGGGAAAGATCTTATTGTTTATGAACTAGACAAAATTATTTGTATAATAATACAAAGATCTTATTGTTTAGATCTTAGGAATAGTTTACACCAAGTGACAAGTGACACGTGTCGTGTGTCACTTGAAGAATTCTGTACTGTGAAAACATGAGAGAATATGTTGAATATGAGACAGAACAATACAGGGTGAGACACCTCAGTCGCCAGATCTAACACCCGTGGATTTTTACTTTCGGGACACGTAAAGACCATCTTGAACGCTACGAAAATTAAGAGCCTGGACCTGGACGGACACGTTCAAAGAAAGGGTCACAAGCGTCATTTCCTAAATCAACCCCATCATACTGGCAGACACCTCACGCAAACGGGAGTTTCGAATTGAAGCATGTATTGTAACATACGGTACGCATGTTGAACACATACTGCAACTGTAACCAGTGTGGTATTTGTAGGGGAGATGGGGGGAATTCCCCTCCTCCTCTGGATACTTGTGTCCCCTCTCTGCTTGATAACTTTTATTCCTTGGGGGGAATGGTGTTGGGGGGGGGGGAACAAGAAATTATTGGCAATTTAGTTACTTTTTCCTACTTCGCCATTCAATTGCAACATTTTCTGTCAGACAACTGGAAGCTCCATTTGGCGAACACAGATGTGGCCTCAAGCCATTACCTTCTATATCTGAAAGCCTCATGGCTTGCTCCGGGCACGTGACCCAAGCGTCATCAACTGGAGGCAAGATAGCCGCCATGTTTGATTTGCTTCTTCGGAATCAATGTTGGACCTTTTTAGTGAATATGGAATTGTAATACAAATTTAAGAACTGTAATCGAGTTTATATGACGTATAAATATGCTTAAATGTGCAAAAGGTATGGTGTATAAGTGTTGTGTGCTCAATTGCAGAGGCAATTATGATGAAAAAGGTAAGAGTAACGTTCACATTTCTTTAAGATGTTGCTGAAAATTAGAAATGTTTAGGGCAATTCCATGTGATTTGGTCCCTATGAAAAGATATAAGTTAAGTAACAAAGGTTTTATACTCATAACTAAATAAAAGTAATAGTTCATGATGTAAATATTTCATGTGTCCGGAATAGGCATCTAATATACTCTTAAATGTAGTCATGTTTTATCTCTTGTCAACAATTTTTTTTAGAAATATCAAATAATTTACCCTGAATTACAAACGTTGGTTAACGTTAAGATTATTACTTATCATTGCTAATTAATTTGTTTCAAGATTTAGTCAACGTTTAAAATATTTCGTTCGTGTCTACCAAAGCAGTATTTATGTTACTGCAAATTTTATGCAAGCATTCGATAAAATATTCATATTATTTACACAAATTTTCAGTTTCAAAATATGCTTAATGAAAGAAAGCTATACAACGGGGCAAAGTTGATACATGTGTACATTTACATTCTTATTATATCCTGCTTTATGCTTCTTTATGTTAATCGGAGGCTAATGGAAGATATGTTGTGTATTCAAATACAAGGGTGAGATGTGTAACAAGAACTTCTATGATATATTCGTGTGTAATACTATCCACGAGTATATTACTTAAGTTTCAAATACAAATGTTTTCACGCAGAAAGCATTTTGTTACCTTGCTATGTTAATATGAACTACAAATGTATTAAATTTTATAAAACTGTTTCATATGAACTGTTTTTTATTTTCTGTCTTTGTGAAGCTTCAATGTTCGTAACTTTGATTATTAAATTAGTGATAATGTTTATTGTTTCATAATTTATTAACATTCTTCACGACTTTATTAGTGTAAAACCAGTGTAAGGAAATATTCCAAATGTTTATATCCTAAGTGAACGCTAAGAATCGACAATGAAAAGATTCAATTTATTTATTACCTTTCGTTCAATAAAGTCAATAGGATCGAAATTACAATGTGACAAATGATTTAGGTTTAGTCTTTATTCACAGAAATGTAACATTGCCCTTGTACCAATTTCTTTCGCTTTTGCTGAAAGATTATAGAAATTACGTTTTTGTATTGAGATTGTGTAGCTATACAGAATATCTGCATTATCTGGTTAATTCATTTTGGGTAAAGTTAAAGACAATTTACTTGATTAGGTAATTTGGAAAGTTTACGGTCAACCTAACATGGAGGTTTTGATTTAATCAATTTATTTTACATACAAAAGTTCATACGAGTTTTACTGTAGCTGACAAATATTCCCGATATTATTTTTCAAAAATATACAATGTTCAAATTTTTCCGCCAGGAAGTTTCTAACGGTTTTTTTAAGGAATTTTTGTGGTGGCCAGAGTGACTTCCTGAATAAAAATTTTGGTGTAAATATTCAATATTATACTTTTTCTTCTAACTATATTCGTCGGGAGGGTAAATGTCAAAATTTAACTTCATAAAAGAAATAAATATACCTTAATTCTCTACGGTAAAATTACGACAAGGGGTTTACAGCGTTAAGACGATCGCCTCCAGATGATGACGTCTTCACTGAGCGCTGTGGCCTGAACCTCAAGATGGTCTTGCTCGAGCGCTGCTCTATTCCTGGAACTGTCAAAAAAGTGGACAGGGTTGAAGATCACCTCCCCTCTTTCCTTTTCTTTGTCCACGGAATTTGATAGGAAAATGCATGTGAAAGTTACAATTTAGTTGTCACGTGACTCGAACTTGTCACCTCAGAACGTCTGAATTTGTATGAGTGGAACAATAGTGCACGAAGATAGCCTACATGGAATTTTTGACGCAAGCGCGATAGCCCTTTACGAAGTCATTTTTTTTTTTAATAATTAGTTAGATTTCTTTTTGAAGCTAGAATGTTAGTGGGAAAAGTGAACATTACGAGTTCCAGACTCTGCTATATCAGGAATCTGCCTTCGAAATGAACGAAATCTGATAAAGATGGTGGCAGTGAAGGCTGTGTTGATCAAAGGATCGGTTTTGAAAATTTGCAAATGCATCTACACAAGAAGGAGGTAGTGGTAAAGTGTTGAGTTTCTTTGTTTGTTGCTCATGAAAGATTTAACAAAAATGTAAAATTACGTGGCCATGGATGGCTTGATGTAGGTATCTAGTGATAAAGTTACATATACATTATCTTTCATTGCCCACCTAACAAATTTTCAGAATTAACAAGCTAATAGAACTTGTGTTAAGCTCCTGGTTCCTGAGATGATTTCGCAATGTAACGATTAATTAGCAAAGTAGCCTTGGGCGCTATTTTTATGTGGTAGAAAACTTTTTGATTCTGCCTCCCCCCCAAAAGTTATGCCCAAGTTTGATTGAGATCCCCAAAAGTTAGGTCCCAGACTAGATTTCTGGCGGTGGGTGTCAAAATCTCACTTTACAAACTGTAGGCAAAGTACCGATTAACTGTTCTGATCATAAAGTGGATTTGGCCATTTCATTCTGTCAAGATACAAATTTACATCGGCAATTTTTCGTCAATTATTAAAAATACGTTTTGTTCAAAGCTTTTTAAAAAAAGTTCAGTGACATAAAACGAAGTGTGGAGTGACCCCATTTACCAATTAAAATTGTCACCTTGTAATAAAGGGGTCCCGGGTTCGATACCCGGTGGAGGCACAGAGTGGTTCGGTTCCCACTTTAAAACTGTAGGTCCAGTCCCGATTAGCCTTACTGTGCATAAAGGTGGACTTAAAACATCAAATCAACCAATCACATAATATATATATGTAATATACATGTGTAATATATGTATACATACATGTGTAATATATATACATACATATATATATATATATATATATTAGTACATATATATTACATCGGGTCACGCAATAATATATGAACATTATCTCATGCTGTCTAGAGTCGGTAGAATTTCCTCCCCTCTGGAAATTTCTTAAATACCACACTGACTGTAACCATTACATATCAATCATGTGTATGTTTGTAATGCACGTGTTTGCTTTCCTATGCAACCTGACTTTTGCCTCACCCTGTAGTGAGTTACTGTATTATCAATTGCTCTAGTTCCATCCCAATACCCTGTTTTCTCATTGACGTAGTAATGGCGAAATATGCATACATGTGCCCTAACAAAGTACTGCAACTAGTTGTTCATAACATGAATTTCTATCAGGAACACATACCTATCCTTTACTAGAAAGGATCTAGATTCGAGTCCCGGCTTGGGTGTTCCTTTGTGAATGTCCCTTTATCAGTTTCATGTCTATCAACCTAATCGTCTCGATTAGCGCGAACACACAGAAAAGCGACGTAAAATAATAATAGACATACAAATTGATAGTATCGAGTTCGAATCTTCCTCGATTGCGTTATGGTTAATCGAGGAGGCTCGGGTTCGATTCCCGATTGAGTTACATGGTGATTCGAAACCCGCTGTATATCTAGTCCCGATTATCTTGTGCATGAATAAAGTAGAGTTAAGCCTTGATCAACTTTCAGCTTGTATCTTACTGTACTCATATATCCCTAAAATATTGACGAAAAATAATAAACAAAATTTTCAATTATTTTAGACCGGCTTATCAATAGATATACTATATAGATCAGCTCATCAGGGATCACTTCCGTAAACCAGAACACACGGCGAATGACCGAGCGTTATGTGCATGAGCTACCAAAACAGCTAGATAAAACACTTACCTGTTTTGCTACTAGAGGTCACTGGCTGCGAGACAGAAGAATCCTGCGGAGCTAGTTGCCATCTCTTTTATAGCTTCCTTGCTTCGAGAAGGCAATTAATTGCCTAGCCAATCGTGTTTGGATTCCAGCGAAGAAACTGAGGTAAAAAGACCTTGTTTGCATTTCAAACAAAAGCCATTTAGCATTCTTCGTAACAAGAAACTGAAGAAATGCTTTTCTTAATGACAGATTGCATACTAATTTAGACAATTAGAGTTTTGTTTTTCTCTTGTTGCTAGTTCCCTTGTGAAAATAAACTATCGTTTTTTCTTCTTCTGTCTTATCTTCTGACTATCATTCGTCTGTCTTTATCTTCTCTCTCTCTCGCTCTCTGTGTTTACTTATTTGTGCCTTATTTCTCTGTTTTCCCTTTTGTTTTATCTCATGTCTTTCTTTTTGTTTATTTATCTTTAATTTCTTTCTTATCTGCCTCTTTCTCTCTTCCTCCCTTTTGTTTCCGTATTATCTCTCTATCTATCTTTCTTTCTTTCTGCCCTTCTACACTCTAACTTTATGCTTTTATCTTTACCCCCTCTCTCTGTCTTCCTCTCTTTTATTTCCGTATTATCTCTGTCTACCTTCTTTCTTTTTGCATTTATCTTTATCTCTCTCTTTATTTTTCCTATATCATCCCTCTTCGTTTATTTCATTCTTTCTGCCTTTATGTCTTATCTCTTTATATCTTTTTCACACTCTTTCTATCTGCCTTTATTTATTTATTTAACAAGAATTCCAAATACAGCGTTAGCTATTTTACATTGGAATGTATAACCTATTTACCTGACTCTTGTCTCATCCTGTATTGTTCTGTCATATTCAGCCTATTCTCAAGTATTCACGGTACAAAGCTCTTATTGTTCACACCAAGCGACACGTGTCGTGTGACTATTTATTTCTGTATCATTTCTTCTTATTTCTGCCTTGTGATTCTCTCCACCTATGTTATATATCTTCTCCAATGAATCTCTTTTTCTGTCTGTATCTCAATATATCAATTCCTTATTTATTTCTCTCTCTAATTTCCTATTCTTGTCTTTCTTCATTTCTCTCTACTCTCGAGCCTCAATATTCCTGTCAGTAGACGGACATGTATCATTTTTTGTTGTTACATGACCAGTTTAACATTCAGTCTTATTGACATGATTAACCCTAGAGGAAGAAAATCGATTCCTTCCCTCCCCTTAAACTCCAGAAATCAGTTCTCCACGGGTGGTATTTGCCAGGTGGATGAAGAAGAATTCTTCCCTTCTGGATATTGCATTCTACCATTTCTGGTTACAAATATTTACTCATAGTAGCAACGGTGGTTCAGTCTGTAAGCGGTCTGACTACCATACAAGAGAGGGGAGGTATCTCAGGTTCGACAATGTACAAAGTGCAATATTGAATCTCATTTACAAAAACGGTACACCACCATTCTTGTTTTCGTGAGCACAGGCGTATTTCTATCGTCACCTCTATGTGCTGCCGCTAGAATGAGAAGTAGCCTAAACATGAAGCCAGTAACCGCTTGGGATGTTGAACAACTGAATTGATATCTGTTTCCATGCATAGTAGAGGAATGAGAAAATATAATCATATGAAGAAAAACTTTCAAATTTATATTTGAAAATACTGTTGCAACCATGTGCACTGTGGCAGGCACGTACTTAGAAATTTATTTCGGGGGGTTCGAACCAAGTGTCTCAGAAATAATAATAATAGTGTTAACATTTAAATTACAATAATTATTATAATTATATTCAATTAAAATAATATTAATTAAAATATATAAATGTATATTGTATATCGTAGATATAAAAGCATGTATTCCTTATCTAGCGTACTTGTAGTTAAGATCGCTTAAATTTTGCATGAAAGCAACTGTCCTGACAAACAAATCAGTGCCAAATAGAGAAAAAAATAATATTTATTAAATAACAAAAACTAATGTTAGATCCAGTTGACGATAATTAAAGTTTCAGATTAATATCTTTGGTGCTGTCATTCAAAGTTCGGTGGAAATAAATAACGTCGATTATACAGCAAATGCTAAACAAGAATATTTTCATTATTTAATTTTAGTACTTGGTAAGCCTTTGGGAGGGTGGGGGTCCGGACCCTTGGCCCCCACCCTTAAATATGTCCTTGCCAGTTCTTTAGAATAATATTGTCTCGAGTCTCCTAATAAAATAATTATGCAACAAAGGAGTCATTGTACTACGTTAGCTCTTGTTTCGACAGACACACTCAAATTAATGATAAATAAAGCAATTATAAAAACTAAATATTCACTGCCTTCAAATAAGTTCGGTGAAAATAAATATCACTCGATTGTACAAAAAATGTTAAACAACGTATATATTCAATATTTAATTTTTGTAATTGGTAAGTCTAAATACGTCCTTGCACTGTGAGTATATTTCTAAAATACGAATCATTAAATTAATTACTTTGTAACAGCTGTTAATACTTTAAAAACGGTTATGGCCAATATATTCTACGGTAGTTAGATGATAGCGGAAATTGAGGGTATTCGACTGTCGTTTTCCTGTCAACCTTTCATGTGTGTGCGTGTGAGAAGGGGGGAGGCTTTTGCTCATCGTGAAATAGTTTTAGCCCATCCAAACAGCCTACATGAGGAATTTTCAAAATCGTGCATTGCATGGCAAGAATCACACACACAGGGGGAAAGAGATACAAATAGAAGTTAGAACGAAAGAGAGGTGAAGGAGAAGGGAAGATAGAAAACGACAGAGGAAGAAAGAAAGCAACAAGATGGGGGGAAGATAGAAAGTTAAAAATTAAAGTAAAGAACAGAGGCAGAAGGAAAAGAAAAGGTGACATAAAGCTGTAGAGAACACAAGTGAGGGCCTCCCAGATGGCGCAGTGGTAGCGTCGTCGCCTTGTAATCAAGGGGTCCCGGGTTCGATACCCCGTGGCACAGTAGTTCTCATCCCACTTTAAACCGTAGGTAAAGTCCCGATTAGCCTTACTATGCATAAAGTGGACTTAAAACACCAACTGGAGAACAGAGCCAAGCTGTGTTCCAAGAAAACGTTTAATGGAATCGTTACATAAAGACTTGTGGTTTTTCTTTTTCCCTCACACCACCCATCCTTGGAACACACATAACTTCCCCCGCTCCTTCCTTGCTCTCCTTCCCTCCCCCTTGAACATATATTCGCAAACTAACTAAACATTTGTGTAATGTAAAGACTATAATTTTTAAAATTATGCACAGCTTGCGAATATTGAAACGTGTGGCACTCATGAACAATTAGCAGCTACTCGCATATCCTGAAGTTAAAGTTTGTTACGGTTTTTTGAGTTTGTGTACTAGGTCGCCCTTATTATTGTTTATTGTAATTATATCAGCACATGTTCTGAACCTAATAATCACCAAATATAATTTTCTTGGAAGTTTATGTTTCGTAACATGTTTCAACGACTGTTTCGTACAAGCTGTAAGTTTTTTTTACTGATATTACACTCATTTCCAAATATGTGCTCTTTTAAATACTTTTTACACATAAAATGTTTCTGAATTGGAAATATGTGTTTATTTTTTAACTTGCGGCAAGCAACCTAACCACACTGACTGAGCGTTCGCAAGTGTTAGATGGGCCTATTTTCTGACTTGGGCGCCGCGGAAGAATCTTGAAACACTAAGGGCGCCTTGAAATGAAAACGTTTGGGAACCCCTGTACTAGAGATTCTTGTGTAATTTTGATAAATATAACTCATTGTTTTTGCAGAAACTCGCACATTTACACATTGGACAAGTCAGGTCATGTGTAAGAATATTTGCGACCAGGCTTATTCCACAGAATGTTTCAAAAAGTTTGCATGTTTTGAAGTTCACGTTATGTTCGGACAATATAATCGGGACTTAATCTGCAATTTAAAGTAGGGTCCGTACCACTGCACAATGTGCCTCCACCAGTAATCGAACCCGAGGCCTACTGATTACAATGCGACGGCAGTAGCCTCTACGCAATGAAAGATGACCTACAGAGTGTTTCAAATGTCACTCTACCTTAACTTTGATAACACACAAAACTTACCCATATATAAGGAGAGGGGTTAACGGGTTCAAACCTCTACCATTGATTTCGTAAACATTTTTACATTTTTCACTAACACTTGTAATATTAAAAAAAATCTCAAAATTGATTAAAATAAAATATTGGTTCAAAAGATTTTGAAAATTATATTATTATTAGATATACACACGCCATAGTAAGTGTTCAAAAATAAAAGCCAAACTAACTGTAAGAAAGCTAAAGGTAAAAATAATATTGTTATGGTTAATATAATTAATGTGAAGTCAATATTTACACATTTTTTGGTAGAGAAAATTTTATTGACTATATTTAAATTTGTGTATTAATAATAAAGAATTACGAGTATAGTAACAAACTATAACCATTAATATTGTACCATCCTTTAGCTTCTGTGTTGAACTCACCCATTATTTCTGTACATGCGCAATCATGATGCGAGATACTTGCCTTGCACTGGGTTTTTAGCGTTTCGGTGCAAGGGAAACTGAATTATATTCTCACTAAGCGCATAGGAATCTTTAGCTACTGCTCTGAGTATTAGTTTTCGTATGCGTTTTGATAACAGTGTAATTATACAAAACCACACTTATGTTGAATATGTTGGAATTTTTTGTTATATTTTGCACATGAAATGCATATTTTTGAGAATTTATCAAGTTTGCTACTTTTTGAAGCAAAATATAGCCTTTTTTTTAAACAAAATGTAAACTGATTTGTGTAATTTTTCAGACTCCTCAACTAACCCGTAGTAATCACCATAATGTGAGTGACATCAAGGTCACTGAGGGAGGGGGCGGGAATGTCTTGTCCTTGAACTTAACTGACTGCAAGTAAAGACTAAAAACGTAATATTTTTTTCTTATGTCGTTCAATTTATACCAAAATATGCATTATACATGCAATAGTTGAGGTGATATTTCATTGAAAAAGTTTATATCGTCTGTTGGGGGAGAGGAGGAGGCACAGTAATAGGAACGAACTGTCAGACTGGAAGAATAACATTCTAAGCCTAGACTAGTGCGTACTATATATAAACGTAGATGAATGTTTGAGTTCGTTTTTTTTAAATACACTTTATGCACTCAAAGGCTAATCGGGATTGAACCTACAGTTTAAAGTGGGATCCGAACCACTATGCGCCTCCACCGTGTATCGAACCCGAGGACCCCTTCATTACAAGCCGACACGTTACCACTGCGCCATCGGGAAGGCTCTGTGAACGTAGAAGAATATCTGTTGTAAATTTTTAACAAAAATCGTAGTTGAATATTGGAGGATGAAATATTGTAAGTATTGTTGATGAAACATTTTCAGAAAAAATGGATAACTTTATGTATTGAGTCTACTTTGTGTATCAATTTCATCTTCGTATTCTGTATGTTAGCAATGATATTGTTTTCATAATTGTTATTCGTGTTCATTTTAGTTCATATTTGCATGCACGTTTTGTTAGTTTTTAGTGTACCGGTACATAAGTCCTAAGTCTAGACCACCACATTCCCACAGGACTCGACACTACAGGTAAGTAAACTAATGTTATCAACTAGCAGAATTACCGGTTTTACTTTGACTATTTCCCACATTGTTAAAACGACCTCATGGAAGAGATTACTAATGTTCTGTCAAAGAACGTGTGCATGAAAGGAGTTCTCCGTTAAAAGGACATTGACTCGCTGACTATTAGGTAAAGCCAAGTGCAAGGTAGCACACTAGGTGTCGCAACGTAGTTCGAAATGTTAGCATTTGCCTTTTTTCTCTTTTTCGTGGCTGTGCTCGAACGAATGCTGAATTATAAGTAACACGCATAGGTGCAGCGAGTATTTTATTCTTTAGGAGGGCCACATGATCATGCTAAGGGAGACAAAACAAAAAAAAAGGGGGGGGTGACGCAGCCCTTATTGAATGTCTGTATATTATACAATTGCATGTTTCATGCAAGTAACTCATTTGCATTTCAATCTCTGAACCATTCATTAAGGTAAGGTGATGTTCTTGTAGGTCACCTTTTCAATATGGTTCCAGAAAAGTGATAAGAGACTCAATCATATAGGTAAGGGGGAAGAATTTACTACAAAACCGTACAGATATTGGCCTGCGCAGATGATAAATATCTACAACTAGTTATTTTTCTACGTTGATAGCTACATCCAAACTTCTCAAGAAATAACAAATTAACGGTTTTTTCTGTTGAGGAAAATAATTAAGTCCGGTTCTACTTCACACGAAGAAGTGCAGATCCGAAGAGAGTCATTGACATTGAAAAGTGTGGCAAATCATGAATTGGCAAATCCCCAGAACGATCTGCGTTAAGCCACTAAACACTGGCTTGTATACTTAATACTATGAAAAGCACAATTTCAATAACTGATGCCACATAATGGAGTTTCCTTTAACAGCTCGGGGAAATTGATTTTTTGTTGTGTTTTTTTTCTGAAACGAAACTTACATACAAATTTTCTAAATTGAACGAAAGGTGTTTCGAAAATACCTGGTTGAAGATTTTTATAGTACAGACGTACGCAATGTGCCAGGAGAATGAGAAGCGTGATTTTAGGAAGCTCCCCAAGCTCGGCCATACATTCTTGTAATTTTGAACGTACAGTAGCCTACATACAATTTCGAAACATAAAACTTTACACCTCAACTCACAGTTTTGAACTCATTTCAAACACATTTTACTTCTTCATAAAGTTTTCCGATAGCAGAGGACAAGCAAGGTAACAATAAGACCTTCCTAATGGCATAGTTGTAACGTTGTTGCCTTGTAATTAAGGGGTCCCGAGTTAGATATCTAATGGAGGCACATGGTGGTTCGGATCGAACTGTGGACAAGAGCAACTATTTTGGGGCAACTTTCTCTGAACGTCAGGATCTTGCATCAAAGGTTTCAGGAAGTTACTGTACCTTCTCTCCAACATTCGTGGTTAAAATTTGCCTTCTATCCCCGTCCCTGCTCCACTGACCCTATCTAAAGATGACTTGGCTGTTGAAAGTACGAAGATGTGTGAGTTATCTTGAGTTGTCAGAGTAACGTGACATATGATACGAGTACATAGCAGTTCAAGTTAAAGCTAGTACACACGTCGTATGTTGCTTTCGTGTGGCTCGGACTGAGTCAATTTCTCAATGATGTGCATCGTGTCGCCTCAGTCTGTTGTTCGTGCACAATAACGAAATTAAGGTACTTTATTGCGACATCTGCCAGCGTACAGATGGCTTGCTCCAAATCGTCCCGACGTGAAGACTTCAGAAGCTGTTCTAGCTTTAACTTGAACTGCTTTTATCATATGTACTCGTACTTGCTCTTTCGTTCCAGCGATCACGTTAAAGTGCGTGCGTATTTGTCATTTAATACAGGGTGAGTCAAAATTATGTTACCACACAAATGGGATAAATATTTATTTATTAAGCATACAACAAACATGTATGATATCGAACTTTTGTCATTATTGTATTACAAAAAGTATAATGTACCATCATATTATAATAACTTATCATACAATGACCTACTTAATGAGTTTAATTATGAAAGTCTTATTAATAGAAGGGAAATAACACAACAAATATTTCTGTGCAAATCAATGACTGGCATCATAGATAACCCTACTTTTCTCTAAAAGATATGTTTCAATGCAAAGAAATATGGCTTAAGGCTGCGGCAATTGATGTCTTATGATATTCCTAAAGCAGAAAGATTCAAGAATTCACCATTATTTAGAATGTCCTTTGCGTATAACAAAATATCTATATTGCAATCTAATCTTGATTTTAGTATCTCAATCAATGAGTACAAAAAATATTAAGACAAGTGTTTACAACATAAATTATCAGATTTATTGTTATACTTAGCAATATATCACTGCATATGAATAAAAATGACATCTGGTTTGTTTCTTTGGTCTTGTTCTGTATTGTTTTGGGTGAAGCGCTTCTAAATTGCTAATTGGGTGTTATTTTATTCTATAGTATAGTTTAGTAATGTATATTACATTATATTTGTGTATGTGTTCTACCTGTGTTATGTCTCACTGTATTATATTATGTGTTTCTTTTGTTGTTTTTTATTGGCAACCTTCTGTAAAAGGAGATAATTTCTCTGTTGAAGGAAATAAATAAATAAATTATATTCTATTGTTTATGCTTGTGTATGTTTATTGTGTATTAGCTGTTAGCTGTTATTGCTTATCTCTTAAACTTGACTCATTATGTTTGTCTTGTTTTCCTCCATTCCCCGCGAAATGTGTGTACGGGGTTTACATGCTACTGTTAATCGTTGTTTTTTATGTTGATTAATTGATTGATTGATTGATTGGTGTTTTAAGTACACTTTATGCACAGTATGGCTAATTGGGACTGGACCTACAGTTTAAAGTGGGATCCGAACCACTATGTGCCTCCACTGGGTATCGAAACTGGGACCCCTTGATTACAAGGCGACAATGCTGCCACTGCGCCATTGTTGGTTTTTTTGTGTTGAACATGATGGCGAACAGGTTGAGAACGTCATGCAAATGATTTATCACATTTGATGACCTAGTACATTTCTACCATTTGACTCACCCTGTATATGTCGATTATTAAATAATTAAATTATACCTATCATAAAATATACGAGTACAATACGAGTAAAATATATAGTACAATATATTATACCCATTGTCCTTCATTCAAAATTCCATTGCAAATTGAAGTTTTTAACATACTACTAATGCTATGAACAATGATTTGTTGACTAGGGGAGAGGCAAAAAAAAGGTACATTAAGATTATATTTTCCTGTATAAAATTTACATCTAAAAGCCAATATTTTTTTTTTTATTTATATATTTTGCGGTAGCTGACAAAAGGCGATGAAAATGGAGAAGAAATAACAAGTCGGACTAATTTCTGCGTTCTGGGGATTGCTGGGTCGAGTGTCCTTAGAGATGAGGTTCTTTGTTGTTCGCTCTTCCTTTGTGTTTCCGATATTATTTCCAGTAAAGTATATTCGACTTCAAACTAATTGTTTATCTCTCCTCCCTGGGTAAGTTTGATGTTGGAGGGGGGGGGGGATTTTAGAGCAAGTTTGTTGTGGAGGGAATTCCCCCCTGGATTTCGCACCCTGGTCTGAAAGCTCTCAAAATTGTCCTCACGGTGCTGGGTCAACACCGAAAGTTTTGGAGCTCTAGTCTAACGAAGGATCAAAATTCCACTTGCATTTCCGCAAGGCGAGAATCACATAGATAGACGGGAGCACCTTAGCTGGAACATCAATATAGCCTATAGGCTATATATATTTACCTATTTTTTCTGTTATTTACTTTGAGAGAAATAGGTTGTCTCTTATAATTGAGATAAGGGATTCTTGATAGCCCTCCTCCCTTCTCCTGTCCCGAAAAAAAAAAAGATCTACTTTTGAAGTAGATCTATTTATCAGGTAAAATATCTCAAAATGTGAAAATTGTAAGCTCTAAAAATATTTCCATCTCCCCCTCCTCTCATCTAAACTCCGTACCAGCTAACTGTAGACCAGGCGAACGAGAACAAGTCTCTGCGCAAGTAGTGACACGAGACGGCTCCACCAATGAAAGTGAGAGAAACGGGATTGTGTAATGGGGGACGGGAGTTACCCGATTTCCATCTTCTCTCTGTAAGCGTTGCAAACTTTTCAAAAGGATAATGCCGAACATACATGGCAAACGGACCGTATTGTTGTCTCCACGTCCGTACGATTGGTTTAAGAATTTCTTAGGGAAATATTAGGGATAAAACTGCAAGAACAAATTTTGACATGCCGTGCATTTAGCGTACGGACTAAGGTCTGGACCGTACGGTTGGCAACACTGCGCTTTCACCACTCGATTTCCTCCTCCTCCTCTGCCGATATGCGCGACCCTGCTCTACAGTTAGCTGGGACAGGGGTATACAGCATAGGCGTAGCTAGAACTTTATATTTGGGTGTGCACAAAGAAAAAAAATGAGGTTTTGTACCTTTTTAATAGCATATTTGCAACACAAACACTTGGCTCTTTAACTGCACTGATGTTTGTAAAGGAATATAAATTCACTAAATGACAGTGTTGAAAATTTCTGAATATATGTAGTAGAAAAAAGTCAAATTGCATAAATTACACACACACACAAAATGTTCATAAATGCTACAAACAAATACATCAAAATACACGTCATCTATAACAAGAGACGTCTGTCAAACGATACAATGTTCTTAAACTCATCAATAACTTCATTTACATCAATAGACTAATCTTTTTCCTGTTCCACAAATAGCAAGAGCAGGGCTTCCAATTTATCCTGCTTCTGAGTTGCTCTTAATTTAGTTTTAACTTGGGGAAGCTTGGAGAAAGCTCTCTCTCACACGTCTTGTGACAGGTATAGAAGAAAAGCGCTGTAGTACAGAGTTTAATTCAGTAAATATCTTCTTTCTCCAATGACATAAAAAAATCGAAAATCTATAGACACCCGTTTCATCAGCGATAATGCACACGTTTGTACCAAGTAATGACATTTTCAACTTCTTACAAACTGACGCTTATTTTCCCTCTTACTGAAATATCTGTCTTTATTTCTCTTTGATAAAGCACACCCCGTAGCTACGCCTATGGTATACAGTTTCTTCATTCCGAACACTGTCCACGGGAAAGGTTAAACAACTCTTACTATTTTGCATGTGGATTCAGAACTGCGCAATATCACAAAAACAAATATCGCGAAACTAGTTCCAGCGTTTATTTTTTTGTTTGTTTGTTTGTTTTGTTTTGCTTCTTACATGGGCAGGTTTTTCCATGTCCATTCGTATACACGTCATCTGACACGACGCGTGTCCGTTCCCGGAACTGTAAAGGAATCTCCTATAGTCAACAACCCATTAACGATTTCATGACGTATTTTCTTTGTCCCTAAAAGCTACAGGTGTAGCGACTGTTTCAGAGTAAACACAAGCCTCAGAAAACCACACTGGAAAGGGGGGGGGGGGGGGGGAGAAATACAGGACAATTTAAAGGTGGATCCAGGAATTGCATTTTGGAGGCCGATTTTTCCGCGGAAGTTGATTCTACCCAACATCTACATAGTTTTTGTATCCAATACTTAGTGATTATAATGTACTCCATGATCTATATAGGGATTAACGTGCACAGGATGAAAATAGTGTTACTGGGTTGGAATTCCAAATAAATATCGGATGTTTATTGTGTTCTCCCTTCATTAATATATCTTTCAATTGTCGTGATAAAGCTAACAACATAGATACAGTCAGTGGAGGCGATTAAGGGGGGCGTGGGGCAGTACCTTTTGGCATCTTGCCCCCCCCCCCCAAGTTTTGGAATGTTGCACGCGTGATTCATGATATCTGTTCTGATTCCATTCCTACTGACATGAGTGTCATGTCGGGACACACATTCCAACAGTAGAGGGAGCCGCACCACATGAATTTTCGTCCTATGTACGCTACCTTTATGTTTTTATGAACTAAAGTAATTCAGAAACATTGGGGACACCTTAGGGAACAATGTAGTTTATTTTCAATTTTTTTAATAAAATATTCACAGTTGAATAACTGAATAATAATTATTTTTATATATATAATATATTATAATTGAAGAACAAGCTAGGGTTAAACACTGATACAGTATTGAGAAATGAATATGAAGATGGAGCTGAAGTGATAGAAATATAGGTAAAAGAACAGCAAATAGAAATAGGTAGAAATCAAGAAGGGGGTAGAGCGAGAAATGTGGATTTGATTTTTTAATTTGATTTATTTAGCTTCGCCTTTTGTGCCACTTTTGGCTAATTTGCGAAGATGGGGATGAGTGATGATATGATGAAATTGATGAATGGAGACTCTCAAACATCCATGCCCAGGCCAGGATTCGAACCCGGGACCCCTGGTGTCGTAGCCCGATGTGCTAGCCACTCCGCCAGGGGGGCTGGGGAGAAACAGGGTGAAAAGAAAATGAAAAGGGGAGACGGAATCGAGAGAGAAAGAGAGAGAGATAAGAGAAGTAGGAGTTAATGGAGAAGAGAAAGTAATGAAATGACAGAAGAAATGGATAAGGAAAGAAATGAAGAACAGAGGAAGAGAGAGATTGAAAATTTTGTATAAATCCCTGTATGAAATCCTACTCAAGTTAATAAATTCAAATGAGTTTGTGTTCAAAGTCAACCTTACCCACGACTAGTGCAAACTGGATATTTTAGTTTAAAGTTGGATCCGAACCACCATGTGCCACTTTCGGGTATCGAACCCAGGACCCCTGAATTATAAGGCGACGACAACTTGCCACTGCGCCATCGGAGAGGTCTGGATAAATTCAAATGTATGGATATCAGTGGTGTAGTTGTAAATATATAGAGTACCGGAATACTTTACAAACTGCAACAGAATGCTGGTACTAATAATGTACCTAGGTATGTTAGCTACAAATATTGTGTTACAGTCGTTAATACACAGTAATATTTATTACAAATTAGGATAATTATGTCTGACTAGTTACGCACAGTTAACGAATAGCACCGACAAATAGCTGATTATAAATCTCCAGGAAGATGAAATTTAAGAATAAATCATTCAATCGCATATGCAAGAAAACTACACTCTGCCTACGAGGACTTCCAAACGTATAGGTTCGTCTCAAGTGTCTCCCAATAAAATAATTGTTATCTTGTTGTTCTACAACAAAGGAGTCATTTTTCTGCATTAGGTTTTCTTTTGACAGGCACATTAAAAATGTTAAATAAAGCAAATTTAAAAAACCAAATATTTGTTGTCATTTGGTGAAGCAGAGCGCGCCTTCACTTCCAACCATATAACTGGCAACGATACCTTCCATTTACGCAGAGCCTTCTTAGCTCAGGGGTTAGAGCACTGGTCTCGTAAACCAGGGGTCGTGAGTTCAAGTCTCGCAGGAGGCAAGCGTGATTCTTTTTAGCTTACTATCCAAGGTTAGCCCATCCAATGTAACCAACGTTCTTTCAACCCAAGGGGAAAAGTATCCAATTCTAAATATGGAGCATGTCGATTAAGTAGAAGGTGATATTAATCTGGCAATTATCTATAAACTGGAATTATTTACATATATCCCCATTGCAAACCATCCAGCATTCGTTTTTAAGGCAAAAGTTAATCTTGATGGAACACAAACGAGCGAGAGGGGGACAGATATGATTTCTTATATAGAGAGAAAGAATGCTGGGGATAGAGCGAGAAATGAGGAGAAACAGAGAAAAATGAAAATGGGAGAGAGAGAATCGATAGATAGAAAGAGAGCTATGAGACTCTCTCCCTCTCTCTCTCTCTCTCTCAGCTTTTCTTTCTCTTTTCTTACCTCGAACTACCTCTTTCATTTCTTCGTCTCCCTCTCTATCGATGGTTCTCTTTCATTCTCTCTGTCTGATTTTCTTTCTCTTTCCCTAGCCCTCTCTCTCTTTTCTCTCCTCTCTCTACTCTCTCTCTCTCTCTCTCTCTCTCTCTCTCTCTCTCTCTCGATCTTCCTTTCTCTCCGTGGAAGAGGGAGAAGTAAGGAGTTAAAAGAGAGAGAAAAGTAATAAAATGACAGAGGAAAGGAAGAAAGAAAGAAATTGAGATAGGCTCGCCTCCACTTGCATACATTCAAGGTATGCGCTCATGTCCTGATGCCTTTAATTAAACCATGACGTCCTTTTTCACTGAATTTTATCTGTTCCCCGCCTCTGTATTCTATTTTCTTTCTTTTCTTTATTTGTAATATACAATTACCTACATATTACAAAAAATGAAAAGAAAAGCAGGTTTACACATATAAATTTGGGTATAATATATTTTATGTTGTTATAATTAATTGTAATTTAATATCACGACTCATTCTGGTATCGCCGGACCCTGTGGTCGAGTGGTTAGCAAATCGCGCTACGACGCCGGGGATCCCGGGTTCGAATCCTGGCTCGGACATGGATGTTTGTGATTGTCTGTCCTGAAAAGTCCTGAAATTGAAATTTGAATGAAATGATATGAGTGAATGAAGTGTGATGGGGGAAGCTTCCGCATAGGGACTTTCCTTAAAAAAAAAAAAAAAAAAAAAAAAAAAATGGTTATCACATCGCGCTGCAACGCCAAGGGTCTCGGGTTCGAATCCCGCTCGGGCTTGGTTGTTTGTGAATGTCCATTCATCAATTTCATCATTTCGTCACTCACCCCCATCTTCTCAAATTAGCCAAGAGGCACAAAACGCAAAGTAAAATAAACTAAATCAAATCATTCTGGTATCAAGAACGAGTTTCCTATTAATGTATGTATGGTTGAGTGGTTTGGAATTTCATATATTGTGATATGGTTGTTGTTGTATCGGTTTATGATATATGTTTTATTTTATCTTAAGCTTGTGAGTAGTAAATTAGAACAAAACAATTCTGGGATTCAGAATAGTTGAAATATAAATGTTGCTAGGCGAAACGGGTAGGAATATGGTGAGTATATTAGTATTTGGCAAGATAATAGTTATTAATTGGGTAATGTGAATTAGGGTTCATTAGTTGCTTCAGCAACTGGAGGGTTTGTTCCCCTCTTCTATCCAGATCAGGTGCGCCTCTAGTATTCAATGTGGAGTTGCAATGTATAGATAGAAATCGTTTTGGAGGGGTGCTTGGGTATTGTCTTATATAGGATAAGGCTTATGTAGTAAATATAGTATATAATTACTGGATTATAGTGAGTTTGTTTAGTAAGTTTGTTACATGACTATAATCAAGGGATTATGAGAGTCTTATATATAAGGATGTTCATTTAAGGATTATATAATCATAAAATTAATTAAGTAAAGTGAGAGGTGACCTAAGTTAAGCCGAGTTGATACATATCTACCTACCCTACATGCCAAACTATCACAAATATATGTGTTAGCCTAATTGGAGAAATGAAAGAACAACATGTACAAATAATAATAATAAGACATAATGATTAGGGAATGGGACTGAAATTAAATATAAATTAGAATTTTTAATCATAATTAAAGTGAAAATAAGATAACATGGTGAATACAATTAAATTAGTGTGAAAATGAAGTGGTATTTAGTTACTAAGTTGCTTTGGTTATGTTTAATTAGCGTCATTTCATTGATTTAGTTCATTTTATATTCTTGAGAACATTATTTCTCGAACTCATTTAGGTCTCCTGGGGAACTACTAGTGTCCTGCAGTATTTTGTTCTGTCATTGTTTGTTGTCACTTCAGTATTCCCTTAGTTAAAATTCCAGATTCTTCGAGAGTTAATCTCCCGGAAGTTAGACAAGAATGTCTACTTTTGCAAGCGAACTCGAAAAAACTGAACTGGAAAAAAAAAATATACCCGGTGAAAATTTTCAGGTGCCCCGTATTTTTCTACCCCTGCTTGGGAAAACAGTGATACAAAATTCTAGTAGTAAATATGTTAAGCGACACAACATGGTCTTTATTAGGAATTATGATAATAATAATAATCCGTGGCTCGACAGCCACTGCCAGTCTTCCTCCAACAATCCTTCCTAGAGGTGTGGAGATCTTCAACCGGTAATGGGCTGACGTGTGGTCAGCACGTCGAACCCCCAGCTGTTGTAGGAGATTTCCGAGACCGGATTACGCTACTCACTGCTAGCTCCCCAATTTCCTCACGATGGTGGGTTGCCACCGGCCCTACGAATTATGATGATCATGTGTAAATAGTTACACACGGTTAACGAAAAACGTCGACTAATAGATGCCTCACCTCAGGAATATAAAATTTTAGAAAAAAATAATTGAATTACTCATCCAAAAAAATAAACAGTCACCCAGTAAGAAGAGCTCCCAAACTAATACTTTCGTCTCAAGTGTATCTCAGTACAACAGTAATCATTTGCTACATTAGGTTTTGTTTTGAGAGAGACATAACAGCAACGTCGAAGAAAGCAAATTTTGAAGAAAGAAAAAAGTGCTTACTGGCACAATGGCACGACCATACCGCTTCAGCTGACACCTATTAAAAACATTCTTTACTTCCAACCATATCACTAGCAACCATAGCTTCCGTTTACCTGGAGCCTCCTTAGCTCAGGGGTTAGAGCACTGGTCTCGTAAACCAGGGGTCGTGAGTTCAAATCTCACAGGAGGCAGGTATGATTATTTTTAGCTTACTATCCAAGGTTCACTTATCTAATATAACCAGCATTCCTTCAACACAAAGGAAAAGGTATCCAATCTCTTCAGAGTAAGCATGTTGATAAATTGAAAGTGAAATTAATCAGACATCTATCGTGGTCAACCTGGACAAATTATTTATATCCTCAAACCATCCAGTATTCGTCTTTAAGGTAACAGATAATCATGATGGTTGACAGGTAGAAGAAAAATCCGTTATCTTCATTTTTGAAATCCGGTTGAAAAGTTGTAAGATATTCAAATCCGAATATTTCCATCTTGTGTTAGTTATAACACCATTAAGATTTGTTTCCATGATACGAAAAACTCAATATGCTGACGAAGGCAGAAATTTATTTTATTATAAAACATAAACTAAACGTAACGTTTCAACCTTCTAGCAAGGTCTTCTTCAGACTCTGCACCAAGTACAAATGTAACAAGGTACAGTCTTGGACACAGCTGGCTTGTAACGACCCTATTGAAGAAGCAGTGAAGCAAGCCCTCGGTGTCTGACCACCAAGCGCCTTGTGACTAGACAACCCAAACAGCATTGCAATTTTGCGGCTTGTATACCAGTCACGGGTATACATCTCTGTAAATTGAGTAGTGATGCCAAAGAGAAATACGAGATGAAGATTGTCGATCAATGTCTCGTGTTCTCGACATGGAATAATACTCGGTCCACGTTACGTTCCATTATTTAATGTTGTTTGGGAACGAACCTGACGGACTAGGTTTATATTTTCAATCCTTGCATTACAGTAAATTCCATATTTTACAATTATATTAATGCTTTGAACGAAAATAATGCCCAGAAAAACATCGAACACACGTTCACACCATTCTTCTCACACACATGCACGTGAAAACAAACACACAAAGCTAAGTTTTGACTTCCAAGTGAATCTCCAAATAACAGTAAATGGAGAAGAACGATGTGCGCAACATGGGATTTTTCACATAAAGAATGCGTCTATTTGTGACATACGTGGTTTCTATTAATAGACAATGAAACAATTATGAGAGAAATTAACATGCATTTTCGTCTTCAGGTGCTGAGGAAAGAAACAGACTGACTGGAAATAAGAAAGCATGGTGCTATTGATAGGCTGTTGGTTAGCGTACAGAGCTTTCATCAGTGAGCTCTAGGTTCGATCCCCACCAAGGACATTTATTTTTATTCTTTTCTATTAGTGAAGAAGTATGTAATATTGTTTTCTAGGCATTTTGACGAAAGGATACGCATCAAATTTGTTCGTTTAATCTGTATTTTCATTCTTCTAATAAGATCTCTATCGCACCCACCCACTTGTCTTATTTATTTACTTCATTTCATATCTAACGAAAACACACAAATATAGTTAGAACAAGAAACACACCTCGCTTCGAAGGTTCCAGACTCGAGTTCTGGCTTTTTTTTTGCGAGGGTGATTATTCTTGTGTGTCTGTTTATCATCTCTGTCAAAAAAATATTCCTCATTATTGCCGTGATTAACTTAGGGAGAGACCAAAGCGACTGAAATAACAAAAGTACAGAAAATGCAAGACATATCTGCCTAGGCATGTTATACCTTGGGAATTAGCAATCTGAAAGTTAACTTGCGTTTCAGTCGACTATTTGCGAAAGAGTTTCGTGTTGTCTCGTTTGGAGTGTTGGTTATCGTGTCGGACTAGCATGCGGCCAACCCGAGTTCGAGCCCAGCGGAAGGCAAGTTTTTTTTTTTTTTGTTTTTTTTTGTCTAATTTTATCCAACCTTTTTTATAAAACTGAGGTTTCTGCAAAACCTTTTGAATTGCATGCCACTTCGTATGTTGGTAATCTGAAAGCATCAAAGATGAAAATTTGATGTTTCGGAGCGACGATGTATTTGTGTATGTGTTCAAAAAACGCAGTTATTTAATAACGAAAAACATGCAGCCACGTGATCATTGAGAACGCTTCCTAGTTGTCAGTGCTAATATGGCAGTAACTACAGTCTGTCAACACACACCAACTTTTACATTTCCCGTAAAATGATTACCTTTCCACGTTTCAAAATCATGAGTGCTGTCTAAAGCAATACTTTGATACTTGCGTTTGCATGTTCGAATCTAAAGTAATACGAAACTTTTTCCCCAACAAATGACATTCAAACCATTAATAACTGTTTGAAATGTGATACTGATATCATATATATAGAAAGAATAAAAATGGAGAATTTCGCTTAATACAACTTATAAATAGGGAGCGGAAGTTGATGAAATGTCATCTTTTTTCTGACATCTCGGACACGATGCCCATTAAATATACACAATATTACATTTCATCTAGAACCCAAAAAAGGTAATTTTAAAGTGCATTTATTTGCATTTGTTGCCATTTGTCAGGTATTAGGTCATTTTCCCGGATTTTCGGCATTTACCCATCATTTTTTGCAATATTCGGTATATTGTTTCATCATATTTTGTCACTTCTTTAATTTTGGTAATATTCTTGAATCTTTTCACCAAGGTATATATATCTCGCAGGATTGCAATTTACGAGCAAAAGAAATGCTGAACTGGTGACAGTCTTTGTTGTGTCGGGGGAAACCACCAGGTGCCCGTCTGGGGCAAACTCAAATTTAAGATCAGATAAGGAGAGGCTTGAAATACCATAGCTAGACCCCGTTTGCACTGAAAATCCTCGTTGCATATTTTAATTGAATGTGCATGTGCTATCATTTGGTGCCCTTTTTTTTAAAGCAAGATTGCATTTTGTTTAATTTCATTTTCATTTAAATTTTTAAACTGAAACCAACAAATTTGATGGTCATTTTTTGCATTTTACGTCATTTTTTCCCCATTTTTTAGGATATCTATAGGCCATATACCTATATTTTTTAGGTCATCAACTTCCGCTTCCTACTTATAAATATATTAAATTATGTGGATACCTGATGTGAAACGTACGATGCTCGATCAGAGAGCCTGAATGTTGCATTGAAAACTGCAGAGAACAATGACTGACTTATGAACAGTGAAAGGTTTTTCCATGCTCCAATGGGATTTTATTTATAACTATAAATAAACAAGGGAGAAGGACACAGGTGGGTATGATGAACTAAATTGTAATCTAAAAGTTTTAATTGAAGAAACAAAACACGTTCGCGGTTAAAAATAGGGCATTCAATTTCAGACACATTACACTAACTGAAAGAGTATTTTCAAAATTAATAGTATTCTCGTTCTTCACCTTTTTCTCAATTGTGACACATGTCAATTTCCTCTATATTATCTGTATTCTCATTGGGACGAACACCCACATCCATGCCCGAACCGAGTATTGGTAATATCGCACGCTAGCCAACAATTCCAGAGGAAAAGTTTGATACGCGGTTTAGTGGTTCCAAGTGGTTAAAATCCCACTTTAAACTATAGATCCAGTTTTCTTACTGTGCATAAAGTGGACTTAAAAGAAGGAAAAAATCGAGGAGAAGCGCTTGAAGGTTTCGACGAGTTCCAAGTGCCTTGATGAGGCGAAACTATTACATTATTTTCAAGTGGTCAAGTGGCCCCGTGGTAGCGGATAAGTTTCACGTACAGAAGGCTTTGAGTTCGATTCCAGTTCTATTGCCCTATGTTTTTTTTATATAACTCGAGCAACTAATTATTGCATTTTATTTAATAATTTATTTGAGTAAAAGTTAAATACATTTTTACTTTAATTTTGGGTGGAAATCTTTACTTTACCGTTTTAAATTTTATTTGTGAATTTTTTTTTGCGATAGTTTTTTCCACATATCTCATCATTTTACAAACATACTCAACAAAATGTTATGCCTGGCGAAAAGTATACATTTATTTCGAGAAAATGATCCAGAAATACATACAATACTATTCACAAGAAATTATCGTAATCGTTTGGATAATAAAATTCAACAATTCGCATTGAAAATAAAAAAAGAATGTTCGCAATAAATAAATTCAAATATATAGTCGCTCGAGTTAAGAAAAAAAATTGGATGCAATCAAAGGGGAATCGAACCTAGTATCTCCTGCGTGTCAAACTTACACGCTACCAACCCACCACCTGGTCTTCTGTCAGTCGGACAATCTAATTGTCTTATGATTAACGCTTGCTAAGTTTCTAATCTTTGAAGCGCTTGTAATTGTTGTTGTGTGTCACGGAGTTATGTTTACTGCAACATTTGAGCACACAATCCAAACATACGTAAATTTTATACACAGAAAACATGGGTTTTCTGAACATAATTACGGAGCATGCGCTCTGTCAAGGACTAGAAGGAACCTCGCAAAAGTTACTGAAGCTTGTCTTCGGTGCTGACAGTTGGCCCCGGAGTCACGTGGTCTATCTCGTTATCAGTCGACATGACCTTGAGCCTGCAGAACCAGCACACTGAAGTGAACGAAGGTATTTGACTTGATTTGTAAACTGGAAGAAAACATGCCACGCGTTACAACAGACAGAGGTTTGTCTTCAGCTTTGGGACAGACAAACCACACTAGGCATACAGACAGAGTATAATGTAAGATAAAAGGAAATTATTTCTCCGTCTCCTCACACTGACAATTTTATTGCCTTTTTTTTGAGGTATTTGGCCACAGAAACGGGATTATATTATTGAAGTCGTATCTCGTGTGATGGCTTGGTTCAGTATGCTGATCAGGTTTTCTGACAAAAGCAGGACGAGCTACTCAAGAACAGTAATTGTCTATCTTTTATATCTGCTTCCTTCATCACCGGTATAAGGCAGACAAGCACATACCACAAATATGTAAGATAACTATTGCTAATTTGGTAACTTGTCTTGCAATTGAATTTCTGTCATGAACAGCTGCAAACAAACAAAGGCTTTCCTTTGAAAGGATTACACTGAATAATTGTTATTTGATTAGGAAACTAAAATGACTTCAGTATTTACATGCAGTACGCAAGAGATTCTAAACACACTCTAAAACATACTACTGTTCGTTTCAACGTATGATTTCAACAATCAAGACACAAAATAAAGGGCATGCTCAAGAAAAATTATGTTTCTTTGATTATCAAGTGCATTACGTTGTTAACATCAAGTTTGGATTTGCCGGTTAACCAAATATTATTAATTTTGAAAATAGTCTTTCAGTTAGTCTAATGTGGCTGAAATTGAATGCCCTATTTTTAACCGCGAACGTGTTTTGTTTCTTCAATTAAAACTTTTAGATTACAATTTAGTTCATTATACCAACCTGTGACCTTCTCCCTTGTTTATTTATAGTTATAAATAAAATCCCATTGGAGCATGGAAAAACCTTTCACTGTTCATAAGTCAGTCATTGTTCTCTGCAGTTTTCAATGCAACATTCAGGCTCTCTGATCGTGCATCGTACGTTTCACATCAGGTATCCACATAATTTAATATATTTATAAGTAGGGAGCGGAAGTTGATGACCTAAAAAATATAGGTATATGACCTATAGAATATCCTAAAAAATGGGGGAAAAAATGACGTAAAATGCAAAAAGTTTCAGTTTAAAAATTTAAATGAAAATGAAATTAAACAAAATGCGATCTTGCTTTTAAAAAAAGGGCACCAAATGATAGCACATGCACATTCAATTAAAATATGCAACGAGGTCTAGCTATGGTATTTCAAGCCTCTCCTTATCTGATCTTAAATCTGAGCTTGCCCCAGACGGGCACCTGGCACATACGAAGTGGCATGCAATTCAAAAGGTTTTGCAGAAACCTCAGTTTTATAAAAAAGGTTGGATAAAATTAGACAAAAAAAAAAAAACTTGCCTTCCGCTGGGCTCGAACTCGGGTTGGCCGCATGCTAGTCCGACACGATAACCAACACTCCAAACGAGATAACACGAAACTCTTTCGCAAATAGTCGACTGAATCGCAAGTTAACTTTCAGATTGCTAATTCCCAAGGTATAACATGCCTAGGCAGATATGTCTTGCATTTTCTGTACTTTTGTTATTTCAGTCTTCTCCATTTACTGTTATTTGGAGATTCACTTGGAAGTCAAAACTTAGCTTTGTGTGTTTGTTTTCACGTGCATGTGTGTGAGAAGAATGGTGTGAACGTGTGTTCGATGTTTTTCTGGGCATTATTTTCGTTCAAAGCATTAATATAATTGTAAAATATGGAATTTACTGTAATGCAAGGATTGAAAATATAAACCTAGTCCGTCAGGTTCGTTCCCAAACAACATTAAATAATGGAACGTAACGTGGACCGAGTATTATTCCATGTCGAGAACACGAGACATTACGATCGACAATCTTCATCTCGTATTTCTCTTTGGCATCACTACTCAATTTACAGAGATGTATACCCGTGACTGGTATACAAGCCGCAAAATTGCAATGCTGTTTGGGTTGTCTAGTCACAAGGCGCTTGGTGGTCAGACACCGAGGGCTTGCTTCACTGCTTCTTCAATAGGGTCGTTACAAGCCAGCTGTGTCCAAGACTGTACAACAACAGGACGATATATATAGGGTGTTTCGTAAGTTCGTTTACAACGCTTGGGAGGTGATTGTACGAGTGAAAATAAGGTGGAAAGTTCATGTAACGAAATTCCGGAAACGGCTTTGTTGCCGAGTTATTGACGTTTGAAAACGTGAGAAAATGATTTTCCGAAGTGAATAATGGCAAAACGGGTGGAGAGAAATCGTCGGTGTTGGGCGGTCCACTAAGAAATTGGGTACGCTCTTGTCAAAAAATCACGCGGCAATGTTGTGCAATGTCGGCGCAAGGGATTCCCCAAAGGACGCGAACGAAGATGTTGACGGGAGTGGGGTGGGTTTGCGTTCTGCGTGAGTTGGTATCGACGAAAATTGGCATGTGTTGAATGGCACCAAAAAACAAAGAAAATTTCCTGAGCGAAGGGCACCATCAGTAGCGTACGCAGGATTTCGTCAAGGGGGGGGGGGGTTATTTCTAAAACTTTCTCCAAATTCACATTACCTTTGATTTATTACACTTTAATTAAATAATAATAATCACAATTAATTAATAATACTTATAATTAATTAATTAGCTGAATTACTACTAATAATACCGGCTTCTTCCCCGCATAAATGTCTCCGATAATTCACATCTGGATTGTCTCACTGTTCTTACCAACAAAATATTTTCCAATAGTTAAGCTTATTGTCGTTTGAATAATTGTCTAGTCAACAAGGTGAGACATTTTAAAGAGAGACATTCAAACGTGCTGCGGTAAATAATACAATGGGAAGGCAGACTGGTGTCCGCCTAGCCTTTGTCTATACATTAGCCTCTAACAACGAACCAAGAACTTTCTTTAGTTAATTCTCATTGTTCACACACAAAAAAAATACATGTTCGTTGAACACTGGCGTATGTAGAGGCATGGTCGATGGTTAGAGGCACATACTTTTGGTAAATAAAAAAGCAAAATTTCAGTATAAAAACAGTCAATTTCGGGTTCAAAAGCTGTAAATGAAATGAAATTTCGCTGTTAAAGCGGTGAAAAAGCGGTATATAAAATTACATTTTGGTTTTAAAAATGTGAATATAATCGCACTATTACACAAAATAAACATATCCCTTCTAATAGCACATTAAATCATTACCAGAATATTAAGTTTATTCCTGTATAGAGGAGTCCATTTTTGCTTTTCAAATATTTACAGCAAAATTAATCAATTTTTCTTGAATTGCATAACACACAGGATACTTCAGACTTCAGAAAGTGTCGCGTCGGTATATAACAGTGGCGGCTGGCCAAGTGCAACAAGTGCAGATGTTTTCACCTAATTTTCAAATTAATATTGACATTTTTCATTTGCTTATTAAATTAAACTATTTCCCAGCAGAACGCACACGATAATACTCAAATAACACGCCGCTCGGCGCTACGCACGTATTGAGTTCGTCCCAACCCAAGAGCAAACACCGCTAGGTTGCGGAAGACTTAGCCGGTTGTCATGGCAACGGTGACGTCACCTAGCGTTGGCCTTGAACATGGTGTCGCCCTCTACGTGAATCAGTTCTCTCGTCGGAGAAAACATCGCATCCAGTGCTTGTGGCAAAATCTTCGCGTTCTCGCGAGATCTTGTTCCGCGTGTGTGTTTCGCGTTTCCTATCGTGTGTTGTGTTCATGTGTTGAGCTGTGGTTTCTACAATGAACCCAGTAAATGACTTAGTGTGTAATTTGTTGCAGACACCATTTTCCAGATGGACGGATGAAGACAAAAAAGGCGTTTTAAATTGGGGGGGGGGGGCACTGGCACTTACTATTTGTTTTCATTGCCTATAAATATACTTCTTCACCTGTTATTTTAGGCACGAGCCGCTACTGGTCGGCATATTAACATCGAACTCACGTTTTTACCTGAATGCTTTAATCAATATATGCTGACTTCTGAAATAACAACGTAATATTTTTTATAAATTGATTAGAAAATCTAGAAATTTTAACTTACTGGACCTCCCCGATGGTGTAGTGGAAACGTCGTCGCTTTGTATTCAGGGGGTCGCGGGTTCGATATTAGTTCGGATTTCACGTTTGCTTCATGTATATATAACTTTATTATACTCTATGTGCCACGAGGTTTGATAAGTTTTTTGCTGCGTAGTAGCAAAAATACAAAAGTTATAATTAAGAAAATTAACCTTAATTAAGAAAATAAAATTTTGAAGATTTTATAACAGATAACAGAACATGGTAGATTTCTGTTCTTTCCACACCTCGCAATTTTCATAACGTTTTACGTGTAGATACATCTACCGGCTAGTACCTGAACTTTCTGTCAAAATAGACAAAGGGCGTTCAGAACGAAGCGACACACAAAAAGGGACACGACAAGCTGAGCATGCTTAGTGAATGTTCCTCTTCAAACTAGATGTCGCTTGTCGCTTACCACTTCAGCATGATACCACCGTCTCGCCTGTCGCGTGTTGCTTCGGTCTGAAAACTCCCTAAACCTAGGCAATTTCATAAACATTGAATTGTAAATCAATCTTACATGGTAGGAGAAATCTAGTGTCATATTCAGATCACGCAAGTTCCAAAACACTTAAAAATATGAAGAAAAGAAGAAGAAGAAAAAGAAAAGCTTCCAAATAGTGTTAAAAGTTTAATCTAAGTAAGTTGCAATATCCGCCTCCTGGAGTGCAGTGGCGGATCCAGACAACAATTGTGAGGAGTGGTTTTCAGTCAGAAATTTCATATAATTAATATCTTTATACATAAACAATATAGCATAGTATTACAAGAAATGAATCTATACAGTACCGTAAAAAATGAACGATTTTTTAAAATCTACCCTGATTAACGTATAATACTTCACATTGTCGCAATAAACCTAAGGATATAAATATGCGACACACAATGGAAAACAAAGAAGAGAATTTCGTTTAAAAAGATGTGGTCCTTGTTGAATTGGGATATGTAAATATTGACGCATAAGATAATGATTTTTATTTATTCATGTATGTACGAGGGGAATACTGAAGGTAGTGAGCAACAACTTTTCATGAACCGAGTTTGATTGGAAATGCTGAGAATGCCTCAATAAACATGTAGGAACAAAATGATAATATCTAAAAAAAAGAGTATTTATACTTGGTTCTGAAAAAGTGGCGATACACATCACTACTGATATAATTATTATTTTTCACTCCACCACAGCTGTTACAATTTAGTGGTATCCATTAATTGTGGCTTGTCTGACATTTAGAAATTTGTAAGCAATACCTCTCAATACCTCACTATGAATCTTCGATGAGAGCAGCTTCTGTAGAAACTAATTCGGCTTTTTTTCTGTTTTTTGAGTTTGTGAACTAAGAACTTCCAACCACACAATGTTTACGCAACCACCTTAGTTTTCATGCATAGTGAAGATTCTGAATTTATTTTATTTTCACCATGTGACACTTAGCTGTTGAACTCCACAAATCACAACCATATTCAAGTATTGGACGTAAAATTGTGATACATTAAAACATTAAAGATTCCAATTTCTTAAAAGAAGAAGACCAATTAGAAACATAAAACATATTGATGCAATATTTTAGCTTTCTTAAAGTTTATTTTATGTGTCCTTCATATAGAACAGATGTATTAATAATAATATTCATTATACTAATATCTGATGTTTGGAATTACACGTCTTACGAAGTACAGAGCCTTCATTTGGTTTTCGTACCGTTTGAACGTGTCCTGTGTTGCGGCTGGAAACACATCGCTTGCCGGTGAAATCGAAAATCTTGGCATTAATATGTGTAGATTGGATCATGTTTTCATGTTGCACAGGGAAGGATAAGTGAAAACTGAATGCACGAACCTTGCTATTCACAATAACGATAATACCGAAGCAGTTTAGTCGTTGACGAAAAATTGGTTACAAGTGGCTTCATTTGTATGCTAAACACATTTTCATGCCTAAATTTGCCCCGAAATAATGAAAATGTGATACTTGTGACATATTTCAGTGTTCCTTGTGCATTTCTATTTGACACATCACAAAATCGCTTCTGTTATGGTAGTTAAATGATTGATTGGTTTGATTTATTTTGCTTCTATTTTCTGCCAATTTTGTCAAATCACGACAGATGAGGATGAGAGATGATTAGATGAAAGGGATGAAGGGACACTCGCAGAGAACATTCATGCTCAGGCGGGAACTCGAACACGCGAACTTCAATGGCGAGATCGAAAGTTGAACTCTTAACACGCTTTCTAAAAAAGGAAAAATCTCTCATATTATATTTCCATTATCTTGCTTTCTGTTTCCAAATTTACTTTTCACTTTTCATCAGAACAAAGAAACACAAACTTTCATGACCTCCAACGGATTCAAACCCGCAAGGAGTAGAACATGAGAGCCCTTGCATCAAGGGCGAGAGCGCTAAAGGCTACGAGGCCACCGACCCTGCGAATACAGAAGTCACAATTGGTATACATAGTGAGAAGTGCATTGTAAATTGTTATTTAAGTATTATTTTCCAATAAAACTGTTTTCTTTTGTTTCACCAAAAGTTGGTCCCACCGAAGAGAGATTCCTAGCTACGGCCCTGTTGAGGCATCTGAGAGGAGTGAATGTACACGCTGGAGTGTGAACATCTTTGGACTACACTTACGAAGCCTTTATCCAATGCAAGAGTATAAATACGGTAAGTGACGCATGTATAGATAATGGCAAAAGCATATTTTGAGGGGAAGATGTAACATGTCATACGTGTTAGAGTGATAGTACTTCATACCTAGTTACATGGGTTATTTCATAAATAATGAGTAGTTGTATTTGTACTATTATAAACCCAAGAAAGTATGAACCCCCCTCAAGCAGATTTGGCTACACTTAAAACAAGCTCAACATGCCCATATGAGCTTTTTGCTCAAGTGTGGAACCCTGTCTAATCCAAGATTTTTGTAAAAAATGCCCTCATGGATTCCATGAGAAAGTATGAACCCAATCAGATTGATGTGCCTATACTTACAAAAGGCACTTCTGTGAGATTGCTGTCCATAATTCTGTTAAAAATATGCCCCTCTTGATATTTTTTTTGGCCACACTTAAAACTAGGCCAAGACACACACACATACATACATATACACACACACATACACACATATTTACTTCTGGTTTAAGTTCAATTCGATACCAGCTTCAATTTGTTTATCTAATATTAAAACAATGCAATATGCAGAGACCCTCTAGAATTGCTCCGTGACTCTCTCATTTCTTACATCATAAACATATGATTTTTCCCCTATGAGAATAACACTACATATGGTGTCATCAGGTAATGCCTCATGGAATTCACAGATAATTTTAATGTTTGTTCTGTCATTCACCACAACCTGTTTTCTTTTTGAAGTGTTAATTACAAACATGGGTCTCTGTGTTTTGAATTCATCTGGTGTGTAATACATGTCAGTATTGCCAGTAGTGACCCTTTTGAAGGATGTAAATGCCTCATATAATTTGAGGAAATCATTCTTGGACATGTCTAAATTATAATTTTCTCTAGGAAATACCTCATTTCTGCCATTTTTAAGATATATGTTCTTGATGTTGCAGTTATCAAATTTGCTTGAATTTTTTTCCTGATTGTTGTGTCTCCCAGTCTGAAACAATACTACCACAAAATCAGGCATGTCGTATTGAATACTGGAGAATGAATTTGTAGCATCAAACTCATAATAAGAACCAGATGCGGGCTTCTGTACACATTGATATGTATAAAATTGTAGAGAAATTTGTGGATTTTTTATTATATCAGCTTTGTATTTAAGAGCATAACTGGCCTCATATTCAACAACAGGGATTCTTAACTCCATAGTCTGAATAATGCATTTGCCTGCATCAGGTAGGGTATTAGGCAGAGCTTCCCCTGTAGAGTTTATTGCACTGTACCTCATCAAAGCATTGTTATCATTGGCAGCTCTTCTAAATGTAATTCTTAACCCACCCTTCCACATAATATCTTTGAAATCCGAGAAGAATCCTGGCAATAGGCGCATCGGGAACAGCACTGTGTGGTTCTTAGATAATATCTTATCACCAGCCTCAAATCCACCGATTTTGTAGTAAGAAGCCTCGGTTTTGGATAATTTTAATGTGGCCAAAGCTGTGGAGGTAATGCCGGGATAATCCACTCTGTTTATAACAACGCCATGCTTTCTGATCTCAATTTCAGAGAATAGATGGGGCACAAAATTATCTACAAGTCTTATATTTGAATTTGCCGGATAATCTGTTCCATCGAGCTTTACAACATCAAATTTGATGTATAAATCTGCTCTGTGAGGGTGTATAAATCCATCCCCTACATCAAGATCAACCTCAATCTCTGTGTTGGGTTGATTTAAATTTGCAAATGTCCTCCTGTTTGGGGGGAATGATTGTAGCTCATAACTCTCAATATTTTCCATTTTTTTCTTGTATGTATTTTTATTTAAATGTTAATCTCTATGATTGCAGTTGTTGTGGCTCCAGCAAAATCAACTAATTCTTCTTTTTCATTAGTGACCATCAATTCAATATAATCTATTCTATTATGACACACAGGAAAATATAATGTTGGGGATGGATTGTAGATAATAGGCTCCATAAATTCAGAATTAGGCTTGAATGTTGCAATGATCCCAGTTTGTTTGTGAGTGCCTATGCCATTTGATTTGGTAATCATACCCTCAGCCACATTACAGTGAATATTCAGAGTCTCTATGGCTAAGAATTTAGGTATATTCATAGCAGTGTGTTTGATGCCTGGTTCAAGTTTTGTGTTGTTCTCAAATCCCAACAGCTCTCCTATAGTAGCCAGATCCACTGTTTCTGTGGCAGATACAATCTCAACTCTGTGAGTGACAGAATTTTGACTTAACACTATACCTCTGGGTAATTGAGCATTTAGAGTGGATAGATTATATTGCCCTGGAGTGATGACAATTTTTTCATCCCCTACTGCAATTGTATTGTTGTGGTGTGTAATATTGGGTATTAGGTACATGCCATAAAATGCTCTGAGAGCTATTGTTTTGGGATACACTATGTCATCATGCAATTTGAGTTTCAATATTGAATTTTGGCTGGTGAGATGGAATACCCCCATGATGTTTCAGATACCACAAGGCTTTTTGAAAATCTTCAATTGATGGTTTATTTATTTGAGACATATATCTAAGAACAAACAAACACAAATGTCCACAATTAACATCTTTGAAGTTTTGAACACGGGCATTATTGTAATAAAGATTAGGTGATTTTAGATATTTTATTAAATTTTCAGGTGGAACACCTCCAAATGAATCAAATACAAATGCCTCATTTTTTAAATATTTAAGATAACAAATCCAGTGAGTGCCCTGATTTTTGTACTCATCCAAATTAACAATACCACACTCTTTGTTGAGTGGTTGTTCTGGCAAAGAATCAGACATGTATACACCTCTAAAATGTTTGATGCCCAGTGGCTTGATTAAAGCTTCAATATCTTGGTTTGTAAGCGGCTCTTGTTTTTTTTAAACTTATTCATGGCTCTTTTAACACCTTTGCCTTGTTTCTCAATGGCCAGGTTATGGCGCTTCTGCTCATCTAATTCTGCCCTATTCTTCTTGGCATCTATTACTGTTTTTGCTATGGCAGCTGAACCCCCAGCCAAGCTCCCCACAGCCCCGAGAGCAGCTAAGATGGCAGGGATGGTAAATATAAATCCCCCCACATGTGATTTTTTTTCTTGATTGCTGTATTTTTTTTAATTGGGGGGTACTAAGCAACAATTTCATACCATGCCCTTTTGCAATACAAGAATTTTTTTTCTTGCGCTGCTTTTTGGTCAAAAGGCTGTCAATAGTTTTAAGAGATTTGAGACCTGCATAAGGTATTTGATACATAACAACCTTGGCCTTCATTGTAGGTTTATTATATACATATTCACAACCCCCACCCCAATTTTTGTTTGGTGCTCATAGCTATGGTGGTTCCCAATGCTGCTATTTTTTCACTCAAAGATGCATCTTTGCTTACAAATCTGCCAAATGCAGCCTCTTCTAATTTCTTGTCTGCAACATGTCTCTTGTCAAGATCAGAATGTGTGTTGTATGCAATATTATGGTCTCTACAAGCAGCATCTAAGGGATTAACACCAGGATCACCTCTGTTTAATCTATGATCCAATTTTGTACCGGGACCACAATATTGATAGCCTGGAATGTGTAGTTCAAATGGCAGCTTGTTTATAATGTCATTAACAAGGCCCCGACCCTCAGAAATATTCCAAAATTTAGGTGGTAGAGTATTAATAATTTTTATGAGATATCCAATCCCCTTAGTGTCATTCACTATAAAATTAGACAATTTGGTGCTTATCATGTCCATAATTCCAATCTTTTCATTGTAAAAATTGTTGTTGCCAGCATTTTCCTCCCCAGCTATCACCAATAGCCTATCTACAAGTTTCCTGACATCATCAACCCACACAAATTCTTTAGGCAGGGTGTTGTATTGTTTGATTCCACTGCCAGTCTTGATCTGAGACCATATGGGCTTGATTAAATTGTTGTATTTTGCCCCACTGCTCGACTTGACTCTTTTTTGTGTGGGATCATTGTTCTGGTATAGAGCATCTGATTTCATTAATATTTCTTTGTAATCCTCATAATCCTGATCTGTGTAGCTGCCAGGCCTTTTCCTAGTCATCAGTTCCCATAATCCAGGTGTGCCGGTGTACTTAACAAAAGCACCTTTTTCTCCAAGTCGAGATTCTGAATATACAATTATATCATCTCCCATAAATGTTACTCTGAAATTGCCAATTCTATGTATGATGCTACCATCACGCTCTGTGTCAGCATATAAGCCAAAAACCTCATCTTTATTGTCTTTAGGTGTGGTTAAATATTTTTGAGCAAGAAGACCCAATTCAATAGGATCCTGACTAGCCTCAATTCTTCTAGGAGCAATAGGACTAGGTGTATGAATACTGGAAAGTGGGGTGATTGGATAATCTAATATGTTCCTAGCAGCTACAGGTACAAGCTCTGTGATCAAGTTTTGATTTTGTTCTGTAACAGTTTTGATATTTTTACCTAAATTATTAATAGCATCAATTACAGGCTGTTCTGTTTGTTTGTGTTTTTCATAAATTCCACGGTTCTCTGATTTCCATCCCTTAAATCTTTTTACAAGATAATCTCTTAATTTAAGATCATCAATTATTGGCCTTTTCATGTTTATTTATATATGTTTCAATGTCTAGAAAATTGTTGATTTTATTTCTGTATTTACCAGTGTTAGGCGTTCTTGTCATATCAATTGTGACAAACCCATAACTGTCCTGGTTCCAGCACTTGCTGCAAAACTTGGAAAAATCATTGTAGCTCAGGTCCCCACCTACATATTCATCATGTATGTGTTTGAGGTTGGTATGGTCTTGATGAAACACACATATAAAATTGCTGTTGTCACGGATCAGTTGCTTGGGTATTTTTGAAAAAGTCTGTGCCAGGTAGAAGCAATCAATGTTTTTGTGTCGGCCCTGTGTAAAAAAATTCCTAACCTTGTTTTGATTATCCAATATAATGTCATCAAACACAACAACAGAATTATCGAGACATTCATGAAGTGGCTTAACATCTGGTTCAAAAGTGGCAATATCCAATCCATCATATAGCTTTATCAGCTGCTGATATTTTAATTGTTCCAAGCTCTTAGAGAAGATATACAAGTGCCTGTTTTTCCAGTCTAACCAGTTGGGTGCCAATAAAAAATTATCAACCATTAGTGTAGTTTTACCACAAGCAGATGGCCCAACAATAAGACACCTAATATTATCAGGTAACAATTTGCCATTTCTCTTATTCTGTTGTTCAGGTTCTGGCAGCCTTTTTATAACATCCCAGGTGCTCATATTATTATTTTGTTTGCATCGATCCAGCTGTGTTCTGGGAGTCCTAGCCATTTGACAAGTAACTTGTTGCCTTTTTTGCGGATAATTTTTTCTATGAGATATGTGTCAGGCTGTTTAGTTTTGCTGAGCTCTTGTTCATAGAACCTGCCTTTGAGAATTTCTCCTCGGTGATCCTTTATTATATATGTGTTAAGGGTCCCGGGTTTAACTTGAACCACTGTAAATAATTCAGTGCTCCAGTTTCTTGTAAAGCCTCTCTTGAATAAGTGCTTATATTTGCTGATTCTTACTTGATCACCCACCTTGTATTTGGTTTTTTTTGCTGTTGGCTGATATTTAGGATAATAAACAGTGCTGATCAATTCTTGCTCATCAGATGAAGTTACTTCAGAGGGTTTCATGTTGATTGTGGAATGGACAGAATTGTTATATTTATGTAGAAGTTCTGGAAGAATATTAACCCATTTATAATTACCTTGAAGTGTAAATTGTTTATACATAAGATTTTTTAAGGTTCTGTTGAATCTCTCTACAATTGAGGCCTTGAGATCACTGTAACTCGAATAATGTTTTATTGCCTGGCTTTTAATAAATTGTTGAAACACTGAATTATAAAATTCTTTGCCATTATCTGTTTGCAAATAGCGCGGGGATCTTCCACTCTGATTGATGATTGTTCTAAAAGCTTCTGTAACACATTTTCCAGTCTTGGATTTGAGTGGCACAGCCCAGGCAAATTTTGAAAATGTGTCTATAACAGTGAGTAGATACTTGTAGCCCTTGTTGATTTTGTCTAAGTTTTTCAACTGCCCACTTGACATTTCAATCAAGTCGCTTTGCCATAAATCATCTATGCTTTTTGTGACTACTGGGAGTCTCTTAAAATTATGTCTGGCCTGTCTGTGTAATTCATCAACAATAATTTGTCTAGACATAATATGTAAACAAGAATATTGCAACTATGGGGTGTTCAGCAGCTGATACTGCAGGATTTTCTAAATATAATTTATCCCCAATATGTATTTTAAATTCCAAAGAGCCATCATCTTCAGTATAGGCTGTTTCTAATGTATTGGGATCTGTAAAATCCTCCAATTCTACACTGGTGATTTTCACTTTGTTATCAGCATTTGTTATTGATAAGGTGGGGTAGTGGTGTGCCTGTGGCTGTAGCCAATATTTGATCTTGATTGGTCTCAATGTGCCCCCAACAAAAAATTGGTAATAAAATTGTGCAGGGGACAGCATATATATTTTGCCACCTGGTGTAAATGGAGAATCATATTCTTTGTTGGGGATGCTGTATAATTCAAGAATTACTGTATGTTTAGGATTTTCAATTATGCCTGTTATTTCTTTTTCTGCTGTGAGCAATCTGCTTGTTACAGATTCAAGGTGCTCATTGATGGTCTTAACAATCTCATCATGCCCCGGCTTGATTCTTATGTCCACAGCAAGTTTTTTGTATTGTTGCACAATTTCTTGGAGCTGGGTGGCAAAAACAGACAGAGCATTTGCTTGATTGGATTCCATGCTTTCTAGCTGTTGCTTGATATTAGCTACAATTTGTTGCAAATTTTCAACAACTGCCAATTTTGAATTTTGAGCTGTAAGATCATGGACCTGTCTTCTGATATCCTCAAACAGGGCATGCAGTTCATTAATATGTTGATTGGTTGGTAGAGTGGCCACTGCCTGAGTGAGATGTTTGATCTCTGCCTGGATATTCTTGATATCTTCTGATTTCAATATGCGATTCACTGCTCTCTTAATATTTTTAAGTTCCTGTGATGTAGGAAGATTTGATACTGTATTTTGCAAAAATTCAAGTGCCAATTTCACATTGTTTAATTCAGAAGCATCAGCCACATTTTGCATAGCATTTTGGAGCAGGGCTATATCTGCCTGAGTGGGTGTGGATTGTTGTAAAATTTCAAGTTTTGTTTGGATATCATCTATCAAGTGATGAAAATGAGACAGTTCAGATTCAGTGTTGAGGTTTTCAAGCTTTGTGATTTGTTGCTGGACACTGACAAGGGTATCTACAATCCCAGGCAATCTGGATTCTAGTACATTTGCCAAATCACTTTGCACTGCTGCTATTGTACCTTCAAGATGGGTTATGGAACTTTGAATTTTTCCAAAATCTTCATATGTTTCAAGTTGCAGCTTAATATTTGCCACACTCCGAGTTATTGCATTCAAAGCATCAGAAGATGGCAAATTGTTCATAAAATTTTCAAGTGTCTCAATTTTTTCTTTAACCTCGGCTATGGCATTGTTCAGAGGGTCCAGATTAGGTATTTGGAGTGACTGAATCTGTTCTTTTAGAGTGGAAATCACTAGATCAAAATCTTCTTGTGATTTTATGCTTTTGACAATTGTTTGGAGCTGTGCCTGGACATTATTTATCTGCTCTTCTAATTGCTGTTTCAATTGCTCAGAGTTGTTAGCCTGGGTCTTAAATTTGGCTTGAAGAGCTGCTACAGCCTCTTCTAAACTTTGAAAATTATCTAATGTGGCCAAATCAGTATATTTCTGAAGCAGCAATTTGAGTTCAGAATCAATTTTAAGAAGAGGGTCCATGCATTGTGATTGCAAATTTGTAATTTCTAATTGAAGACTGGCATTGAGTGTGGTTTGTAAAGCTTGTAAATCACTTCTTAATTTCTTGACTCTGACATCAAGCATCAGAATCTCATCACTGTGATCTTCATGTCTTGTATGGCCAAAAATATCATTAGGCATTTTGTTTAGTAGTTATTTATTATAGAGTATCTGATTCTTAATTCTATAAAAAAGGGTATAAGCTTGTCATAAGATCCAGGGACCTCAATATATAAGCAGTCACCAGCAGAAACAGTATAAACAGTGCCAGAAATCATGTTTGAGTGCTTAATTCTATAAATATTTCTCCCTACTGAAATTTTAACATCACCCTCACGGGTTGTAATAAATTGTAATTGCCCACCTACAGGTAATTGGTAATGATTTAAATTATTGTTAAATATGTACAATATTTTGCCTGTTTCATCATCAATATCTGTAAGTATGCTGTTCAGATGAATAATTAACAAGCCACTCAGTTTAGACAGTATATCAGAAGAGGGTTGTGGTGTTGGCAGCTCCATAATACCTTGTTTTTTGAACCCAAATAAGTTCATAGGCATGTTTATTTATTTCAAATCATGCTCTGTAATTGGGCATTGATTCCCATTTTTTAAATCACAATGCCCCCATGGTAAAGTATGTATGCCACATGATAAAATACATCTCTTATCATCATGTGGGTCCAGAGCCACTTTTCTTACAACATTTGAAGTCAATAAGTGATCCACACTCTGGATTCTGGATTCTGATGTTTTGATTAAATTCTGGAATTTGAGGCAATTTTCATAATCTTCAAATTTAAGCTCTTTGTCAACAGTTACTTTGCCAATGCCCTTGGCTTTTTTGACAACAGCACTACATGTTTTAAAACTGTACATCTTGGCACTTAACCCAGCAAATGACACAATAACATCACCAAGTGTTTCATCTTTTAACTTGCCAGGCACCTTTTTGTTGTGGGGTTGAATATTCAGATGGCCTGGCAATTCACTGGTATCAAAATATTTAAACAATTCAGGCTGGAACATATCTTGATAAACATCTTCTGTTTTAATATCAAGAACAAAACTATCCGTGTCCATGTACATCAATTTTACACGATCCTTATAAAAAGGTTTCAACACATCATAATACAATATTAACATATGTAATTTGGCCAAATCCAATATTGTAGCCCCTACATAAATAGGTTTATCAAACTTAATCTTTGTTTTTTTCATGTCGAAAAGTGCCATATTTTCATCATAAATTCTTCTATAATTGAAATTAGGCTTTGCAACCAATTTTTTGCTCAGGCTGGGGTCAGTAATTATTTTAACATCGGTATGTTTTCTGACATTTTCAATTGTTTTGCCATACACAGAATTAACCATCAATTTAAACAATGCCTTATCAAATTGGCTCCTTGCAGATGTTCGAAGCTCTGTATTTGTATTAATATATGATTTCAACCATGCTGAGTGCCTAAACCTCAAAACTTTGCCAATTTTGGTCACTTGAACACCATGTTTCATCAGGAACTGGAGGTTTTTGTAATATATGACATAACCCTGTTTTGGTTCCAGTGTCATCATGAGCTTCTTCTGTTTAGAACCAGGTGAGCACTGAACCTCAGGAATTGGGGGCAGATCAGAAAATTTGTTATGTAAATCATATGGAATTGTCAGATCAACCTCTAAGAAGAGGCCATACTCACTGTCATCAAAGTCCTGAAGATCCTCAATATTAAAATCTTCAACCCATTCAAGCCCTGCATATGGCAGTTTTTGCATCATGGCATGACCATAGAGGCTATTTGCATCTACATACAGTATATAATTTGATGGCCGTGCTGGATCATAACCACGAATATATATGTTATTTGCTCTGTCATATCTCTGAGAACATTGCACCATCCCTCCTCTTATACATTGCTCCATAAACAGATACATATCTTGATCTTGGATAAGATCCAATGGCTTTTTGGTGTTTAAAAACATTGCAGCCCATGCTAGGCCCGGGGCACTGTAAAAATACACTGGATCCAGTTCATAATTTTTCATGGAAGATTTTCTGAATGCCTGCAATATATCAGCTAAGAGGGTCACATCAAGTTTTAAATATGCCATGTGATAATCACCAAATGTCTGGCATTTTAAATTGTTCCACATCAATTGGGCATGGTGATAATCATCATCAGTGATTCCAGATCCTCTGATTTTGCTGTAAAACTCTTCTTGTGGTGGCAAAGAACATTCATCAAATTTAGAAAAATCTGTAACATAGTCATATGGATATACACCCTTCCGCTTAATTTCAGGTCCTGATTTGGAAACAATGCACATGTGATTTTGAATTGATCATCAGATAATTGAGTGGCCAGTGTGGCCAGGCTAGCAGATAAAATTCTGTAAGAATCAAGAAATCTTATGTGAATAGGAACACCATTAACTTTAATTATTTTGCTAATGGCAATATATTTCTCATCATTTTCAGCTAAAATATTTAAATTCTGCTTGTCAAACCCCTCATATCTGATCAAATGATGGAAATCATAATTGGATGCTCCATGGCAAAATATGGGGACAAATTTTGGTCTCTTGATCTTAATATTACAGCTATTACACAGGGCCATTAAGAATTTACCATCTGTATGAGAATGGTGTTTCACCTTGATATTTCTATCTGAAAATTCAGAATCACATACCGGGCATTTTTCTGCATTGTTGAAATCTTCAATCTGTTTCTCTGTTAAAGGCAACATGGGTTTTGATTTTAATAAAATATTAGATGCTATGTCATGGCACTCATTTTCTATTCTATGTGCAAATATTTTGATGGCATCTGGCCCCATGTATGAATCTTTTTTGGTAACAACACCATCCTGTACAACCACATAATAAAAGCTGGAAGGTTCATGTAGCTGGTATGGTGTAATTGAAGATTCTTCAGGATCTGGATTGCAGAATGCAAGAGGTTTGAGATTTGATTCAAAATCACAGACAATATATGCTGGGTGTTCCAACAAGGCTTCAAATTTTTTGAATTTTGCATTTTCACTTGGATTGGGCATCACCATATGAACAGGTTTATGATTTTTACAGTATTTCAGATGCTCAATTAACTTGTTTTTAGCAATTTCTGCATTTTTTTCACAAACACCATTCACCATTTTTCTACCATCAAATACACTTAAACATCTTCTGCACAACTTGAATATTGTATTGGATTTGTCTAGTTGTGTTCTCACTAAAGCTTCAAGATTATGTATCAGAGTGTAATGATATATGCCATCCCCTTCAATTAAGAGCAAATCAATCGGAACAGCAGAATCATCATCAAATGTACTGATTCTGAGAGGTTCTATCAAGCAATTGCCACGGCCAGTGGAACAAATAAATACATTAATAGATAATTGTTTGCCATTGATATGCCTGGCTCTTTTTTCAAATTTATCAATATTCTGAACAGACATTGGATATTCTAAACCCTCCATTGCTTCATCAAAAAAGTGTTCATGCTGTTTGTAATAACTTATTCTTTCAGGGTGCCTTGAAACTGGAAACAAAGCAGCTAATATACACCACAAAAAGCATTTCTGGTCGGTATTTTCAATATTAACCACGGCTCTTTTGTTTTTAATATTGTCAGGTAATGGCAAATATGTAGATCCTTGTAATGGGCTGAATTCAGAAATATTAACATATAACTTGTGTGGAGAACCGCATAGGCTCCATCCAGACTCTTTTGCTGCAAATTCAGAGTGTTTAATATTAAATTGATCTATCAACCTGCTTATTATTGTGTCTGAATTTGCATTTGAATATACCGGTACAGTTTCTGTTATGTGGGGCTGTGTAAATTTTGTGCCGTTTGGTTTCTTATATTGTGTAAACAATTTGAGGGAGAGCTTATAAGAGCCATTTTGTGCATTTAGAATTGCCTGCAGATCAGGATTTACACTGTTCAAAAAATTCTGAATACCACATCTTGGCTCTGATACAAACCGATAATCTCTTAATTGGGCATTAAAACTGCTATGGATGGGTGCATAGCGTGGCTGCTTTGCAGGTTCAGCATTAACAGGTGCTTCATGCTTCCTTTTCAGACCAGATGTGGATGGTTGTGGGGGCAATATTGATGACTGTACAGAACAAGTATCTTTATGTGTATATGTGAAGTATTGCATGTTATATTTTCTATGGCATTTGGGGCATATTTTTGTGGGAGTTCTGCTTTTGTCTGGATTACAAATCTTTTGGTGCTTGGCCCAATTGGGGCTGGATACATTCTTATTGCATTGATTACAATATTTTTGACTTGGCATTTTTGTTGTTGTTTATTATATACAATTTCTTGGGCTTCAATTCAAAATTCTATGCTGGATAAAAATATCAGTTGGGTTCAGCACTGTGCTTTGTGTGTATATGTGTGTGTGTGTGTGTGTGTGTGTGTTAATATTTTTGGCTTTGGTATTTATATAAAATTTCTTGGGATTCAAATCAAAACTCTATGCTGGATAAAAATATCAGTTGGGTTCAGCACTGCAACAACACAACCTCTCTCTTCAACAGCTCTTACAATACTGGCTGATATGCAATGCAAAATCTCTTTATATACCCTAGGCACGGACCGCATTGAAACAATAAGCCAATCAGAATATAACACATCATCAAATTATGTCATAAGCAACCAATCAGAAAACAACACGTGTCTAATAATTTGTTGCAAAAACATGATGCAATATAAATAAACCAGAAATAAGCCACAAATAAACCGGAAATAAATATATATGGGTGGGTGTAGGTGTGTATGTGGGTAGGTGTGGTTGTGGGTGGCCTAGTTTTAAGTGTGGCCAAAAAAAATATCAAGAGGGGCATATTTTTAACAGAATTATGGACAGCAATCTCACAGAAGTGCCTTTTGTAAGTATAGGCACATCAATCTGAGGGGGTTCATACTTTCTTATGGAATCTATGAGGGCATTTTTTACAAAAATCTTGGATTAGTCAGGGTTCCACACTTGAGCAAAAAGCTCATATGGGCATGTTGAGCTTGTTTTAAGTGTAGCCAAATCTGCTTGAGGGGGGTTCATACTTTCTTGGGTTTATAATAGTACAAATACAACTACTATAATGCACACCAATTTAATACTCACCCGTATGTTGCTGTGGCGGCGATGTCTCTTCACAGTTCTTCACTGTAGTCTCCTGCTGTTTGCAATGACCGAATCCCAACGTCGAGGAAACTTCTGTATGCCATACAATACGCCATCTTTGTTCAGCTGTCGAATGACTCGGGCAATGCAGTAGAAAGCTCTTCCAGAGATGGCAGCAGTCAGTCACACAAACATTGGGTTTACACACACTCCCACGCAATTTCTTACTATAAAGCGCTGCTGTCTCTCAGGGATGTCCAAAGAAGTCGGGAAGGTGGACGGTGTGAAGCCCTATATTCATATTTAGACATCGAAGATTTCATTGTGAGTTAACATCCGTTACAGTGTGGGTTTCTAATCAGCGGTTGTTACCTAGGAAAAGTTTGCTAGCCATCTCTAAAAATGATAAATCTTTTATTTTTACGTTTACTCAATCTACTACATAAAATATCCACATTTACTGTCGTACGGTTAAGAACAAATTCGGTGTATTTTTTTAACGATAGTTTTTATTATAGAACGTAATTCTGGACACACCGGAAAATAAAATATTCCTCGTAACTCGAAGAGGACCCTCGTACACCAAGCACTAAATACCACTGGCTTGTCTGTAAGATTAATAATGAAGCTTTTGAAGTAATAGTAAAACTTACTAGCTGCTTCTCCTCTGTCATGGAGAATATTCAAGATTTCCCGAATTAAAATTTCCGCATTTGTGAAAATGGTGGTCCTCGATATTGATTTTTCTGTCAATAGAGTGTGATTATATTCGTAACATCTTCAGTTGACTAGTCTAGTTAGTGAGCCTAGCAGCAAGGTTAGCGATTGATGCTTGCTTGGAAGCAGCTCGCTTGTGGATTGGATGCCTCGGGACTTGTGTCTCGCCTTCGAGCTTCAAAGGCAGAACAGTTAGATATGTATGGGAAATAATTCGCCCCTGAAAATGATTGCATGAAGGGGTTGTGCTGAGAGGAAACAAGGCTGGATGTTATCTCGGAATTAGACAAAGAACCGAGACTGAGATCACAGATTTAAAACCGAGTCGACAACGAGATCAGACCTTTGGAGACTTGTCTGTACGAGGCAGATGACTGTGAGGCGTAGAAGAAAATTTCGACAAAATGACAACTGCTTTGCTGTTGAACGTACTTCAACATATGGAACTGGCCTATTGTTAAAGAATAGCACTTAAAGGTTAACTTGGAGTTAAACGGACAACTGAGGCGTTTCGAGATGATACCGTGAAGCCCAGACGAGACGAGATAACCATTCTCATTCACGAGATGAGACAAGTCTCGTCTTATCTTGTATGGATACGGTCACACCAGATACCAGCAACGCAAAGTCACACAAAAGTTCAAGAAAAACACGGAGAGAAGAAGAACAAGAAGGGATTAACCAACCAAGAAAAATATATTTCTTATTTTTAAATATTCTCATCACTGCCTGGTCAGGAGGTAATAGCATGTTTGCTTTGTCCTCTTTTCTTTCGAATATCACCACGGTGCTCTTCGAAAGAAACAGTTAGGTACTGCATATAATAATATTAATATCACAATATCATACAGGATAAGGGATATACTTTTAAAGGACTCTCATCAATGTAGCTTTCAGTATTTGTGCTTAATATTTACTATTTTGACGTTTTTTATAAAACAATGTTATTATATGTAGGGTTTCTTTAGTAAGGTTTAATTCTAAACTTTAGGTGCTGCTTGCATTGTGAGAACGCTATAAGAACTAAATTTAACACATGCACATTTTACCTCATGGTTTTACCAAAGTCCTTCGGAGGAAACTGGTTATATAAATAAGAACAATGCGTAATTTATTTTTTTGGTTAATTAGAGCCGCTTATCTGTTACTTTAAGTAACCTCGACCACGTGGCAGAGTGATGATTGATGAAAGTGATGAAGGGACACTCACAAAGAACATCCACGCCCAGGCAGGGATTCGAACCCAGAACAGCTGGTGTCGGGACGCGTTGTGCTAAACACTCCTCCACGAAGACTTTCATTCAACCAGTGCTCGAAGTGGTATTTCCTGTATGTGTTCATTCGCCGAAAATAGGTTGGGAGATGGGGAAGGAGAAGCTTCTGTGCTAATTGCTTGCTCTAATAAAACCAAAATGTCAGCTCACATCTTTTATAAAAATTCCACAGCAAGTTATAAGAGAAAGATACGTTGCACAAAACTGGAGCTGAGATCAAACATGTTTTTATTTTCCTGATTAGGCACAAAATCATGTCGCTTGGGACCGATCTCTTACCTGTCAAAAATACAAATTTACAAATCTTCAACACTGAACGTTGGATTCTTCTGCGACTTGTATTTCAAACACATTTGTAACTAACAGATCGTAAGAGCTGCAAAACAAGTTAAAAATTCTGCATGGACATTGATCGAAAAACACGTAAGTTTTATAACTTTTCTGTATTGAATTTAACTGCAATAAATTTTAATGCGTCTTCATCCCAGTGACTTAAAAAAAAAAAAAGAATCACAGTATTACTTATAATAAGTATTTGTGCGTCATCTGTCAACACAAAAATACATTAAATGTACGGATAATGTTACGTATTACTTCAAAGCCTCATTATTGCTCTGGCCCTAAACAAAGTATGGATAATTTTCAATTTTGTGAATTATATGTGTGTATGGATCAAATTGCTAGAAATAGAATATGTTTTACACTCGCAACATATTCAAGGAGAATAAAAGTTAAGGAAATCAGTGGAATGTATATTTATATCTAATTTTGTTAATAATTTTACCAATTTTATGTATTCGCAAATGATCCGTTGTATCCTGTTCTCTTCATACTTGTACATTACCCATTTACCATTGCCTATATACTTATTGTAACTCCTCCCCTTTCTCCCAATCACTACGTGAAGTGAGGGGGGCGATCTCCAATAGAGAGAACATAATAAGTTAAGATAAAGATTTTATTTACTCGTTTTGAGATTTGTACAGTCGACGGCAAAGGTAACAGTATACAAATTGCCCACAGCTATCTTTTTATTTTTCTTCTTCATTCTACATGTTTCAAGTGAATTGTGGGTGGGGTCTAAGGCGCCACGTACAGAAGGCGCCACTCAAAGCTCTCTGCTCTTTAAGACAACAAAGTCATAACATGCGACCGATAGTAAACACTAACTGAGATCGTGAATGGGTCCGGAGAGAGCACATGATCTATCAATATTGTCACTTAATAAATAAATTGCAAAAGTGGCCAATTTTGAAAGGATAGTTGGTTATTTTGCTTCATTGAAAGCAATAAAAATTTAAATAATAATTATTTTTGTTCTGAGATATCACTCGGGTTTTATTTCAATTTGTGAATTTTACTTAGAATAATGTGTAATACATAGTTGATAATGATATTATTTTTTCAGAGTTCAATAAGTTTAAATTACAAATATGTATATTGAAGACATGCTGCACGCTCTCTGCATTATTAATTTTAAGTTTCATGGTTAATATTTTCTCTCCTTTTACTTTGTAGTAATAGTACGTTTGCAAAGAGGTTCTTCAGACACTAAGATGCAACTGAAACATTCTTGTATGTACTGAACTCTTTTTAATCTGAAATGCAAACTGCGAAACTTGAAATAATTTTTATTGGGTTTTTATGTTTGTCTACGAATTTCAAAATTTGTGGGATGTAAATATCACAAACCATGGCATAAGATGAAAATATCGAAGTATAGTGCTGGGGGGGGGGGGTGACATTATACCACAATCCTGCATAGGGGGCCAAAATATCTAGCTGCGACGCTGAACCTTTACTTGTATCAGTTGTTTTAGAGGAAGGCACATTTGACATTAACATCTTTTCTAATTATGCATGTTGCAAACGAATAATATGAATTATAGGAAACCGGCATTTTCAAGTATAAACTTGCTACGAATCTTACAGAAACGTTCGTTTTGTAAGTGGACACAAAATTTCTTTGCAAGGAAAAAAAATCAATGTAATACAACATTTAGTTAAGAGTTGACATATGTAAACTGACTTATTAGTGTATAATCATTTTCAATTAAAAGACAAATCGTTTCTTCGAATTCTGCATTTATATTGTTAAATATTATTGAAATTACAGATGGGCGATTTTCTTCCTGGTTGGGAACTAAATTTAAGGATGTAGAGGCTGGGAAAGAAAGTGCAGAGGCAGGGGAAATTCCCTGGCTTCATCCCCCTTCAGTCTAGTGGTGGCACCACCCCTGTAGCAAACGCACCCTATCTATCCCCCAGTAATTGTATGAAATGCTTGTTGAGGCATATTTCTAACATGTGTCTTGTTTCTATTGGAGGAAAATTCTACGTGCGAGCCAACTGGAATGCCTTGAACTCAGCCAAGATTGATTCTATCCGAGAAGAGAGTGGTGATCGAGTCCTGTGGCAGAGAATGTTGGAAGCCTACATCCCAAAAGAAGAGTTTCCGAAGAAGCGGTTAGCTAATTTCCGGTGTTGTGCAAAGTAATTTGTAATGTTATTGGATTGAATTACAATGTGTCAGACAAACATTTTCTTTCAATAGTTATGTGAGGGTCATTCCAAAACAAGAGTGCATATGTAAATGTACATATATGAAAAGCATGAACCATCAATAATTTTATGCTTGCATCAAACAGCATATGATTTATCAATATGTTCACCTAACCAACTGAGTTTTAGATATAGGGTAGGTGTACTTAACTGTTTGGAATTTTGAATGCATTTTACAGTAATCATTGCAATGTTTAAGAAATATATGTTGCAGGTCTTTTCTTTGTTTTATCTAAGCAAAAAGAAGTGTTAGAATCTTTAGTGTTTTTGAGCTGAAAACTGTTTATTAATGAAAATTCCATGAAATTGCGTGGACAAGATTAGAAATTATATTAAGAAAATGTTCAAATTTAGAACAAAACATTTCCACAACAGCAGTCGCAGCGATTAGGGTACGTGACGGGGGGGGGGGGGGGAGGCAGTGGCTACACACCATGCTAAACCTTATCTACGAAGGGAAAGTAAACTCTCCCCTCCCCCAAGTTTTGGCATCTTGCCCCCTTAGTATTGGAACCAAATCGCTACCCCTGCACGACAGAATTAGACGTTATAAAAATAAATAAATAATTTTCGCAAAGTTCTAATGATCGTCTTGTGAGGTCTGCTTTTACATGCACACACAAGCTCTGTTCTGACACTGGACTCCGTAACAACATATCAATTTTGTCCCAAGCGTGCGTATTTCTCTACAACAAAACTATTTTACTTCTTTACTATAACACCTTTCTAAATTCGAAACTTACATCCTCCTAAATTTGAACTTACACCCTCCTAAATTCGATTGTACACCCTCCTAAATTTGAACTTAAATCCTCCTAAATTTGAATTCACATCCTCCTAAATTCGAACTTGCATCCTCCTCAATTCCAACTTACATCTTCCCCAATTCGAATTTACACCTTCCTACGAGTAAATTCAAATTTACGCCCTGCTAAATTCGAATATACCCCCTCCTAAATTCGAATTTACACCCTCCTAAATTCGAATTTACATCTTCCTAAATTCGACCTTTCCCCTTCCTCCACCTCCTCTGTGTAATTCGACTGAAGTTTTGTATCTGAATATTTAACCGGGCAGGACTCTCGCTAGGACGCAATGGACCGTGCTGGGTAGACAGACATCCATCACCTAAAAGCAAAATTATTTTTTTAAAGTCGGAATTAGGCTATAGTTGTTACAAAGCATTTGAATACATTTACTGATTAAACTAATTTTACTAATTTGGAACACTTTTATTGTATTACACCATTGATAGAAATGAGAAGAAAATGAACATGTTGAAATTAACAAACTGAAACGTATGAGCGCGCATTGAAAATTTCACAGGCAGTGTTTCTATGGCCCTGCGAGTGGAACCAATGAAGTCTCACAGCTGATTCAAAGTCACAACAATCGGAAGGGATCACTGTAGAAAGGTAATGAAGGGTGGCCTCAGGAACTCACTGGAAATGATTAAAATGTATATTTCAAAATTGCCTCGGCAATTTTCGCCCAATACATGCGCCTTTACGAGTTAACGTGCGTTATGGAAATCCACAGAACGTCTTTCGTGAAAAAATCTGGGAAGTTAGGAATGATCAAATTAAAAATTTGTTTCATTCGTGTTAGATTCTAAAAATACGGTCAATATCAATATCACTGATGATTATGATAAGAAGAATAGTGTCAATGTGTTCTGCAGCAAACTATTTTAAAGCTATAAAAGTTGTCGCCAAATTGAAGATAAATCACTTTAAAAATAATTTCAGTTGGATTGAAAAGAATGAGGTGTTTGTACTTGCTCTATGCTCTCTGAAAAGTGGTGTCAGTTTTGAAAATAAGAAGCGAGGGAAATAAATAAAAAGGAACTCACATTCGCAAAGACATGTTAAAAAGTGAATAAATAAGTGTTCCTTAAATATATATCAAATTATCGTGAAAGTGATTTCATAAGAAATCTTTGTTTTCGTGGCGTTGAACATTTATTCTCCATAAATGAATTTTAACCATAGTTTTCACTATTAATTACTATTATTATTATTATCCAGTGCGAGCCTCAGCTACTGGACGGGTCGCAGGTGGCGGATAGTGAAACCTCCCTCAGATATGAGGGGGAGCTGCAAAAAAGGGGAAGCACAAATAAGCAGTACCGGACCGAGGCGACAAGGCTATCAGGGTGTGGAGGGTGTCCAGTGGCATGGACGTACTCAGCAAATACCACAGATACCCATCGACAGCCTGTGACATGACGAATAAACACCGCCATAAAAGTGTTTGCCCCCACTGCCTTGTGGGCCTGGGGGGATCCAGAAAGGCTAAAGGAGTTGAAACCCTGATAGAAAACAAGGGTGTACCTGAGAACCGACAGGTGGCAGCCCGTGTGTAACGGATGGATTTTCAACCATTCCTTACAACAAACTAGATTGATATAAAATACATTTTATATTTCATAAAATATCTGAACTCGTGGTATTTGACTTGGTGCTAGTCTTAACAATACTGGAAGTCTAGTTTATTATGCGCAAATCAGCGTGCCACCACGAAAGCATACAGTCTCTGTCCCTTGGCGAATCAACGGCATGGGAAGAGGATAAGTCCAGTTCATTGGCCAAAGGCCATGGTTGGAATAAGGAGGAGTGGCTAACCCATAAAAGGGTGAACTATTAGTAAAGAACTTCAAGGTTCTCTGAAACAAGGAAAACCGTGATCTCGTGAATCCCAAATATGGATAATTGCTCTAGGACTAAATATGGGAATCCGGTGATTACCCATCATGAGCTGCTGAGGAAATGAACTTATGTACAAAGAGCCACTGAGATCGAAATGACTTTGAAAGGGTCACTGGTAAGCCAAATGACAGGAAGACACTTTGCTATAACCCCCCCCCCAAATAAGGAACAGGGGGCCAGTCCAGGGAAATTGCTGCTCGACGCCAGACTGCACCAGAAAATACCTCTGAGTAAGGTAAATGGACTTCACTTTATTTTGACTTAGCCTTAATCTTGGATAGTCTCCAGCAGAGATATTAGGACTTAGCTAGTTTAGGATAGAAACATAGTAATACTCTACCAAATGTAAGAACTCTGTTAAATAAACCATAAGATATATGATAGGATGTTTTATATTATAAAGTCCTTAGGTATCGCAGCTACATACCCCATGTAACGACCCTCATGCACCAAAGAAGCGTTACAGGTGTAGGCTGTGACTTGCCCGATTAGCCGGCAGCCGAAATAAAAAAAAAATCGAGTGAAGAAAGAAGCAAGCCGGACTTGAAATTGGAGACGACAGGGGCTACGAATAGGAACATTGAATATTGGAACACTTACAGGAAGGACTGAAGAAACTGTGGATCCGATGGAGAGAAGGGGGATCGACATCTTTGGAATGAGCGAAACGAAATGGAAGGGAAGAGGAGAAATGAAATTGAGGTGTGGTAAGGTAAGTATGGGCGCCCCCTTTCTTACCTTCACAAAATGAGTACCTTTACAAGAAGTTATATCGTACAAGTAGTATCGCCTGGACTGCAATCTGCTGCCATTTCCATGAGGTTTGTATCATGAGAAGTGAGAATAAACCGTATTCCTGAGGCCCCGCACACACCTAGGGCAGATGCTGAAACTGCTTGAAGGCGGCCGTTCATCAGTGCAAGACGACCCCGGCCAACATGGTTCGGAACCCATTACAGGCATTCCAATGAACATTTATACGAGCACGTGCATAAAGTCATGCGACCCTTCCCCCTAAACACATCAAACATATTTATATAAAGTGCTCCCCTGTGCTTTGCACGACGCCTTGAAAGCGTACATGGGGTGTGGAGTAAGGGGCCCACACTTTATTGATAACGGCCCAAAGTTAGGGTGATGTGATCAGCACCACGCCCCTGGTCGCCTTTACCCCCCAGAGTTCCTCCAGGTACCCAATTTATACGACGCTGGGAGGGCGCTGGAGCCTCTTGAACAGGTGGAAAAAATCCCGGCTCCCCCCACCGGATATCGAGCCCGGGTCTCTCGCATGGTAGTCAGACATATTTATAAACATAAGATAATATAGTAACGTAAGCATATACATCTGTAGGAATAGAAATATGTGTCCTTCAATACACACATACATAACTTATTAATTGCCCAGTACACAACCTTTTGGGGGGGGGGTGTATGCAAACTTCTGTATGTATCCAGCTAGTAAACTAAACTACAGCCTTGTGGTTCTAAGCACCAGAACAGTGGTTCTAACATTAAGTCTTATGATAAGCTTTACATGTTATTATTTAGAAACAGTGTTTTGCATTGTAAGGAAATACAAACTTATGCACAAAAAATCTATTGAAGTAGTAGCACTGAGAAAAATTGACTAAATTTATTTTGGCCAAATTCAAATTTATTGTCCATCTAACCTACCTTCATTTTTATTTTTCTTAAAATAAAATCTCCGCACCAGATGACACTGTTACCAAGTAAACAATAGGCTGTTTAAAAATAGAACTTCAGATTTGTTCCAGAGTTCAGAAATTGTACCGGGTGGCCAGAATTAAAGTTACCCAACTCAGAGCCCTCTGTAGCCTGTTTGAGACATCGTAGAACTCTGAAATTTGGTGAATCCACTATGCAGACCATGGGGAAGAGGATGGCGATAAAAAAAAATAGTTTCAGCTGAAACCAAAACGGCTGTTTTAAGCATGCCTTTGCTTCGTGCATCTTGGTCAAAATAAACTGCCTCTGTGGTGCAGTAGCCGAATTATCAAACCGCGTTGAGGGAGCGTGCATCAAATAGTCAGCTGTTTTGCATTGTGTGTGTGTTACTGCGTTAAAAAATTATTTAAAGCTGTCAAAAGTCGTTCCCGTTTCAGTGCAAAGTGTTTGATTTCATGATGAATAAGGAAATTGTACATAGAGAAAGCAGACTTAATATTTAACGTTATTTAATTTTTGGAGGGAAGTTAGCTACATATGGATACGGCGAAAGAGAAGGAAAATTCTGAAGTACGATTACGAAGCAGGGCAGTGTGAACTTAGTGAGTACTGTTATTTGCTTTAACATATATTATTCTCTTGATTTCGCTTGATTTGCTTGGTTTGATCAGTCTGTCATTAGAAATAAACAACAGCTAGATAGATTACAACTGATTTCCTCCATGTGGTAGTTGGATCGGCTTCTTTGGTGTACGCCAATGTTATTATTCTCCTTGTTCATTAATATCAGCAGAGCGGGGGAGAAAGTTTTTACGAAATATTTTGCAAATTGACAATAGTATTGATATTGTAGATCGGTATTTCTATGTTTTGAGTGATTCAGGTTATCGAATGCTGAATTACTGCACAATAGCATCGCTCTTCTCCTGATTGGCTGGATAATTTTCGAAATATTTGAAATTTGTAAAAAAATCCGTGTTAAAAATTTGTAAAAAAATCATGAAATACGTATAATTCTGTCATAGCCCCATTTTCAGTGAAAGGTGATCAAAACTTGGGTTGCCAATATATTAAACTTTATTATGTACGCAAGAACGGGTGTGAGTATTTCACAAGGGTGGTATAACACCTTGGACGATAGACTGAAGTGCACACCCATAGAGCCAGACCACGAGCCGCCACTGCTTCATGCATATTATATGCTCCAGATTCCACCACACCCATCTGGCGTCGAGGTTGCTTTCAATAACTGCCAGAGCTAGGAATTTTAGGTGCAAAAATTTGCCAATAAAGGTGCAAAAAGGGTGCCAATTTTTGTACAAAAAAGGTGCTAAAATAGGTGCTAATTTTCAGATGTAAAATTTATTGTGAGTAGTGCATACATATATGATTCAACTTGTCTGGATAAACACACAGAGAATTCTCTGGGTTTAAATCGTTTAATATAAATAAGCAAAGAAAAATCTCTGATACATTAGAAAGCGACATAAAGGAAACATGCTTCTTCTTACTTGCTTAGAATTAGTCATCTAGAAAATTGTTAAAATAGATTACATTCAAAATTTCTATGTTCTTCTGAGTGAGGCTACACCTGCGGTCACTAAGCAGATACAAGTGGTGCGTATTTTGTTTTCAACTGGTACTCCACATCCTTGTTGGTTGCGACTTCTTGAACATCAGGGTTTTTGGCTAAACTTTTTTCTAACTTCTCTTTGCCGATCCCTTGCAACTCTCGTTGCACATCCATCAAAACAGCCCACTATGCTTTCTTTTCAGGACACTGCTCCTCCAGTTTTGTGATTGCAGTAGTAAGGAAAGAGAAGCCATGTACAATATAGAGTTCATCTTGCAATTCCTGTTTAAGTGCAAGTTTCTGGGCTTTTTCTACAGCTGAGGAATCACTAGGCAAAGCATCTAAAAATTTCGATATTGTATGGAAATGATTGTAAATAAACACCGCGGCTTTTAACCATGTACCCCATCTAGTGGGTGGTAGTGGAAGTTTCGTAATTTCTACGTACTTCTGTATTCTAGAAGGAGCCTTTTTCAGTATTTTCTTAATGCTAGAAACAAATTCGTTCACATATGTATATTCATCTTTAAGAGCTTCACAAACTCGATGCAAAGCATGAACAATGCAGGTCACATGTTTTAAGTTAGGATACATATTCTTCAGATTAGAAAATGCAGCTAACATGTAATATGCTTGGTTGAAGAACTAACCACACACTATCATATTTTACGCCCTCCGGCCACAATCCAAAACATGCATCATTGAAACTTTGCATTACACTTGCATTATCTGTTTTACCGAGAAAATAAGTTTTTAAAAGCATGGGTTTCACTTGATGTCCATTGAGAGGTGCTACTAAAATGTTCAAGACGTACCTGTTTTGCCTATCTGTGGTTTCATCTAGTATGAAATAGACTGGATGGTCAGCTACTATTTGCCTGATCTGCGAGATTTTAGCTTCATAAAGAGGTTGAAGGTAAGATTTCCTTAAGATGCTCTCATCTGAAACTGACTTCCCAGTATATTTTTGCAAATATGATTTCATGACAGGATTGTTAAGTTCCGAAAGAGGTATTCCGCACGCTATAAATGTCCTTGCTGTCTCACTGAAAAATTCATTTGTATTTCTGGAACTCGAAGATGCAAGCGCCTCACCAATGAATTGCTGTCGCTTCCCACCTTTAACATCTCGTAGTTCTTTATTCCTGACGCGCTTCCCACTTTGTAGATGTTCCACAACCCGAGTGCGTTGGTGTTTGTCATCTACAGCAAAAGAAATATCACACACATCACACCTCAGAACAGATTCATCACTCTGAATGCCGTCACCGCTAAACTGTTTAACAATGTCCTGCAGTTTCCCAACATTTACTGTATGTTTTGGCATGGTGAACAAGCAAATCCGATGCATCGATCAGTCGATCAGACTGCAGTTACCTTGCTAGCTGAGACGGGAGAAGGAAACAAAAACAAAACAGCTTTCCAGAACAAAAAGAGCACAACTTCTAGCAATTGTAACGCGTCATTGTTGGCACTGTTTAAAGTCCGCGCGCTTACTACATTAACGTTCAAGAACTTAAGAAAGCCGATTCATTGTTGTGCGGTAAACAAGAATCGCATGCCAAGAAGCCGTGCATCGAATGTGGGTGGGGTTAAACAGCACGCGAGTTTTATTTTAAAAAATGATAAAGATGCAAAAAGGGCGAAAAGGTGCAAAAGGTTCTGAGAGTGTGAAAAAGGTGGAAAAGATTCTGAGATTGTGAAAAAGGTGCAAAAAGGTGCAACCGAAACACCATCAGTAGAGTTCAATACATGTTTATTTTGGGGATGAGTCACTTTTTTTACCCATTTTCACACAAAAAAATTTAAGGTGCAGCACCTAAAATTCCTGGCTCTAGAGCTCAGGCACGACACCCCTTCGAGCCTCGCTTGAATATACAGCAGTAGTCTGTGTCCAAGACGGGAAGCTCGGATTCTTGCGTAAGAAATTATTTAGATCGTAATTTATTTTTCAGTAGTTTTTCTAATCTCTAAACTGCACCAATTACCTCTCTTAACTTCATACTTATTTTGACAACCATTTCCAGTATTCTAAGACTTCTAAATTCTTCTATAAAACTAGCTAAACTCGTTAACTAGCTAAACTCGTTATACTTATGGAACCGTTATCTTCGTTTATTTGGAAAGTTACATAGCAAACTGCAGATGGTACTACAAATATTTTATAAAACTTTGAGACAAATACGTCAACAAATTGATCAATTTTCAAATGTATATTAAATCATATAGTAACACAATTTTTACATTTCTCTAAATAGTAGACCACATCAGTCAAAGTTAAGTATTTAACTTGATTTCATCAACAGAATTTGAATTGTCGAACCAAGATTAATTTATAATTGTTAGATCTCTCTTTAAATTAAGATTGTATTGGTTTTAGATCGCAGTGACTAATTTTCTGTTTAATGTTTATAAATGTGATTACACTATCAGCAAAATGTCTTAATCAACCGATGCTACGGTATGGAAATATTACCATGGTAGCAGGGACCCTGGTAGAGTGAAGTCTCAGGGTTTAACGCCTTCTTCTTAATTCAAATATCCATGAAAACAGATCAGTGTTTGGAAGTAATAATTACTTTTTGTTAGCAATTCTAACTGTAACTAGCTACATTTAAATGTTAGTGACTGTAACTGTAGCAGAGCGGTTTACAGTCACTTGTTAGCTTGAACATTTATAACGTGGGGGAAAGAGCTAAATTTGGCAACTTTGTTTCCCAATATATGTTGTCTCTGGATGCTAAGGTGAAATGATTTTCGTGCAATCGCCTAAGCCAAGGAAGCTGGGCTTCTCTTGACACCAAATTTAGAACCTCCAAGTTTCACCGCAATTCCTCATTTTTAATTGCGCTAGAAAACTTCAGGGTTTTGGATTTCAACATTCATTTGGAACAAGGTTGTTCAGCTAGAAAGAAGTCATTGTTGAGGGAGTGGATGTTGTTGTGGATTGCCACCGGTCCTATACACAGGCCGAGAACCAGGGAGGACTCGAGCCCATGCCGTCCCACAGTCGGAGCCCAAAGCGCAGCGCCTTAGATCGCACGGCCATCATTTAATTGTTGTAATAATATAAATATATGAAAACATAGCCTATTATGTAGCTGTAACTCAGTTAATATTAAAAAGAAACTTGGATTATATATTGGAAATTATATTTGAAATTGGATATAATTGAAATTTTGTTTTATTACTTTCTATTACTGAGATAGACGATACACGTATTTTGTGTTTTCGGATTTAAGATTGTCTCCGTACGTTTTGCACGGAATTACTCACATTCCAGAGAGCAGTGCTTGCGTTTATTGGCTGCACAGTTTGTCCATAGCGTAGTAGAAATTCATCGTTTTCAGTCAGAAAATTTAGCTATCACTGGCAACAATGGCAGCCACTTGTTCTAACAGGTTGAGTGATGATTAGACCTTGGAATTTTAGGTTCTAAAAAGTGTGCTTTAAGGTTCCTAAAATATACTCTAAAAATTCTAAAATTGGTTCTAAAAATCCTAAGTTAGGCTCCAAATATCTTGAAGTAGGTTCAAAAAAACTTCAAATAGTTCAAAATTCTTGAAAAATACTGATTAGGTATAGTCGCCGGCAATGAAAATGGGACACCTATATCCTGAAATACGCACTATCTTGCATAACATTATATGTGTTGCCTAATCCTACGGCAATGGCAGAACTTACCATTGGAAATTTACTATTAAAATGCACTCTTCGCCGTACAGTTAGGCAAAAATGGTATTTCATGTTATCCACAGTCAAACTTCGCAATTTTTTCTGTGAGGATATACACAGTGTATGCTGAAAATAATATTTCAACAAAAACATAGCCAGCGATGGAAACTTCAATGCTGAAATGTGAATGCCACAAAGCATCGAAGTTATGTGAAAGTAAGCAAGACCACACAGGTAGTGTTGCCCACGAGACGAGACTTTGGCCTGTCTCGTCTCGTGGAAATGCTGTGAAATGCTGTCTCGTCTCGAAAATATTCGTTTGTCTCGGGACACATGATCAATCTCGTCTCGTCTCGAAATTTTAAAAGCCTGTCTCGTCTCGTCCCGTGGGCAACACTACACACAGGTCAGACCACTTTGGATTGTACACCCGGCCGCAAATGTAATGGTAGGAAAAAAATTTGTAGAGCCGAAAATAAGTTGGCAATGCTGCGCAAACCGAGGCATTCGTGATAAGACGCATGAGGAGCCTGAAGCAAAGTTTTCTCAACACACAACTTTAGTATCGAAGGTCATGCTGCATGTCGATTGGCAACTTTTGGGTGATAATTAGATTAAATTGATAAAGAAACACTACATAGAACTCCATGCCGAGACCAAGACTCGAACTCGGAAGCAAGAGCGGGGAAGATTAGTCACATTGTTCTAACTCTCGGACACGAGTTAGCTTATAATTATATGTAATTGCTAAGGAGTATTTTATCTTATATTCATCGTAATAGCTGGTTCTGGACACTTGATTTATGGGTGGTATTAGATCGATTTGGTTTGATTTGCTGTTTTAAGTCCACTTTATGCACAGTAAGGCTAATAGGGACTGGACCTACAGTTTAAAGTGGGATCCGAACCACTTGTGCCTCCACCGAGTATCGAACCCGGGCCCCCTTGAATACAAGGCAATGACGCTACCACTGCGCCATGGGGGAGGCCCAGGTATTAGATCGAAAATTAATTCTTCGAGGACAATCCTCTTTCTGTTTGACGGGCGTTAGGGAGAGGCACATCTCGTTCATAACAGAGAAACAATCATAGCATACAATTGAAGTGTGACGTGCAAAACACTATTTTTATTATACGTACGGAGATCAGTTGGATATGGCAATTGTGACATGTAAGTTTCATTTTCTCATTATATCTAAATTGTATCCTAATTGATAATCTCGAAACAACGCAAAATGTTTCCTGATTTACGGGAATTCATAATGATTAAACTAAACAGGACCTACATTTTTTTAAATGTTAAAGCTGGGTGATTGATTTTGTGCCTCAACAGGAAACGAAAATATACAAGGTTGGATAAAAAGTAATGGCAACACTTGTATAATTGGTACTTGACTGTATTGGCAGAGGAGCACGTGTTACATTCCTTCAAAGTAATCGCCCCTCATCTCTACGACCTTCTGTCACACGTATGGAAGGCGTCGTACACCGTCAGCGCGTCCATCTCTGTCGATGTCCCGCAGTGACCGCCCTATAGCACGTATGATGGCTTCGCGCGTGTCGTAGTGCTTCCCGCCCAGTGGTTCCTTCATTTTGACAAAACGGTCGTAATCACAAGGTCTCATACCGGCGAATACGGCGGATGTTCCAGTACCTCCCACTACCAGTTATGCAGGAGCGCCGTCACATTGTTCGCAGTGTGACACCTTGCATTGTCAAGCAGGATGATGGGACACCGTGCCGTCGCTTCCTTCTTAATGCGAGACGAAGGTGGTGTTGCAAGAAGGTGCAGAAGTAGGCTGCGTTGACCGTCTGCCTGTGAGACGTTGTTCTTCTTGCCTAAACATATTGTTAGGGCGCTTGCACTCTCGTCCTCTGCTTCAGAGCACTGCTGTTTTTGACTAAATAACATACAATCGCTCCCACTCACTATACTTCCTCGTCTGACATTCCTTTATCAGCCACGAAACGCTTGTGGCGCTGTGACTCACCCCTTTCACGAGACAGCAGTGTTGCCATTACTTTTTATCCAACCCTTGTACATACAATACTCATTCACTACCCAGCGGAAGCTGTAAATAAGCTAAACTTGAAATGAAGAGGTAATATTCATATTCATGATAAGAGAGAGTGGTAGGAGGTGCAGTAGGTAAACCAAATATGTAAGGAAAATGTGTAAGTTTCTACTGTATGTGAAAATGTTTGACCTCCGTGGAGGTATGGTTAGCACAGCGCAGTACGACGACAGAGATTCCGGGTTCGAATACCGGTCTGGGCATTGTTTTTTGTTTGTCTATCATATCATCACTCATCTTCATCGTCGTGATTTCTCAAAAGTGGCATAAAAAGGACACTAAATGCCAAAAATTAAAATCTATTTGAAAATTAGAAGCTCCTTTCAACACGTCTATTATCCGGAGATCCTGCAACAATGCAACTTACGATCAGTAACTAACTACCACAAATTTTGAAGAAGTAATTATTTCAAGTCCACTTTGTGCATACATAGGCAAATCGGGACGAGAACTACAGTTTAAAGTGGAATCCAAACCATTATGTGCCTCCACCGGGCATCGAACCAAGGACTCGTTGATTGCAATGAGGCGACGTTTTGACTGCGCCGTCGTGAAGGCTCTCATTAATCAGTTACATCTGCATAGATGAACACAAATTGATTTCAAACATATTTCGAACACTAAATAGAATTAATTATCACCACAGACGGGAAATTAGTTTCAGGGAAAATCGGAAATACGAGGAATATCTGTCGCCCTTTTCGTGTTGCTATTGCTTATAAAACAAGAAGCATTTCATATCCCTGTCATAATCTATTGTAGCTATTGACTGAAGAAACAACAATGCTTCAAACTCGGAAACCGACACCGCGGGTTCTTTTTCTGTCATTTGAAGTCACTGTTCTACCACTCTCGGTTAATCGCGATGATAAAGATTAAATATGTGATAGATGGAAGTGGAATGAAGACAATGACATATCCATATTTTCTGGTCCAGGTTCTATCTCCAGATATTCGACTTCGAAGCGCGTGCGCTAACCAATTAGCCACGGGGTTGGCCATTTCATGCTTGTCAGTTCACAAAATTAATCTATTCGCCATTCAACATCCAGAGGTAGAAAAGCAACGCAAGGTAACGAAAAAAAAAACCATTCACTTATCATCAAGCAGCAATTTCATGCTGACCAAATCCACAGGCCAACTTCTTATGGCATTCGTATTGCAGATTGGACTTGAGGATTAAAGATCGCCCATTTGCTGGTTCAACTCCAGGCAATTCAGGTGCCTTATCAAAGCTCCTTGGAGCATGCAGGGTTTCCAAATTATCATAGTCAAAGATCTGCGACAATATTACTACTACTACTTCTACTAATAATAATAATAAAAATTATAATAATTTGAATTGTTATTTCCATGCAGCATGGAGAAATGCACAGCATTCCCAACACACGCGTCATTCAGAGTGAATGCCTTCAAAATAAACACGAATTCCTGATAATAAAATATGAGGGCACCTTTGATTTAAAAGAGAAAAAAGTTGTTTTGTATCTCAACTACATCAAAAGTTCAATGCACATGTATTTTGTGTGTGTGTGTGGGGGGGGGGGGGTAAGTGTGTGTGTGTGTTCAAGATGTAATAAAAAACACGTTCAAATCGTGTTATTTGAGTAAATATTAGAATAAACTTGTGAAATAAACAGATAAAAGTTGAGAACACACACTTTGTGTGTCGAAAATATAACTAAACGTCTTTCCTTAATAGTATAAATAGTGTTATTTAGGTAAAAATATGTATACAATTGTAAAATAATAAGTTAAAAAGTTGTAAAAATATCTTTGTGAGTCCAAAATTTAATAAAAATGTTGCCTGAATAGTATAAATAGTGTTATTTTGATAAAAAATTAACATAAAGATGTAAAATAATAAATTAAAAGTTGAAAAAATGTCTTTGTGAGTCCAAAATTTAACAAAAAATGTTGCCTGAACAGATGAAATTGTGTTATTTGAATAATAATAAGCCTAATAAACAGATAGAAGTTGGGAACACACACTTAGTGTGTCGAAAATGTAAATGAAAGTCTTTCCTGAACAGATTGAATTGTGTTATTTTGGTAAAAATAAGCCTAAACTTGTAAAATAATAAATTAAAAGTTGAAAAAATTCTTTGTAAGTCTAAAATATAATAAAAAATGTTCCCTGAATAGATGAAATTGTGTTAGTTTGGTAAAATAATAATTTAAAGGTGGACAAAATACACTTTGTGTGTCCAAAACTTGAAAAATAAACAATTAAAAATTGAAGAACGCAGTTTGTGTGTTGAAAATAAAAATGTTGCCTGAATAGATAAAATTGTGTTATTTGAGAAAAAATAAGGATAAGCTGGGAAAATGTTTGACATAAAGTCAAAGTTTGGTAAAAATAAATAACCTCAATATTATGTTAAATAGCACACAGTAACATAAATTTACTACCTAAATCAATAATCAAAGGGTCCTAGGTTCGATACCCCGTGATAAAAGCAAATGGTGAAAACTGTAGGTCCAGTCCCTGAGAGCTCTTCCTTCTTCATAGTACAGATAATAAACCCTTACGCTTTGTTCTCCTTGTTCAAATTAAAATTCTCGCTCCAATCTAATTGGGTATCCAAAAATCCTTTTTTTGTGTGTGTTCTCGGTAACCTTGGCTTACTTAGACAGAAACCTGTTCTGACATGCAAGCGTTCTACCCTAAAACCCGCGCTAAAGCGTCCTTTGCCTTGGGGCAACCCTGAGCGGTATATTAATTGGCGGCGGAAACCGGTTCTACAAGCGACGCATAGCTTCAGAGATTTGACCTAGATCGCGTAGTCCCTGACATCCTTTGTTCTAGTGTTCTAGAAAACTTTGGCCTACTTAGACAGAAACATGTTCTAGCATGCAAGCGACGCACAGTTTCAAAAAATTGACCCTTGCTGCGCATTCTCAGACATCCTTTGTTGTCTGGTTCAATCCCTCCTCTGCCCTACGGCGTTGCATACCTTTCTCCTGTTCTTGCGTTCTGATTAACCTTGGGAAAACCGGTTCTGATTGGTCAATCGAGTTCTTTCTTTGTTCTGGCGTTCTGACGTCATTTGACCTAGATCGCGCATCCCCCAAATTCCTTTCTCGTCTACCCTCAGCGCGGAGTTCACAGTCTCCTGTTTCAAACCATCGTCTTTCATACCATAATAACATACATTATTACATACATAGTACACTATAGGCCTAACCATTTATTACCGTTACATATCGCGGGTTCGAGTACCGGGACCGTCTTCTTTCGTACCATTAACACCCTTCATAGCGGTTCATAAACCATAAAAACTTATTTTCAATATTATAAACATTAATATTATCGATTGATACATTACATACTTTGCAGTAATGAATATAAAAACATATCCATAGCGTTTAGTACCTCTAATTACCTTTTATATACATATTTTTCATAAAATAAATAATTATATATTCATAAAAGTTATAAATAAGCAAATACATAAATGTAAAGTATTCTAATGATATGCAAATTTATTCTAAATACATACCAATGAATTCTAAATACGTGCAAATAAATTGTGAATACGTGCAAATAAATTGCGAATATTAAATAGCGACAGCCGTTATCGTATTTACTCTCTTCTCCGGTCCTGCAGCGAAACCCAATATAACCCATTAGAATTTTTAGGTTCCTAATCCTTTAACAACTCTGCTTTCAGAATAGGAGACGTTCACCGATACTGTAGTTGCTAACAATGTCGACTTGTAATCAAGTGCTGCCGAGTTCTATTGTAGCTGGTGACGCATTTTCAGAGGTTACGTTCCGATTTTGAGCTGTATGTGCAGTCCCGATTACCCTATCTGTGCATAAAGTGGTCTTAGAACAGTCTTGCACTGAAAAATAATTGATCTTAAAGCGACACGGGAGATCCACATCATATTTTGACCAATGTTTAACATCGATGATGTTGATTATAACCATTCGCCAATGTTAATTTAGCACCATTGAGGAACCTTTGACTAAAATGTACTTTTGGAACAACTTTCAGCCACTTATAGTGTTGGCACAAATGTCACTTCCGAAGAGCTGCGAAAGGAGAAATGTACTTGCGCCCTTCATCCACTGTTATAGACTGGACATCTATATCCACGAGGCTATCCATTTCGCTGTCCTCGGCAACTTCAACGCTCACCCCAGGATAGATCTGGAACCTCAGGAAGGGGACCCTTGAAGAGTGACTTCTGCCAGACTCATCAGCAGCCTCATCATCACCAAGGTCAGCCTCTTTCCCCTGGTCATCCGATGGTTCCACAAGCTTCGGTACATCCTCTGAGCAACCCTTCTCTGAGCATCTGGTCGCTGAGACTTAAGTGAGGTCTTTGGCGGCAGAAGACGCACCCAATCCCAGACAGAGTCCAAAATGAACAAGCACAATACACGATACCCCCTGCGAACACATCACACCAGCCTATCAACAGTCATGTACTACAAGAGACTCCGGTCTCGACATACGCAGTCACGGTTATTGAAGAGTTCAGAACAGGAAGAATGGTGAACCATCAGCTGGTGCAGAACCATCTGACCTTCGTTGAGGTCACTGCCAGTTTTGTGGTCAATCGTTTCTTTTGGCTGAGTTTTCTGGAGACCAAGGTTAGCACTAATTGGCCTGATTAACAGTTGAAGCAATCGCTGACCCATTCTTTCGCGGTACGTTGGACACACGGCGGTCGACATTTCCGTATCACGTCTTCGCTTCACCTGTTCCTGTTGCGTTTCAATGGGTTCCCTTCGACCGTCTGACACTGCTTGGTAATTTGTTTCAATAATATGTTTAAAATTAATCAAGTGCCTGCGTGTTATTGTCGAAAACCGGCAAAGGTACGATAAGACCGTATGAACAATCAGTCCATATCTCCTGAACTATAAACGCTACAGATAATAATAAAGGTGGGAGCCCCCTAAAGAAGCCGGCCTCAACCAGCATACATTCAGGGGTATACGCTTATGTCCTGGTGCCTTTAAGCAATAAACCAGGACGTAATTTCCTCAGAATTTTGGTTCCCCCGTTTATTAGCCTATGTACTAATTTCTTTCATTTTTTTAAAAATTTACATTAAAAAATAAAAAAAACTTTTACACTGGCATTTAATATTACACTAATTTTGATTTATAGCTATATGTACTTTGGTTGTTCTGCTTTCCAAAGTTTTCAAAATAATGTAGGTTTACATATTGTAAATTGTTAGAGATAAATGCGTAAGTAATGTTAAAAGATTAGTATCTAGGTTTACATATGGAAAAGTTGGAGATAAAGGTTGAGTAGTTGATTGATTGATTTGTTGTTTTAAGTCCACTTTATGCACAGGAAGGCTAATCGGGACTGGACCTACAGTTTAAAGTTGGATCCGAACCACTGTGTCATGTGTCTCCAACGGGTATCGAACCCGGAAACCCTTGACTACAAGGCGAGGACGTTACAACTACGCCATCGGGGAGGCCCAGGGTGAGTAGTGATAGTAGGAATATATAGTAAGATATTATATGTTGACCAATTATTAATTTGGTTGAACAGATCAAAGCTTGGTTTACAGATTATTAAGATTGGTTATAGCATTGGTTATATAAAGAAGATATGTATGGGATAAGGATATGTAGGGATAGCAGTGGCTGGGAGGAGAATCGTCAGCCCTTGAAGGGAGTGTCTCCGAAGAAAAGATATGAACTTGATGATCGCTACAAATAAAAAAAAATATGTGGTTAAGTAACCGTCTATGAAGCTTTTTTTCGGCGTACACTTACACACTTCAATTTTCAACAGTCATTTAGCGTCGCTTTTCTGCCACCTTTAGCTAATCGTGATGATTTCTGATTAGGATTAGTGATGATTTGAATAAATCGATGAAGGCATTCTCACAAAGAGGATCCACACTTATGTTAGACAGCCGTTAGACAGCCGCGGCTGGTGACTCTTCAAAGATGCTGCTACAGATGCGTTTACAATGGACCCCCCCCCCCCCTGGGGTGTGGCGTACGCATGACTTTTTCGGAGGTGACTGGAAATGTAAAAGTGGGTATCACATAGCTGCTTTCTAGGTAGCGGTGGGATAAACTATAAAATATGTTGCAATCTCCTCTTATAATTTTGGTATTAAAATCTAAGCTGTTCGAGGACAAAAATAATAATCGGGAGTAATTTTAAACGGAGTGTGATTTTACCACCTTTCTTCCAGTTTGCTTTCATTTTAAAGTTTTGATTTTGTAAAAATTTCAAGCTTGGATGTTGCCCCATCAGCTCCCCCTCCCCAACAGTGCTTGAAATAACAAAACGTACCTGATGCTTCACAATGACTGCTTCACATGCCACGCGGCTGACGCAATGAACCACGCGAAAACATTTCGGGTCTGAGCCTGAAACCAGTTGGAACAATGCACGTTTGTGAAGCTATCCGCGCTTATACCGCGTTTGTTACAACCTGTCCCGGTTCCTGCGCTAGCTGGTCGCTGGCTTTTCTCCGTGCTGGGGAAAGTCAAAGCCAGGCAGCCAATTAAAATACGCAACGTCTCAACAGTGTCTACGTAAGCGCCTCTCTTCTGGCTTCTATTCGCTCCTCGCTGCCCAGCAGACGATTTCTTCCTCGTTTCTCATTGGCACCGAAACTGTTGAGCGATCGCTAACACGGGAAACGGGACAGGTTCTAACAAACGCGGTATACGTCAAAACACGAAGGGAGGGGCATGACTATAAAAGGTGTTTGAGGATTGTGAGATAAGTGAGACCTCACGTTTTTCTTCGTCCTATGCACTGAAGTGCTTGAAAATCATTAGAGAATAGACTTTTAGCATTTAAAAAGGGTGATTTAGGTCAAATATCAAATTTAAATATTCGAACATACGTTTTTCATAGCAGAAAGCATTTTCAGAAACTAGAAATGCATGGATTATACTTCAATAGTTGCAATCTATACAACTTAACACCAAAATGGATTAAAGGCTAGGCAATAATGTCAATTCGTGTTCCAGATTTTCACACCTGGTCAGTGCCAGCTTTTGTATTTCACTCTTTTCCGTGTGTGTGTATTGATATGCACAATATAAATATGTAAAATATGAATCAAAACCTTATATATGTACAAATATGGAAAACAAAAACTGAATATTGCGTGTCTACATACCATGATGCGCAAAGATAATACAAAATATAATTGATTTCAGCTTATAAATATGTATTTACATATAAATCCGTTTCCTGCTAATGACTCTTGACTGTTGCCCATGCTAAGATTACGGCGCGAACAGAAGCCCTGTCTGCATGTCTCTCTAACTGATGACGTCAGGCCAATTAAAAGACGTTTTCATTTCAGTGACGTAGCACGTGAATTTCAGCAGTGTTTGAAGGCGTGTTTCTCGAGGACCAAAACAAATATCACCGAGATTTTTGCACATCTCTTTTTCGTGTCATTAGCCGTAAAACGAATGGATTTAAAACGTATTCCATGTCATTTTGGAAATGTCCATTCAAATTTAAACAACAAACGGTTGCGTCTGTTTTAGTAATTTAGCAGGCAGTCTGTTAAATTTTAACAGTAGAATATTGTACATGTTGCTTTACTTATAACAATGTGTACGGTGTCATATAATTTTGTAATATAATTAAAATTTATTATTTTACAATACTATTAAATTGAGGCTATTCAGTGAGCATATTAACACCACATTTCTTCTATATCTGCCTTTGTCAGTTTCATCTGATCATGACCATCCTCTTGATGAACTTGATTATCTACAAGAAATACACAAATCAAAAGTTATGTGTCTCACCATAACATTAACTGAAAATAGCTATATTTTGAGATTTGCCACTTTTCTATACAATGTTCTTTGTATAGAACTTTTATTATACAGGGTTATTCAAAAAGAAAGAGCAGATTATAAAACTTTGAACCTTCCTTCATCCATTATCCATTGATGTATGGCACGTGTTTCTATCTTTTATAGTTCTTGAGAAATAAACATTTGAAATCTGCTCTTTCTTTCTGAATAACCCTGTATTTTATCAATTGTTCCAAGTAACAGGTTACTTTTATTCTTGATTATTGCCTCTTATTCGAAGTAAAAGTGTTCATATAACTGAAATAGTGTAAGGCATTAAATTTCTTAATTTATATTATATTTTATACATACTCCTTATAAGTAGTATAAGTTAACAATTGGGGATAAATGATAGACGCTTTAAGTTTTTAGATTTAGAATGTTTAATGTGACTTCATACATCAGCATCCAACGAGGATTCCATTGTTCCATTAGACTGTAGCATTCACAGCTGTTTTCTGCACCTACAGAGGTTCTATCTTGACCCTGAACAAAATAAAAATCGTAATTAATTATTTTCAAGACATGCTTTAGTAAGAAATGCAAGCAAAAAGAACTACATTCACTAAGGTTCGAATAATTATAACCTAAAATCTTCATGATATCTAAAACGTATACACACACATACATACATACATACATATACAAGGTAGAATCAAAAAGTATAGTAACAAGTGCCCTGAAAATGTACAACGATATGCTAGTAACTTTTTTTTTTGTGTGTGTTGTAGGTATTGATGGATAGTATCCCTGGTGACCGCTAGAGAGCAGCACGGTGACACAGTTGCAGAGAATCGCAGTTCGAAGATGGCAGGGTTACTGGAAACATGGTCAAATGTGGAAGTGCGAAGTGTGATCAGGTTTTTGCATGCGAAGGGGAAGAAACCAGCCGAGATCCATCGGGAACTTGTGGAGGTGTATGGAAACAACGTGTTATCCAGGAAACAAGTGTGGTGTTGGTGTAAGGAGTTTGAAAATGGTAGGATTGACATTAATGATGATCAGCGAAGTGGCAGACCGTCAACTTCAGCTACCGACCAGAACATTTGTCAGGTGGAGGGAATGATTAGGGAGGATAGGCGAATCACACTGTCACACATTGCAGTTGCACTGAACATTTCATATGGTTCTGTGCACAGTATTGTGCACAACACGCTTGGCTACCGCAAAGTGTGTGCACATTGGGTACCAAGAAATCTCACTGATTATGACAAAGGAAGACGAATGGGCATGAGTCTGAACCACCTGATCCGTTATCAACAAGAAGGGTCGTCATTTCTGTATCTCATCATTACGGGTGATGAGACACCTGTGCCATTGTGGACACCGGAATCCAAACGTTCCTCCATGATGTGGAAACATCCATCATCGCCCCCATCCAAAAAGTTTAAAACAGTAACATGTGCAAGGAAAACAATGGCCACGATCTTTTGGGACCACCTTGGTGTGATTCACCTGGAATTCCTTCCACGTGGTACCACTGTCAATGCTGTGACCTACTGCCAGACATTGGACAGATTGAGACAGGCCATACGTCGGAAACGACCTGGAGCACTCAGGGAGGGTGCATTGTTGTTACACGACAATGCTCAACCTCACACAGCGCAGCTCACCCGTGACCATGTCACACGTTTCCACTGGGAGGTTTTGGAACACCCCGCATACAGCCCTGATCTTGCACCCAGCGATTTCCATCTGTTCGGACCAATGGAGAAGCATCTTCGAGGACGATGCTTCAACACAGTGCAAGAGGCACAGGATGCAGTGAAAACCTGGATGGATAGCCTTGACACTGATTTCTTCACTCGTGGCATTGATGCATTGGTCACCCGCTGGAACACGTGCTTAGACAAATGTGGTGACTATGTGGAATGTTAGTGTGCAGTGTCATGTATACCCTGTCACAGTTTAGACAACCACGACATAAAGGATTCTGTGGAAAAAAACTTGTTACCTTACTTTTTGATTCTACCTTGTATATATATATTTTATTACAAGAATTTCATCTCCATTTTTATTTAATTATACTATTTGTAATGTGGGTCTTCAGAGAGTCAATATAATTAAAGATTTAGGAATAATTCTGGATTCTAAACTCACTTACAAGAACCATGTTGATAAACTAGTAGTTAATGGTTTCAAAACTCTGGGATTTATATTTAGAAACACAAAGGAAATGCAGTGTAGTAAAGCCTTAACAGTTGTGTATAATGCTCTGGTGAGGAGTAAATTGGAATACGCTAATGTAATCTGGAGTCCTTACTTCCAATTATATATTGTTGTAAGCCCGTCTTGTCTTGTCCTAATGCTTCTCGCAGACCGAATCGTGACAGTTCCAAGGTTCTATCCAGCGATCCTCAGTTCACCAAACCAAGCGATCCCTTGCGCCTTGTAGCATGCTAGGCAGCGGTAACTCCGTGTTCCATCGTCGTAGTTCAGTAGTGTAATGTGTTTGTAAAGTAATCAGACTAATTGTCCATGTAGCGTCGATGAGTGTCAGGATCCAAAAGAGAGCGAGCTCCGGGACGGAGCTTGCTTTTATCATTCTAGGCGTCGAAAGGTTGTTAAACCTTTCAAACGCGGTAGATCCTGTTTAGATCCACGCGTTTGCCTTTCCAGTTCCTTGTTTTACGGAAGTTACAAGTTAGCGCATTCTTGGGATCACTCGCTGGTCGGACAAGTTCAGGAAATAAACAAGTGTGAATATTAACATGACGAGGTTTTCTCGGTTTAATGGTCTCCATATCTCTACATTCCCCTTGTTGAAATAATCGAACCACTCTGTGATGGTCGACTACCTCGTCCGGAGTAGGTTATATTTAAAAATTATGATTTATTAACATATCAAACTTGTAGAAGACCAATACAGTAAACCAATCACTAGAAGAATCACATCACCGTAAAAAAATAATTGAAATCACCAGAATAGTCATATCATATCGTGGCACCAAACACCGTTGAGAAAAAATATAAAAACACGTAGAATAATAAAAAAAATTAAATTGTAGGTCATAGCCTCTTATAAACTCAAAAAGTACGAGCACAATAACTAAGTCTTGAGGCATGGATAAAATAATTACATAAGTGTGACACTGAACTAGTTTTGGTTGAGTGATGACAGCACAATAATAATAAAAAAAACACATGTCAGCACAGTGTGAAGAAACGCCGGGAACCGCAAGCGGTTGTATTTACTGTTTGCTGAGTTCAAAGTACACTCTGCGGAACATACACGATGCTGGGCGGAGCCTTGAGGTATGTTACCTATGGCAACTCTGTAAACTGCATGCCGCCATAGGCTGGACGTTCTGTGCAGCTGACGATAAAAAAAAAAACACAAAAGAAAGAGACGTATCTCTAATCCAATATGGGTAGCACCCATGGGCACAAACTTTGGCACTGTAAAGGACATGCGTGTGCACTAATTGCGCGTGCCTTACGGTACTTGAAGTAGCTGAGCACCGGAACACTTTGAGCCGATGAAAAATAACATATGCATCATATGACGTCAGGAAACAAGAGCAGGATGCACTCAGTGGGAGGGGCCTTCTGGAAGTCAAATTTGCGATGGCGCTTCGGGGCAAGAAACGTCCTGGGTAAAGCGCTCCAGTTCTGCATCGCGGTTTGGGTGATGGAAAAATCAGCCATGGGTCCAGACGGGAACGGGTCCTGGTTGGTGCTGGAACTCCACAAGATCGTTGTTGGTCTCTGCGATGAGCCTAGGTCTGTCGCTCGATGGTACAAGCCGGTGGTCGTCATGGGTCCAGTAACATCCGTGGCGATGAGAATGAAACAAGCGCAAAAAGGGAAAAATTAGGAAAAAGCAAAAGGTAGTGGAGCAGAGTTACAATAAGTGATGACGGGTTATAAAATCGATTGAAAAGGGACTTTCAGTTAAAACTGGTGAATTATTTTGGGGGGGAGGGGAGGTAATATCTAATTTGAATGACGGCGAAGGGGCGTTATTACTTGTATGGTGTAGAGTTTTTAAGGGGACCTGTTTTTGATTAACAGGTTTACCTGAAGAAAAGTTCGCCGGGGCAACAGGGGGGGAAATAGGTGGAATAATTCCATGTTGTAAGGAAAGTTCGCCGGGGCGCAACGGGGGGGGGGGAGTTAGAATAGTCGGCTTAGCCGGGAATGAAATGAGAAAAGAAAGGAGAATTCAGCGATAATAGAACGAACTAAGTGATTACGAGACATTTCCTTCTGTAATATGTGTCAATGTCGTTTATAAAAGCAATTGCAAGAATTTTACGTGTCTTGTGGACAAAGGTTTAAGCGCCTTCGATTCGCTGCTAAAAAAAAATTGAAAAAGAAGTAAAAAAAAGAGTAAGTAATATGTTTGTGTAATAGTTCATTGAAAAATAGAGTAGTTTTTAATTTCATGGGATATGAGCTATACCATGTTGTATGCTATCAATATTTGAACTATAAAATTAAAGGAGAGATTGGGAACATTTGCCTATTTTTATTATATGCTTTATTAACATATTTAGTGCATTGCAGCTTTCAAAGAAGCAGTTCGCGGTACACCTGAGCGTAAATAAAAAAAATTGCTATGGCCAAAAAGCCAAAAGTTCAGCAAGTTCTACGCAGTTCATTTGTTCTTTAAATCGTTGATTTTGTTCTATCTTAGTTCATTCGTTCTTTATTTCTTTCTTTGTACTTTTTTCTTCATTTGAGCGTATATGTACCAGCAAATGGGAAAAAAAAATATTTGCTAGTTACAATCATAAACACACTAAGTACTTATTAGTCAAATCAGCTAAGTGATATGTTCTGACTATTACTATGCGTTGAATCGCAAATTATAAAATAACATTAAAATATCTGTAAAAAAATTCATTATTAGGCAAGAGATGTATTATAAATGTTCCGACGATTGAGATAGCATTCTGTAATCCTGATCTTGTTAAAATAAAAATAACCATGTTGTATTAAAAATAAAATGAGTTCGTTCTAACGCAGAAATGCAGTGCGTGCACTGAAAGTGGAAAGAGGGGGGAGGGGAGTCGATGAGCGTGAGAAAATGCTGGATCAGGGGATGCTAGCATGTGCAATGTACGCAACGACGAGCGAAGAGGCTAAAGCGAGTGACAACGGAGTGGCGTGTTAATGAATGTTAGTGGGGTTATCATGGCACTAGTCGTAGCGGGCTTTGAGTCTAGAAATAGTAATAGTGTCAGTCTTTTGTTTATTCCTGCCGTCGATGAAAGTTACCTCGTAGGAATTCTCGTTAACTTTACGAAGAATAGTTCCTTTGTACTTATAAGAGGACGCAAAGGCTTTTGACACGCCTGGAGTTGGAGTGGCATCTAGAATCCATACATGTTGTCCTGGTGAGTACTGTATTTTCCTGGAAGTGCTGTCTACGTACTTTTTCTGCTGTTCGTAACGCTTATGCAGGTTGTCATGTGCTGTCTTACGTATGGAGGTCAGGAGTTCAAGTCTCTGTGCGTTCGTCTGGGAAACATTGTCGGGGTTCGAAGGAAGGACTGCGTCAGCTAAGATCCTTGGGTTGTAGCCAAATAAAGTAAAATACGGGCTCTGGAGGGATCCAGAATGGATTGTAACGTTGTGGCTGAACGCTGCGCTAGCTAAATAGTCACACCACGAAGCTTTCTTTTCTAACACTCTCATAACCTTTTTTAAGTAACTAAATGAACTTTCAACTAATCCATTCGTGAAATGGGCACAAGTATCTACATATTTTAGTTGTACACCTGTAATATTGGCTAACTCTCGTAAGAGTAAACTTGAATTGGGTGTTGAACGATCTAAATAGATCGTTTCCGGGATGCCATGAACTAAAAAGACTTTCTCAACTAGGGCTGTTGCTATGTTTTGTGCATCGTGATTAGCCAAAGGAGCTGTAATTACATACCTTGTACAACTATCAACTACCGATAGGAAATATTTGTATTTGTGCGTTTTTGAAGAGACTAAAGGACCACATACGTCAATATGAATTCGTTGGAAAGGAATTTGGGCTGGTTGAAATGTTTGCAGCGTATGCGGTTTAGAACCTTGTGGTTTCTTTGAGATCTGACAAGGGATGCAATGTCTAACCTTATCGTACACAAATTTCTTCATATTGGGGAAAAAGTAGCGCATAAGCATTAAATTATATGTCTTTTGTGCACCTTGATGACTTCCATTCATTTTGTGTGCATGAATAAGATCGAAAACTTGATTTCTTAATGCATGAGGAATACAAAGTCTATCCCTATTACCAGTTTTGATTTTATTAGTCCTGTATAAGACTCCATTTTTGAGTACATAAGAATACGAAAGCTTTTCTAGTTTAGGGTCACTAGCTTTATCTTTGTTTTCTAATACATCAATAATGTCTCTGAAATAGGGGTCTTTACGTTGTTCTGAACTAATATCAAAATCTGCTGCTTGTGCATGAAATACTTGATGAAAGAATAAGTCATCATCATCATCATCATCTTTCTTGTCATGATTAGTCTTGTCAAGCGGTAAACTTGCACGGGAGAGTGCATCCGCAAGTTCATTTTTACTAGCGCTGACATGCCTTATTTCGAAATCAAAATTCTGAAAATAAAGGGCTCTTCTTCCTAAAATAGAACTATGGTGTTTAGTTGAACGAAGATAGGATAAGGCTTTGTTGTCTGTGAGAACCACAAAATGTTGATTCATAAGAAAAAATTTGAAAGTTTTCAGTACGTAATATGCACCTGCAATTTCGAGTGAAAATGTGTCAGCTCTTTTCTCTGTTTCTGTTAAGGCTCGTGAACAATAGGCACATGGATGTAAATTTCCTTCTTCATCAGGCTGTAACAAGGCTCCTCCAATCCCAATTCCGCTCGCATCAATGTATACATATGAGGGGCGTTTAGGGTCATAAGGGCGGAGGATAGGGGCGGACGTGATCATTTCTTTCAGAGTTTCGAAGCTTTTCTGGTGTTCATCAGTCCATTGAAACTTAACATTCTTTTTAAGAAGCTTAAATAAACATTCTGTTGGTCCTGCAAAACCTTGCACAAATCGTCGAATGAAATTTACAAGTCCTAGAAAACTACGAAGCTTGCGTTTGGTGGTAGGGGTGGGATATTCCAAAATAGCTTTAAGAATGTGTTCTGAAATCTTAACTCCCTTTTGAGATACCAAATTACCAAGGACTTTTACTTCGGTAAAAGCTAGCCTACACTTAGAGGGTGATAATTTAAGGGATGCTGTTCGTAACTTTTGAAACACTCTGTCCAGAATGTTAAGCATGTGTGGGAGATTTGAACTGTAAATAATAATATCATCAGTGTAAACAGAAAGTTCTGAACTGTCTATTCCGCTAAGGGCAAGTTCGCTTACGCGGTTCATTACGCCGGGGGATGTTTTCAATCCCTGGCATAACCTAGCATACCTAAAACTACCCAGATTGTTAATAGAAAAGGCGGTAATGTCTTTAGAACGTTCTGTTAATGCAACCTGAAAAAATGCACTGGACATATCTAAAATTGAGTAATATTTCTTTCCAGCCATCTCTGTCATGATGGTTTTTATGTCTGGGGATTGTAAGGAAATCGGAGCAATTATGTCATTAAGCGCGCGCAAATCAGAAATAAAACGGTAAGTCCCATTGGGTTTCTTAACTAATAGGACTGGGTGTCGATAGGGACTCCCTTCACAGCGTTCTATAACACCTTGGTCTAGTAATTTCTGAACTTCCTGTTTCATGGGTTCTCGGTAATGAAAAGGAATAGGGTAGGTTTTGGCATACACTGGGGTGTCATCTGTCAGTTTGATATCGTATTCCAAAACATTAGTTTTCGTCAATTTATCCCCTGGCCAGAGAAAATATCTGCATACGTGTATGCGAGCTTTAGGATTTTTTCTCTTTCTTCTCGGGGAATATCAGGGTTAACTGTGAGGAGGGAGGGGTCAAATTTCTTTTGACTTTCACTAAGTTGTTGCTTTACTGTAGTATTTTCATTACAAGAGTATGAAAATGCAACATCTTCACTTTTTTCCCAAACGGAAGTAACGTCAGTTAAAATTTCACATGTCGATATTTCGCCTAATATTGTGTCACTTTCCAAAGTGATTGTGGTTTCCGTAGGGTTGTGTATGTGAATGACAGGTGACTGCGGGTTTACTGCAGCATTGGGAAGGACTACTGGATGCTGGCTCATAAGGGAAGCAGATGGTGTAAAAAGTACAGGCTTATGGGTATTAGGTGTTGTAGTGGTGATGTTCAAATTGATATAAGTCTTGGATCGTGGACTTAACTGAACTGTGTTTGAAAGGGTAGCTTTTCCCTCATACACATTTGCATTCTCAATTTGGGTAAATATGTCATGTGACAGCTGGTGAGTCTTGTACTTTGATCTTAAAATACTATAATTAGGAGTACGTCCTAAATGACAAAGAGTTATTGTATTGTCTTTTAATGACATTTCGCACCTCTGCGTTCGTAAAAAGTCATTTCCTAAAAGGGGAGGGACGTTAGTTGAATCTACTATTCTAAATGGGTGCGAATATTTACGCTTTCCAATTATGATAGGAAGCACTACAATTTCAGACACACTCAGTTTCGATCCGGACACACCTTGGATTGTGGATTGTACCTTGTATGTTTTTCTTTCAGTAGGGAGAAGGTGGGAAGGATAAATTGAGATTTGGGAACCCACGTCAATAAGTAAATCTACCTGTTTTCCTTGTATGCTACTATTAATAAAGTATAGGCCATTTCTCTCAATTATAGGAACTTTATCTAATCTGCTATTATCTTCGATTTCGTTCCTGCAAGTCGAAGACGATTTTAGTTTAAAACACTGTCTCGTTGTGGCTTGTAAAAGCAGTTGTCGCTCTCGTGATTATAACGACCACAGAACTTACAGGCTGAGGTATTTGCATCGTCGCGATTAGCCTGATCTCGACGTTGAAACCTCTTGTTACTATGACCTCTGAATTGGCCTCGAGAGTTCGATCGAAAGTTACCTCTGTGATTAGTTCTATGATTATTATTATTTCTGTAGGAAGAGTTAGTATTCCCCTTGTTAAAACCTCTGTTATGTGCGTTTTGATTAGCCGTTTTCGCAAATTCCAGCACATTTGAGCAAAGATTGAAGAGAGAACTCGCGTTCATCTCTTCGGTTGAGTGCAGAGCTAAGGTCGAGATTTGTGACGAAAGTTTGTTTATTTTGTCACCAGAGGCGGCATTCGGAGCGTGTTCTACTCTGGCTACGGCTGGTGTCGCCGCGCAGCGGACACTATCAGAACTCGGTACATGATACATTCCTTGATACACTGTGTGGGAACTATTTACGGAAGCGGGATTGGACTGTAGACTTTGGACTTGATGAGTCGATGGTGGGGGAAAAGGAGATGGACACTGGTTGTATGACACAAACTGTTGACTCGGGTTCAATGCATTACTGGGGAGGGGGGAATAGACCTGTGCATGCGAACAGCTGTGAAGTGGTGACGGGATGAATGTCTGGGGCAAGCTCGCCTGAGCGATTGCCTGATCAATTTCCAATTTCTCTTCCAACATACGGGAATTAATTAATGACTGCTGGCGTTCGAAATTCTGTAGGTGGGCAATTAATTCTTCTGTTCTGGCAAAATGTTTGTTGGTTAAACAGCCAATGTATTTGGCTCGCAGTCCCGTGATGATGTAAGAGAGAGTTTGTTCTTCAGTGGCGTTCGGGAAGTATTGCTGGACTAATGCCTTTTTAGCAATAACATAGGTATGGATCGGTTCACTAACCATCTGTTTCTTTTGGAGAATTATCTGTACAGGATCTGCTGAAAGGTATGATCCCTTAAATAGCGTATTTAGCTCGTCTTTGATATGGGTGTATGTCAAGTCTACAAAATTGGGTCGTTTCTGTATGTCATGAAAATAAGTTAAAGCGGTGTCCGTCAAAAATAAAGGTAACATCTCTTTACGCTTAGCTTCCGACCATCCTGTGGCGTGTGCTACATTTTGGAACTTGAGGAAAAATGAGTCAATGTGCTTAGGGTCATTTCCGCTAAATGGTGCCGGGTATAATGCAGTTGGAATTGGGGTAGCCATGTTAGTCGTGGGAATTTCTACAGCTACGTTACCAGAATTATTAACAGTGTTAGAGGAAGTTGAAACGGGAGCCGGGGTACTCGCTAAGGGTTGGGGTCGGTTTTTGTCGGGTGTTTGTAGTCCAAGGACAAATTGAGGGTAATTTCTATTAGCAGACCTTAACCGTGTTAGTGGAGGGGAGGGAATTGGGGATAAAGGACGTAAATTTATTGGATTTGCCGTGATTGCAGTTGCTAACTCTATGATTTGGTCGAGGGAGGAATCTAGGTGTTCGTGCAACGCTATCTGTGACGTATTCATAAACGAAGGTTCGTCGTGCTGACCAAAGAACAAATGAAAGTATGGGTATACAGTTATTTATGTCATTAATATATCGCTGGTCAAATAAGTGTAAGCAAATGTTCTCATTCCTGTGTGAATGATGCTTGAATACATGTTATGCAGAAGAACTAGATTTTTGTTGGGGGGGGGGACTCGGCATAAAAGAATAAGAGGGGTTGTTTTCCGTAAGGTAATACACAAAATTGTCACTGGGTCTCACGCATCTTAAGCGTTTTGTGGGAGTATGAGTTGGAATTACTAAAAATTTACTTTAAAAATGCTCCCAAAGTGGGAGGGAGGGGGGGGAGAATAATTTAATGTAAAGCAATTCGTACAGGAGGGCACTTAATTGCAAAAAAGGCCTGAAGCAACTCCACCATGTTGTAAGCCCGTTTTACCTGGGCTCTGAGGTCACAGGGAAGTTTCATTTAAACATTTAGGTAGAGCTTAATAATGTCTGATGGCTGAACCTGCTCCGTAGGAGGGTAGAGATATGGAAAGTTGGTGTAAAAGGTTATTCACGCTTGTTCATACCTGGTAGATGTGTGTGTTGTCTTGTCCTAATGCTTCTCGCAGACCGAATCGTGACAGTTCCAAGGTTCTATCCAGCGATCCTCAGTTCACCAAGCCAAGCGATCCCTTGCGCCTTGTAGCATGCTAGGCAGCGGTAACTCCGTGTTCCATCGTCGTAGTTCAGCAGTGTAAAGTGTTGTTTAAGTAATCGGACTAGTATCCATGTAGCGTCGATGAGTGTCAGAATCCAAAAGAGAGCTAGCTCCGGGTAGGAGCTTGCTTTTATCATTTCAGGCGACGAAAGGTTGTTAAACCTTTCAAACGCGGTAGATCCTGTTTAGATCCACGCGTTTGCCTTTCCAGTTCCTTGTTTTACGGAAGTTACAAGTTAGCGCATTCTTGGGATCACTCGCTGGTCGGACAAGTTCAGGAAATAAACAAGTGTGAATATTAACATGACGAGGTTTTCTCGGTTTAATGGTCTCCATATCTCTACAATATTGATAAACTCGAACGAATCCAGAATAAATTTTAAAGATATCTGTTCTTTAAAAAATATAAAAAATCGTCTTATGTGTTAAGAATACCTTATAATATGCTACTAACCGAGTTTGAATTTTCCTCTTTGAAAACTAGATTTGATATTGGAAAGCATATTTTATTATATAAAGTTGTTAATGGTCTAACCGAAACAGAAGAAGTTTTGCAAAGATTAAACTTCTGTACTAAACCTCAATCATTAAAATTGCGTCAACCGTTTATATACACTTTTTCCAAAAATTTGGTCCATCAGAATATTACTATGTGTAGACTATATAATAGTATTAAGGATAAAATTGATGTAGATTTTGCATTCCCTTACGCAAAGTACATATCAGTAATAAAGGGCTACTATTCAAGACAAAGTTATTGAATTGCACTTAACTTTATGGATTTGTATATTATCTCTTATGTTTATATGTTCGATAATCTGAAAAATATCAAAATGAGAGTTGGGTGTTTATCTCTTTTGTTTAGTGCGGGTTTTAATATGGAGTTTCGTTATACTGTTTGAAGTTTGAAGCTTTAGCTTCATGTATATTGATACTATAGTATTATTCTAGTTTTATAATTTTTCTTTTGTTGTATTATGTTTGTCGGTGGGTATATTGTATTGTATTTCTTATCTTTTCTTTTTTTCTTTTGTGTTGCATAATGTGAGTATTGGGTTTGTGATATACCATTGTAATTGGAGCATTGCTCTGTTATGGGATTGCTTATAAATAAATAAATAAATATAAACATAAACTAAAAATACTGCGAAAATATACAAAATAGCTATTGATTTTATTAAGCATTTCACAAAATTGTTTTTTTTTTCTTTTGCAGTGGAATGTTCCACAAAACGTTGTCAGAATTATATAATTTTTTGGGTGAAACAAAACTGCAGATATGTTTATAATAAAAGAAAATAAATCATTGTCTGTTGAATTTTTAAAATATATACAAGTTTTTGGACAAAATATGATCTGAAGGTAAAATATGGTTTTGAAAAGTTATGCACTTACTACACAGGACCAAAAAATTCACTTAGGCATGTGGTAACAGGACAAACTATAAATGTGAGGTCATAAAATTCCGAACATTATTAAATCTGTTCTAGTGTACGATGGCTAAAGTTGGCTACCGGTCTAACCTTGTACAGTCAGTAACAATTGTATTCCTAGCATGTGCATGTGTGTGTGCGTGCTTGTAGATTATGGTACGCGGTAGTCTCCTCCAGATTTAAAAATAATCTTATTCTTTCATTAACACTTGGTATTTTTTAAGGTGATATCAAAAGTTTCTGGAGCACGGAAACGTGTATTTAGAATGTATTCCGAAACGTTTTCTCAATATGGTATATAAAGTTATTTTTTTAAAAATGCAACTCAAGCACTACTCATTCATAGTTACTGATCCATAATTGTTACTTGTTGACAAGCATTAAACTTATTTGCCCAATCATAGAAGCATTACGGGTTATTCTTTGGGGAGGCTGTGAGTGATGGATCACTTGTAACTTCAATGAGATTTACTTATGTTTCTACCTTCTAAATGTTGTACCCTTTTCAAGTTATGCTTACTTTATACTTTGCTACACAAAATATCAACACTTACTTGTACATGCTGCATCCTTGAACTGGACTTCAAAATAATTTGTTGCAGATCCTTGCCTTTCCCTTTATTTCCTTTACCATGCTGGCTCGAACTGGAGTTCCACTCTGTGATACGTTCCTCAAGTTTAGATACTTTGGTGAGTTTTCACTCACCAGTGGCCCACCTCCCTCCCTGGACCCTGAGAGCCTCATGAACCCTTTAAGGCCCAACTTGGCTCTTTAGGCTCTCTTTAGCCCTTTCAGGGTTCCTTAGGGCCCCTTTGAGGACCCCTTGGAACTCCCTTCAGCCCCAGTTTCCCTCTAGGGGGAAAACCAACACTGCAGAGGAGATCCTGGCTAATGGGGGAGCCCAGGTCAGATGGGACGTGGGGTACCTCCATGCCTTCCGCCCTCCTTCCCACCGAATCCCCCCTCCCCGCGGGAATGAGCCCCCCAGCGTTCCCGGACGCCGTAGTGATGGTGCAGCAGAAGAAGATCTAGGGATCAACCCTCCGTAGTGAGTGCCGAAAGGGACGAGAGAGGCCCATGCACACACACACCCACAATCATACAAACACAGACATACACAAAAAATAAATCCAAAAGCTATGAGCTAAACTAAAGAAGGAATCGGGGGTTAACTACAATGGCTCTAGTCTACCAGATACGGTGACACCGGCCGCCATACAGCAGTCGGATGTCACTCTTACTAACTATTGGGTCTCCAGCCGCTCAAACGGCCGGAGACCACCACTTAACCACTACGGTGACACCAGCCGCCATACAGCAGCCGGATGTCACCCTTAATATCTATTGTGGTCTCTAGCCGCTCGAACAGCCGGAGACCACCACTTAACCACTACGGTGACACCAGCCGCCATACAGCAGCCGGATGTCACCTTACTAACTATTGGGTCTTCAGCCGCTCGAACGGCCGGAGACCACCCTTAATCACTAAATAAGCTAAAAACCCATATACTATCTTAGAAATAGCGGTAGCACAGAAACTCTATGGTATGTGGAGATAGTTTTAGTGTAAGATAATGTTTAGGCCCAGCCTTTTCGCCTTTCCCACTTGCCTCTTGTTGTCGGTGCTTATCTTGAACCAAGATGATGTTCTGAAGAGTGTCGAAGCTGAGGCCATGGACGCCTGCAGGAGGGGAATCCCTAAGCAGACTTTGGATTGACATTAGCGTGATTTCGACTAAGTTAATGGCACAGCACGGTAGTCAAGCATATCAGCTTATTTAACACATTTCTGGTTGTTTTACGAGTGAGAAGCTAGGATTTAATAGTCCGGAATATACGCAATGTTTTAAATTATGATTAGCATTTGTACATAAAGTTAATATTTGCACAGAATGTAAATCTACTGTGTACTCTGTTTTCCTCTTTTACGTGGACATGTCCTATACATTAGCCTTATTCCCAGCGTCCGAGAGGATTTTTTTAAAAAAAATAACATAAATGTCCTACATTTTTAGCGTCATAATTCGAATTAAGAAAAATACATGTTCCACTCAAACAAGGAGAAATCACAAGAAACATCATGCAAGTTGCAAGTCTATGTACTGCACTCCCATACTCCATACTGAAATTTATTTTGATCCAAATAGTTTCTGCTGGATCGAGGACTGAAGATTTAATCAATGGAGCCACATTCTGTTGATGTCGCTTTTCGATGTTTTGGGATGAAATCAATCATGGATCTTTGAAGGTGTTTAACATTCCTATTCAATATTTTCATTGTAAAGCGGGGGATATACAGAAGAAAGTTATTGAACAAAGAATCACACCAAATGAAACTTCTTGAAACATTTACATTTCTGTGAAGGACATTATTTTTCATGTTATTTCAAGTTATGATAAATACCGAATATTTGTTTGACAATTCAGGTCATAATGCAAATGTTGATAGATTATTTTAATTAATATCAGCACAATGGACTAATGAGAGAAATATATTTATTGTAAAAAACAGGTAAAAGAAGAAGGAAAGTGCTCCCCTGTGCATAGCACCACGCCATGAAGGCGTATAGGGGTAACGCCCCACACTTTCTTGATCCGGTCGTGAGTGGGGGTGATGTGATCAGCATCACGCCCCTGACCGCCTTTACCCCCTAGGGTTTCCCCCAGGTTCGACGCTGGTTGGGCGCCGGAGAAAAGTTAGAAAAGTTCCCGGATTTGAACCGGCCGGGGATCGAACCCGAGACCTTTAGCATGGTAGTCAGACGCGTTACCGACTGAGCCACCGAGGCCACTTAATGCATTTATTGTAGAGTTTGTAAATGGTTTGATATTGGGTCAATATAACTACAAAGAGTTTGACTGTTCGGAGTTGCATAAGTACGAGTATATATTTTGACAAAAGCGGAAAGTTTGACAACCGGGGTCTCCTCTAAGAAGTGCGACCGAAAGAATGTGTACTGAGAAGTGTAATGTTTGGTATTGATTACAAATTTGGAAATTTTATATTTAAGAAATCACTACAAAATCACATATTTTAAAGCTAAAACTGTGTCAATTTTACATTACTTGTTAATGTGTTGTGTTAAAGTATATTATTTAATGCGAACGATTTGTACATTTTGACTTACAGTCCTAAATTTTGGGACAGCATGTCCTACTTTTTCGTTATAGTGATCTTGTAACCTTACTTATTCGGGCAAGTACGTGTATTCTAATGCTTTGTGCTGTAACACTGTATTTTCACAACATTTTATAGATATCTTTTCCTTCCACTTTTGTTTCACTTGTCGCACTTGACCAAAAATCGGAGACCCTGCAGGCGCCCATGCCAGAGCCTCACGATGACATCGAAAAATGACAAATTGAAACAAGAGAGATTGGTAGCCTGGTAATCATGATCGTGAGGTAAGTGCTATGTACCGATAGCAGAGCTGACACGTCACAACCTTCTTGATTGATTAACATAATCCTAAAGTAATCTATAACTTATGTACATTAATCTGAACTTAATCTACATATTCTTACTGTTGTATGATAGGAAAACTATCTTTCTACTCCGATCTGGAATTCTCTTCTTTCGTAGTTGTAAAAGTGTATTCTAAACATAACACTGGCCATGTATTTTTTCTGCTAAATCTCATATCTATAAGTATCCTGTGTTGCATTGCGTATTCTACATCTATCTTCCCCTATTGCAGGTTTCTTACAAACCTGTCCTGCCCTGCCAAATCTTGCTATTTCTTTTGTTGCATAGACTAATGTAGTATTATTTATATATCGCAGTTTCTCTATGAAACTGTCCTGCTTAATTTTTATATCTCTTTTTTGCAAAGTCTAACATAGTATTTCTTATCTATCGCAGTTTCTCTATGAAACTGTCTTGCTAAATTTTGATATCTCCTGTTTGCATAGATTAACTTGTATTACTTATCTGTCACCCCAGTTTCTCTATGAAACTGTGCTGTTAAATTTTGATATCTCATTTGTTGCATAGACTAATGTAGTATTACAAGTTGTAGTTATCTATCGCAGTTTCTCTATGAAACTGTGCTGCTAAATTTTGATATATCTTTTGTTGCATAGACTAACATAGTATTACTTATCTATCGCAGTTTCTCTATGAAACTGTCCTACTAAATTTCGATATCTCATTTGTCGCATAGACTAATGTAGTATTACTTATATATCGCAGTTTCTCTATGAAACTGTTATGCTTAATATTGATATCTTATTTGTTGCAAAGACTAAAGTAGTATTACTTATCTATCGTAGTTTCTCTATGAAACTGTTCTGCTTAACTTTGATTTCTCTTTTGTTGCATAGGCTAACATAGTATTACTTATCTATCTATCGCACTTTCTTTATGAAACTGTTCTGCTAAATTTTGATATCTCATTTGTTGAATAGACTAATGTAGTATTACTTATCTATCGTAGTTTCTCTATGAAACTGTTCTGCTTAACTTTGATTTCTCTTTTGTTGCATAGGCTAACATAGTATTACTTATCTATCTATCGCACTTTCTTTATGAAACTGTTCTGCTAAATTTTGATATCTCATTTGTTGAATAGACTAATGTAGTATTACTTATCTATTTATCGCACTTTCTTTATGAAACTGTTCTGCTAAATTTTGATATCTCATTTGTTGAATAGACTAATGTAGTATTACTTATCTATCGTAGTTTCTCTATGAAACTGTTCTGCTTAACTTTGATTTCTCTTTTGTTGCATAGGCTAACATAGTATTACTTATCTATCTATCGCACTTTCTTTATGAAACTGTTCTGCTAAATTTTGATATCTCATTTGTTGAATAGACTAATGTAGTATTACTTATCTATCGTAGTTTCTCTATGAAACTGTTCTGCTTAAGTTTGATAACTCATTTGTTGCATAAACTAAAGTAGTATTACTTATATATCGTAGTTTCTCTATGAAATTGTCCTGCTTAACTTTGATTTCTCTTTTGTTGCATAGACTAACATAGTATTACTTATCTATTCCAGTTTCTCTATGAAACTGTCCTGGTGAATTCTGATATCTCTTTTCTTGCATAGACTAACATAGCATTACTTATCTATCGAAGTTTCTCTATGAAACTGTACTGCTGAATTTTGATTTCTCTTTTGTTGCATAGACTAACATAGTATTACTTGTCTATCGTAGTTTCTCTATGAAACTTTCCTGCTTAACTTTGATTTCTCTTTTGTTGCATAGACTAACATAGTATTACTTATCTATCGCAGTTTCTCTATGAAATCATACTGCTAAATTTTGATATCTCTTTTGTTGCATAGACCAATGTAGTAATATTTATCTATCCACTGTGACCTATCTTCCAATACATTGGTGTGGCATGCACAACATTGTTTTTCTCCTGTCTTGCTACACCTACTTGAGGCTTACATTCTAGGTTGTATTTTTTTTTAGTGTCGTGTTGTTCCATCAAAATTATCTCTAACTCCACGACGCTTATACATTTTACGGTGTGACTTGAATACCATTGTTTTCCCACATATTCCTTGCTAGGTTATATAATTCATGTTTTTATTTCCAAATTAGCTATAATGAAAGAAATAGTAGGTGATTCTTGTGAGGTCCCCTATTAGGTCCCTAAACCCTATATACTAATTCCTAATATTTCTTAGGGCTAAGTACTAATAGTATTTGACTAGAACCTTATGGTATTTTAGAAGAAGAAACTTAAGGTATTTGACAAATATAGTATAACAAAGAGTCCAAATATTGCAAAATAATTTGAACTGATGATGGAGAAGATCACGCCAGAATTAAACGTGACTTCAGTAGAACAATAAAGGTAGGATATGGAACAATGCAGAGAGAGTGTCATTTAGATGAAGACCCTAAGTACATGGAAAGAGGCAAAGTAGGAAAATAGAGGCTGTCCGATCTCCTTTTCAGGGGTTTGTAAATAGAAGGTGACCCTTCCCTCCGCGACAGAGTAGTTAGCGTAGCTGCCACCTAGCCTGTGGTCCTAGGTTCCAATTCTGGATAAAGTACTGGCATTTCATCAATTCACCATTCATTATCGTCTTCGCGATTATTCTAGAGAGGTATAAAGAGTGAGGCATGGACGTTTCTTCCACCGTAAACTCGGGTGACTTTGTGACAGACGTTACGTTTTGCGGTTTCTGGTGTCCCACGCTTATAGTGTTCATTCTGTTGAACGAATGAGTCATTTGCGTGCCTGACTTGTGCAGCAATCTGTTCTTCCAGCTGCTTTGCCGAAAAGAGCAGACAGCTGCTTTTCGTTGTCTGCACTGTGACCGTGCGAACATTGTCTGCAAATCTTTGTTCGCGTACGCTCTCTGAAGCAAGAAGGGGAAGACAGGGTAAGTTTTGTAGATACCGAAACAGTAGTGAATCATACGCTGCTGATGTGAAGTTTGTGGGACGTGGTGTGTGTGGATTGTATGGGTGATGTTGACAAATTTATGGGGTGACTTTGTGGCACGTTCTGTCCAACACGAAGGGCGCTCCGATGAATCTATTTTAGTTTCTATTCTTACAGACGCGCAAGAATGTAACGCACCTACAAAAAGCGCATAGGATACCGTTCATTTAGAAATGATTGTGAAGAAGCGTTAAATGATGCTCCAACTGAAATGAGACCTAAACGAAAAACTATTCGCGCTGCGGAGGAAAAGTACAATGAGGACCAAGTTTGCCCTAGCGTATCACGGAAGTGCAAGAGATCGGCTCCATTCTAAGTGGAAGAAAAGAACTGGCAAAAATTTTGGCCACAAAAAGCTAACTTCTTTACCCAAGAGGTGAAATATTGTCTAATCTGGACAAGCCTAGGAAAATTGGACGTCGAAAGATATTCATGGTTTCTGAAATCTCAAACTGATGATGGGACATGTCAACCTCCGTGGCGGAGTGATCAGCACAGCGTGCTGCGACGGCAGGGATCCCGAGTTCGAATCCCGGCCTGTGCTTTGGTGTTTATGAGCGTCTGTTCAATTTCTTCAACACCCACTGAGTAGGAGCAGCGACCCGGTTTTCTTCTTCCTTGTCAAAATATTCTAATATGTTTCAGTTTGTGAATGACAACAGTATATTATGAGTAGCTGGTCACAGCAAAATATCGTATATGTGGTCTTTCTGTACTTTCACTCATATTTAGCTACACATTGCAAACTGCACCCGAATGCATGGGATGATATTCTGACAACGGTTTGATTCATTATTTCAATTCTAACTAAATGTCTTGCAAAATAATTACCAGCATTCAAAACTTCATGTTTGAAATTCCTATTGTAGTTTCTTACTGAGATGCTGCAGTTTGATACTTTCTTGTGGTAAACAAAATCATAAAAAATGTCACAAAGTCACCATAGTTTACGATATTGCAACAATTCTCATCTATCCTCAACGTCGCGACTAACTAATGAGGTAAAAAGTGACGGAAATTGGCAGTAGGGAACTGACAGGTAAGCACGAGAATGGAAGAGGACAGAAACAGAAATAAGAACCCAAATAAGATGAAGAATGAGCAAAAGACCATAGAATGTAAGATGTCCATTTAGACGAGCTGCGTAAAACAGCCAAATACAAAACGTTCGAGAATTTCTAGACAACAAATAAAATAAACGTACTGTATATGCGGTGTAGTAATGAATACACACACGTATGCATGAACACTGAAATCTGACCAAATAGGAACCGAGTTACAATGAAATAACCGGAGCAAATAACGAAACAAGAAACGGAATTGAAAAAAGTGTGTTTGGTGTCCAGTGACTCATGGTGGGGCACATTCATTAGTCAGTAACTGCTAGATGCCTACGTTCTAGGTTCGAATCCTGGTTAAGGCACAGGTGCTGAGTTTGTTTCATCGTTTAATCATCATTTATTCACCATTCATCTGCATCGTAGCGATTAACGTAGACAGATTAAAAAAGCAACGTAAAAACAAGCAAGTACGTCATTTACCCCAGCATAGGTATTTAGTACAGAATCCTTAACTATATCTCTATATCTGTGTGTAAATCAGGTAAGTCAGAGGCCCAGGGACTAGAATTCATATGCGAAGATTACAAAATCTGCATCAAATTCTTCAGATGACTTTGATGACTTCGGGAGTTGGCAACCTGACTTTTTACAAGTTGGCAAAGAGTTGACAAGGAACATTTTTTTCAATACGTGACCTAAAATTTGCCTAAAACAAGAGAAGAAATAAGTTCCTGTTCAAATGAAGTATTCAAGATTAGAAGTTAACAAAAATATGTTCAATTTTATGTTCGTATGTAGGAATACAAATATTTCACAATATAGTTCGCCAGTAGTCATGTACGAGCATGAAACATTTGTACTTGAACACTGTTAGTCTTTCAATGATACACTTCCGTGATTATTTTTAAGTAATGGCACACCACAGCAGGAGAAGGAACCCTCCATTAGCAAATTATTGTTCATTTTAACATTATTGTATGGCAAGATAGAACAGGTTTTCAATCCAGTATACGCCACTGGTGTATGTCCTAACGTAACAGTGTAATGTCGCCAAAAATATGTGTGTTTTTGAAAAAGTTATTGCGAGGTGCACTTGAACATTTGAGAATTTATCTAGATGGAACTTAGAGGCAACCTCAGATGGATTCAGAATATTTTAAACACATTTTATGTTAAAAGAAGCGTTTAGAATGTTAAAAACAGCTTATTGGAAAGTTTTGCATAATGAAAACTCAGAGATAGATTTTGAAAGTATTAAAATATCGATGTGTTCAAGAAATGTATACATCTTTGGTGTGTAAGATTAGTAGCTGCAAGTATACAATGTGTTTTAAAGGATCAAACTGTTAGTAGTTCTGCTTTACATGAATATTTGTTTATAGACTTCATGTTTCAATGTGACATTCACAATATACTTTTTGAACATTAGAAATGCAAGGTTGCATGTGTTGCTGTTCCGAAATAATCATAACTGCATAGTATAATGTGTTACATGTACTGTGAGTCATTATAGCAATATCCACCAAATAGTCTTATAACTACGGTTGAACGTTAACGATACTGCTGCTTGAAAACTGTAACAATTAAATCTTGTTCAAAATTTTGACTAATACTAGTGGGTAAGTATTCTACTCCAATTAAAACCACTAATTTACCAGTGTTTTGCTTTAAAATAGTTTTAAAATTTGTTTCAGAGTATAACTGTTATGGACAGTCTTATCACATAATATTGGTAAAAAATCAATGGAGATTTCGAATCTTGCATACTTTCGAGGATAATTAGACTCTGTGAAAATGTTGCGGGGTATTCTTGAGGACCCCGCGACCGATCAAAGCACCGGGAAAGTAACGACCAGTATCGGTGAATGAAGTTCAACGGATACTTTCCGTTACTGATACCGATACCCTAATTAAACGCCCTAAACTGACCTTACAGCTCACAGTTTGAATTGCTTAGTGGAACGCACTGTGAAGCCTGGGATACGTTTTATTATTCATCCCCATTGTCGCGATGCACCTAGAGACGTACAAAAAACGACGTAAAATAGTCTAAAGAGAATGTAATCTGAGAATGCTCCATACTTTTCGATAGCTGTTTTGACTGTGGCACCATGAGTCACTGGAGGAATACTGGAAAACAATCAGGATAAAAATGGAAAGGAGATCGAACTGCTTCCAGGCGACAGAAGACCGAGCGGTGTGGAGTGTAGAGGAGCGAGTCGTGCGAGTTTCCATGCAACCACTACATCCCCTGCAACCCTTCCCCTACACAATTAAGGAGGGAAAAGGGACGGACTCCCCCGCCTCTCACAAACAAAGACAGAGGCGAGTATTCACCCACGCCTCCTGTACGCCATCACACCACCCCGATACCGAGACCAGGAGCCCCAAGGAGCCCATTCAGACAGCGCTCGTGAAACGGTGGAAGTATGGAGTTTTCACCAACGACTGCTTTTTCAGCAACCCGCTGGTGCCTACGTCCCTCCTGGCCTGAGTTACATCCCCCACGGACCATTCACTCCTCCGCAGCGCTGGTTCTTCCCCCTCTGTACCCTCCCTTGCCCCACCCCTTTTCCCCTGAAGTTGAAGGAACCTTTAAAAATGGACCCCCAGTTTTTCCACTGGCCCAAGATAGGCCTTCTTTCTCGAGGGGAGGGTTAAGGCAAAGATCTGCTTTTTTTTATCAAATTATTAATTTACTGGAACCTGTAAAAGAAAGTATTTGTTTTAGTGTTACTTACCGGTGATCTAGAAAATAATGACAAACAATAACACTTAACTAACAATTTATTCACAAGAACAACATGTCAGTATAGGAGAGACATTTTCCTCACAAAAATGACCATTGGAATATTTGATGTTTTCTATCGTTACGGATATGAAGAAAATAAAATTTAAAGTTGGAGATCTGGCTCCCTACTTGAAAGCGGAGGGAAATAAAACTTGTAACGGAAATTTCGTTAACAAAACCATTTCGATACTATTTTTACGAAAAAGAATGTGATGCAAACTTCAGACACTCCAATGTCATTGTGTTTCTGACGTCACAGAACTTTGGTGGAAAAGGCTGTGTGAAATTGCCCCTCCTTTTTTTAACTAGTTTACTTGAGAAACTTATTGGTATAAATTAAATGTAAAAGTGGTACATTCCAATACAAACAATGAGCAATTCAATGATCAGTGGAGCACATTGTGATTCAGAGGCCACGTCTGGTTTGCTGAACTTTTTAACACCAGGTGCAGTTCGGTTGTATCCTTGTCTCAGGATGCTGCAAGGAAATTGTGTTCAACCAAATGAAGTTCAGAAAATTTATCAAATGCCTCCTGCATGTTGTTTCATGCGTTCATTTGATTGGTTAGCACGCATTACGTAACCATACTGTACACCGCACCACAACGTAGTGCAAACGGCGTAGACACCAAATCGACGACGTAGATGACTCGGTGTTGCACCTTGTAACCAACTGGAGGCGTGAGTGCGAAGAGAGTCAAAAGGGACAGCGAGTTAGAAGAAAAGGTGAAAGCAGTGGCGTGGATTTTCGAAAGGAAGAGGGGGGGTATTCGTATACTTTTTTTAGTAGTCTCCATTCATTTTCCTTTCACGTTCTTTGCTTAGAAATACTTGGCCAAAGGAAAGGGTGTTATGTCCCCCACCAAACCCCTTGTGCACGCCACTAGGCGGAAGCTATACCGCGCTTGTTCCAACTCGTCACCTTTTCCGCGCTAGGGATTACTAGACAGTTTCTACCAATCACAGACGAGGTAAATGCTGTCTGCTAGAGAGCGAAGGGCGAATGGGGAGCAGAGAAGCAGAGATTATGCACGCGATGTTGCCACTTCCTACTTTATTCCTCACTTTATGTCATTCAAGAAGTTTATTTGGCCCAATTATCGTGGTATTGGCAAGTGTACTGTATGAACATTTGTAAAGTTGAAGTCCTGATTCGAATGCCAGTTCGGTATCTTCGACAGCTCTAGAGGAAGCCGATCGGACGCGTATCTGGATTCGGGCAGCACCTATTTTTCTGAGAAACGCTGTTGCCACGTTTACCTGCAGTGTTTAGACATCCAACACGACGTTAAACTCCCAAGGTGTCTACATCGTGTATATAAAAGAGAATAGCACAACTCTACAACACAATCTAGCAAAGATAACCGCAATTTCACGTTGTGAAATATCTACAGAAACTGAATTTGCAACATCTCATTTGCTCCACGTGGACTTTACAATTACTTCCAGCTTCTAAAATGAACGCTATTGGTGGGAAAGGTTTTAGGGGAGGATATACTGGGTTCCACGTGGACTTGACATATGGTTGTCAGAGAGAAACTGAACTTTCTAAAGTAAAGTGGCATTCGAATCAGGACTTGAACTATGCATTTTCGTGTAGCTTATATGCGGCCTGGCTTCTCCAAACAGAGGGCACTTGACAGTAGAGAGCGACAACACCGCGCAGTTTCTGCCAGAAAGTTCAATGTTCGGCGACAGCTGAAATGGTGACAGTTTATTCAATGCGGTGTAGGAGACATCCACCCACCCCTTAATTTTCCATATGTATAACAATTTTCATAAAATATTTGATACTATTTGCGGGAATAAATACCTCGTTTGTAAGTACGACCACGTACCACCCCCTTTCATACTGGGTTAGTGGTTTTGGGTTAAATTTCATAAGCGTTATAAATTTCTAGTGTGATCTGCTTCATTGTTGCTTATTCCACCTTTAAGCTGAAACCAATTACGAGATGTAACCATTTCACGTAATTTTTAAGCAAAAACAAGTTCCCCAACTATATTCTTGCATTCCGATTAAAACATCTGCACTCCTGCCTGCCTCCGTGATGGAGTGGTTAGCATAGAGTGCTACGACTCCAGGCGCCTCGGTTTTGAATCCCGACCTGGGATTCATTTGTTTTCGTTATTAACAAAAGTATCCAAATTACACCCCATTTGAAATTATCATAAAATTATACTATTTCCTCGATGAATAAAATAACGTTAAATACAACTTTAAAAAAAAAAAAACAAGTAAAAGAGAAATAATTTTTCCGCTGACTTTCACCACACGACATTAGATATTTTGTTTTTCTTCAAGCTATCGAAAGCTTGGTATTCGAGAGTTGAACCTTTATCTGCTTTAGCACAAAAACAGCAATAAATTAACCTTGAAACTGACGATAGGGTTTTATGACTGAAAACTACTGCGAAAATGTACGAGATATAATCCTCGAATTAAAGAATGGATGTTCTTTGAAGAATAACATTGTGAGAAATGTGTTAAGATATTTATGTCAACAGCAAGTACAGAGTATGGAGCCAATGGTACTTACCAATTTGTTGTGATTGTTCCGCTCCTACTTTGCAGCAGTTTGATTTTGTCGTCCCTGGATATCCGAGTTGCCTCTGAAAGGTACAAGGTAAACACAAATAAACCCAATGCTGAGATATTATTAATTAATAATTAAAAGCAATGCAACTGGAATCTTGAACAGTGTGATAGAAGTAAAAACATCAGACTGTCAAGAAAGAAGCAAGCATTGTGAACTTTTCTGGCATGGGTCAATCTACACGTTGCATAAAAAAAATATATAGAACCGGTTAAAAGTGCTCTCCGAAAGTCTTTTCATATCCAGAATATATATATCCTCGTATAAGAACAAACGGGTCGTTATTAACAACATGTAAAGATTATAAAAACAATCATTTTCTAAATTCTATAATCAGCAAATATAATGATTTTCACCGATCCAAAAGATCAATTGTATTTTAATGTTTTCGTCAGGTACATTTTAATGTATATTTTAATGTAATTTTAAATGTGTTTAGTATTTCTCTTTTATATTTACATTCTTGTCATCAAATCTTGTATAATAAATTTGTCTCTTATACATTTTTAAATGTATATATGTACTGCTGCACTAAGGCTCGTCAGTTGTTTTTCAGTAGAATAATATCAGCATAAATAAATAAATATGCCTTTCAATACACTTGTGAGATTTTACTGGCTTTGAACGAGAGCAAAATAGAACAATCTTGTCTAAACATTTCTTCAAGTTTGAAATGGTTTTATTCCTTGCTTTCAATCTGTATCGTTACAAAACTGAAAATCATGCAGTAATTAAAGCCTACAACTAGAGGCCCGCTAAGTAATTCGATATTTAAAAGATCGTCTTGATACAATCTGTAGATTTATCAGAACCTATATTGAAATGAACTTTTAAATTCTTTATTTGTTTTGTCAACAGTGTTTCTTTGCACTCGCAGCTATTGACCAGAGGCATACAGAGACATTTTTCGTTGGTGTCACATTTGGAATAATAAGCGAAATTATGTACAGATATGTAAAAGAATGAAAAGGAATTCTCACCTACTGCTTGTACAGTCTTCCTCTTGCCAGATGCTGTTGCCTGAATCGTCGTCCTCTGTCCCATTGGCTCTTCGGAAGACGTGAAGGCCTTGGTGTTCAGTCTGTCGGTTTAACTTGACTATCATCAGGCAATCTTGGCTTGGTGGCGTCTTTCCACTTCCCAAAGTTGTATGTTGAGACACTTTTCTGAGATAGAAAAATTTATTCTTTGTACTATTCAATTCTAACTGCAACTTTCCGTACAATAACTAACGGTGAACCAAATGTGCAAAATGTAGGTCCCTTGGGGTAATAACGCCAAGTTCTCGTAAAGAGCGTATTTTGGAAGAAATCAGAGAGATGACATATGCAGTACCTCGATTAAAGGTTCTGAAGTCAAGAAAGCAAGAAACCGTTCTGGAATATTCTCTGTGGCACCAGTATTTCTCTATGTTGCGCAAAAGGCAGTTGATTTCCCGCCTGTTGTAAAACAGCCAAGGTAAGTCTGTTGCATGCGCGACTGTATTTTAAATTTCTGTCAATTACACTGCGCATATATTTCTAGTATATTTAATGTATTATCGTTATGTACTAAGTGATCGTGAATGTGTTCAAGAACGAGCTCGTAATGGACATAGAACGTGTAATAAGTGAGCCGGGGTAATAGCGTCACGCTCTGTTTCTTTCAGTTTATGAAATCAGGAGCCTGCGATCAGCGTTGTTTTGTTATTTTAGATATCAGTGATATACGAAAATAAAATTTACATACTGCATGTCCGAAAAGGTGATGGAAGCTATCGATAGTTTTGGCACAATTCTAACGACTGATATCTTCCCAAAAAGGAGTGCATCTTCATCAACTTCTACTGGAAGCTACTCAAAATCAACAGAACCCAAAAGAAAAAAAACAGTTCATAATAAAAACTAAGAAATATCGTCGAAGGAAACTGGTGGCGGCACCATCATCGTTGTGTCCCTAGAGAATTCTGTTCATTTTCTTGACCTAAACTTTACATTGGAGCACGATGGAGTGGCAATGCAAATGTTACTTTGTAAAAGTTTCTCGCATAAATCGATAATAAAAATGTGTTTACTAAACCTTCCTGATCATGTAGCAAGTCACAAGCTTCTGAAAATTACATTATCGTGAACCTAAGAAATAATATATTAAAGTGCTACGATAGGGTGGCCCGAACAGATCAAATATGGTATGTTTGTGCACAAAGAGCACTAAACTTGGCATTATTTGGGTCGTTCCTAGCTGCCATGGGTTCGACATTACACAAATTTATATTTTACACTTGGCTTTATGTTTTCTCTGGTCGCGAGTATGTGTAATTCAACGGCGGGTGTACGGAGAAACTCACCAAAAAAATCCAGAAAAGAAATTATGTGAGTATGCGCATGATATTTATTATTATATAATTACACCATCCGATATTTTAATGTTAACGTATGCTTTCCTTTCATACAGTAGACATTTCCCCCTTGCACTTCCTTTCTCTATTTTTTGTTGTTACAATACTTTCAAAATTATAATTCCTGTAAATATAAGCGCCCTAGGGGCTGGTAGACGTGAAACAGAAGATAATATTGTTTTGTAATAACTACTCTTTTCGATAAATGTGCTACATATAAAGTAGAGCATCATATTTACTTGTAGAAGTGTCAATTATAACAACAAATAAGAAAATTAAAGTGCAGTCGTACGGAATTATTATGTATTATTCTTTAGCCAAAAAAAAAAAAAAGTGAAAGCTACAAGTAACATAACCAAATACTGTGCACATTTGAATTTTCTATTTAGTTCAGATATCTTTTTCTATTGTTAACGACCATCCATAGTATTACAGCACTGAAAAATCATCTATCGTCTTTCGGCATAATTTCTGAGGTTACGATCAAATTAAACTTCCAATTTATCCCCGTGTACTTAAATGGGAGAACAGTTGTCGGTCTGAAGTGAAAGGACAAAACTATCGTGTCGCCACCTAGAATTAGCTTTCGTTGAGCAGCACAATTAACCACACATAAACACGATCATTTGGAATTTCCCGAATGCTCGGGATCCCGAAAAGTGGGGAAGTGATTTCTCTAAGTCGGGCTCGAAACTCAATTCTTTCCGTATTTCAGTACTTATTTGTCCGGATTCAGAACACACCTACTGGATGAGATTCATTTTGTATTCCTGTACACAAATTTATGATGAATACTACGAGTTCTTAAGATTTAAATAGCCGAAAAATGTATATTTATATTATTAAAAAAATATCTTCCTTACCTTTTTGTTCTTTTCATTGAATTTTGGTCTCTTATTAGTTTCTTATGTCACATTTACATTGGCTTTCATTCTAAAATAAATCTATGGGAACATATAAGTATTATTGAGCTAAAATATTGTTGCAGCCAGCAATGCTCTATTTCAGGGGGTGCTCGTTGCTATGTGCAGTACGTATGCGCAGTCGTCCGTGGATGCATTACGTCATGTGGGAGGATCCGGTTCGTGCGGGGCACATTCAGCTGCTAACGCGTCGCGAAAATTGAAACAAGCAAGTTGTTGATTTTGTAGCGTTCGATTTATTTTTATTGTATTTTTGTACTTGTAGTTTGCAATCATGTCTAATTGTGCTGTAGCAAGCTATGAAAACTATAGAACCAGAAAACTAAAGGAACTTACATAAAATTTCATAGATTTCCAGCCGATAATTGCGTAAGTAAACAGTGGATTCATGCTTGTAGACGAAATGTAAAAGATGCAAGTGTGCAGTGCCAATTATTGTGAAGAAAGACTATGTGTGAGATCCAAAAGCAGAACTTCTGTATTTCCCACCAAAGACCTTGCTAAAATTGCACCCAATTACTTTAGTACCAAATAATCGAGGAAATGGTGTAGTTCTCCTAAACACTTATCTTCACAATATGATTTGCTTGTAGGACGTGGTGATAAGGTTTGCAGAGATGTACGCTACGAAAGACATGCAATAAGGAGACCTGCCCTAAACAGGCTAAAGACTATGCTGCCAAAAAAGATAAAAATATATAGACGAAGGTGTATATACACAAACTGCAAGCAATGTTTTGTTGTTGGAAAACATATTCGATCGTTTACAAAGGAGAAACACACGTCTGCATAATGAAGCAAATAAATTTAAAATTACAACCTCTTTCAACCTGTTTTAACCAAATAAGAAAGTTCAAAATCTAGAACGTAACCTTACCGACAGTACTACAAGTCACCAATATCTTGGAAATGTGTTCAACTAGGGTGAAGTACGTAGTGAACCTAACTGATTTGTTATGTAGATTTCATGTATGTCGGATTTGTAATTATTAACAAATTCATTTATTTAACACAAACTGATGTTAATTGTGATTTGTATGTTCACATTATTGTGAAAAACTTTGTCGGAAATGTGCATTTCGAAGTGTAAAGATTGCGTATTGACTTTCACGCTATTGGAAATGAAACTCCCTTACATCTTCAATTCCAGTTACATAGCGTTGTATGCACGAAGTTAAGCATTGCACGAGTGAATATTACAGATCAATGAAATTTTTGCAACTGTTCAATTTTGGTATTTCACAAATACATTATGGATAATTTTGTACCCTTGTACTCAATATAAACCAATGGATGCTACATTATTTCTTTTTAGTATGTTTCTGTCAAAAAGAGCAAGATCTATGATTAGTGCAATGCAAGTTACTTCGTTAATGAACTACACGTACAAATGTGTGTCGCATATCAGCCTTGGTTTTCCGGTTATACAACTCAAACGCACATGGAAATCTGCGGACCAAGTCCTTTAACGAATAATGAGTGATTCGTCAATCATTGTGAGTTCATGTAACTTTTCTCCTTTATTGTTTAATTAAACTAAAAACTATTTTTATCGATATTCTCAAAGCGTTTCGTTTTCCGTGTGATCGTAAATCTATTTCTATAAGCTTGAAATAGTAGGTTAAGACATTTAAGTTTGATAGCACCCATCAAGTATTTCGAGTAGGTTAAGTTAGTTAAATTAGTACTTGTTCACTTTGGCTCGTCTTCTGCACGCGTGTATATGCGAAGTTCTTAATACGAAAAAAATACTTTTTAGAACTATGACAACGATAACTTGCAGCTAAATTTGAACCAGCAAAATTTAAAATATGTATCTGGAATTGCTTTTTCAAAGTCTGAAATTACTATCTTACAATTTTTTTTCCTCATTCTTCCTCCACATAAAACTTTCCAAAATGTATTTGCATGTGGAACTATGATCCGTAAATTATTGTACAGTAAATAAATATATGAAGGTTGGGGATTATTTGCGAAATTAGAGTAAGTTTCAAATGCAGATTAAAAATTTATCTAGCTTGTATATTGCTTCTTTCCTTTGATAATTTGTAAAATAAAGTTAGATTATGGAGAACGGTAAAGATTGGATTTTAAGTTTATCAGTATTATTTAACTACTTTCTGATGTTATGTAAAATTTGAAATGTTCGTGGAAGTGATGGCAACGTTCTGAATGAATAAGAAGGAACGATTCAGTCAGAAAACTAAATATTAGGCTTTTGTAATGCGTTGTGTTAAATGTTGTAAACAGATTATACCGGACTACCGTCGGATTAAAAATTACGGACACTCAAGTTTGGACTCCAATTAAAAGTTAACCAGTAGAACCACATAAGAATTTTGGCTCTAAGTTTATCCTTACATCCCAAAATACAAACTTATATTCGTCCAGGTGGAAATATATGGATAAGCCTCTGCATTGCTTTTATCAGTTTCGTCTCCAGTTGCATGCCTGTCATTCTCGATTATGTCTTGAAATATAAACAACTGTCTCGTTTTCATCTCCAGCCTTGTTCTGTTTGACCCTTCATTTTGACGATACGAACCCTCGAAAAACGAAACTTTATGCTGAATATTAGGATCCACGTATTACAGCCTGACAATTGCCACGAATGGATTGACTTTGTAAAGGCTATAAACAAAATATGAATTATCTCTAAATGAACAAGAGAGATCGGCTTCGTATGTTTGACTAACTCACATAGTAAAGTAAATTGGATTTAGGTAAATTTTTCAATTCTCAAACGAGACCGAGAGTCCAGGAAACTAAAATTTCTTTCTCGCCTCGATGTATCGGTCTCGCCTCGGTATCAACACCAACATCAATATATTTTTATTTCTTTGAAAGGAATGAGAGAAAAGCGAATTAGAATAGCGATTGATTACATGGTACTTTTATGTACGCAATCTGTCAATCTGGAAAGAAAAAAATTCAATGTTAAAGTTTAGCACCTTCCATATGGAAGAGGCGATTTTTTTAAAGGAGCACAATTAAATGATCAAATTTACTCTGTAGTCGCATTTTGTTCGGCAATAGTATCTCAAAAAAGGAGGGGGTCTGTCCCTCGTAAGCCCCATTTGATCACGCCCCTGGCATAGCGGTGATGCTCATTCCGATAGAAAAGCATAAAATATTATTAAGGAAAAAACTAGAGAAAAATTTACAGAATAGCTAGCTACCTCTGAGACAATGTTAGGGTCACCTTAGTTTCTATTTAGTAGTAACATTTACAGACTGTAAAATAGTATATTGTATCTTGTATCACGGTTAGAAGTTATGAATCTAATGAATTACCTCTAATGTTACGCTGGCGATTATTTTGCATACAGATGATCCTTCAATACCTTCAGGACATAATAACGTATTGACTCGCTTCAATAATTCTACACAGGAAATAAATTATTAGGATGCATAGTGGCATATGGTGTACAAGGAAAATAAAATGCTCGTTCGCACATAAAATGAAGGGGATGATAGCAGTAGGAAAGATGCTTTAAAATATTATATAAAGGGGCGAACTGATACATTGAACTGGCATAGTTCTCTCCAGTAACGATTCAAACTGCACAGATATATGTCACTTTTCCACATGATTGAATCAAAAGTTGTAGCCGATTCGGTGGCCAGGTGCGTTGAAGTGGACAACTATCGATCTCACCACTGAAGTTCCTGGGTTCGAGTCCTGCCTGGGAATGGATGTTCTTCGAAAATGTCCCTTTATTGGTTTCATCTGATCATGATTATCCTCTTGATCTTAATTATACAAAAGCGGACTAAACGAAGAAAAAACACACCAAAAGGTGTGTATCTCACCATAGCATTAAGAGAAAATAGCTACGGTTTGAGTTGTGCCACCTTTCTAAGTGATGTTCTATTATAGAACTTTTATGATATTTTATCAATTCTGCAAGTAGCAAGTTTCTGTTATTCTATATTATTGTATCTTATTCGAAGTAATAATGATCATAAGACATTAAATTGCTTATTTTATATGATAAAATACGACATGCTTGCGTCAGAATCAACACACCTCAACCGAAACAAATGCTCTCTATATATGTACATACTCCTTATCCTAGAAGTTAAACATTGAGGATTAATGATACACGCTGTAAGTTTTAGATTTAGAATGTTTATTGTGACTGCATACATCAGCATCTATCGAGGCTTCAATTGTTCCCTTAGACTGTAGTACACTGCTGTTTTCTACACCTTCAGAGGTTCTATCTTGACCCTGAAATAAATAAATAAATAAATAAAAAACTTAGTAAGGAATGCAAGCAGAAAGAAGTACGTTCATTAGGGTTCGACTTCGAATAATTATGACCTAAAACCTTTATGATGTTTTATATCCCTACAACATACCAAATATGATCCAATATCTCAAAATATAAACTAACAATACTGCTAAGAAATAATAACAAGGTAGCTATTAATTTTATTAAGCATTTTCGAAAGTCGTTATTTTCTTTTGAGTAGAATGTCCAACAAATACTTTGTTGACCTTACATAAATATTATCAGAATTGTAATATTTTGAGCTGGAAAAAGAGAAACTGCAAATATGTTATTAATAAAGAAATAATTACATGTCAAAAAGTCATACCTTAACTTTTGACTCCATTTTATAGGTTGTGCTCGAAGATTACATTTATTTTCAATTTGAAGCCTGTACAAGCATTATGTCATATCTGTTGAATGGTTTAAAATGATTTTTATGCTTATGCTTCTTATGCCACATTTTGGACAAAATATGACCTGAAGCTAAAATATGTTTTTGAAAACTAATTAATTTAATACAAAGGACCAAAAAAAAAACACTTAGACATGGGGAAGCAGGACAAGCTAGAAATGTGATGTCATAAAAATCTGAACATTAGTAACGCTGTTCTAGTGGTCGATGGCGAAAATTATGTACAGTCGCAACCTTGTGTAGTCAGTAACTATTGTATTCCGAACATTTCTGGCTAAGGACGACACAAGTGGCATCACGTTATGGTCTCTTTACACAGAACCATATACCACTTGCCTTGTACCCAGTTTAAAACTTGAGAATATATATGCATCTCACTGTACCAAAGAGGCAGCATTCCATGAGTCGATTTTTCAGGGATTCATCTCTTGTGCACATGTTAAAGTGAACAACCATGCAACGTTTCTCTACAATGTGACTGAAACATGTGTGTGCGTGCTTGTCTGTAGAGTTTGGTATAGGGTGGTCTCCTCCAGATTCTTTTTGCTTTTTAGAAATTCTTATTTCCTCGTTAACACTTAGTGTTTTAAGGTGATATCAAAAGTTCGTAGACCACGGAAACGTGTATTTAGAACGTATTCTAAAAAGTTTTCTCAATGATAATGTTAATTTTTTTCTAAATGCAACTTTCGCGCTACTCATTCATTGTTACTGATTCTTAATTGTTACATGTAGACAACCATTAAACTTATTTGTCCAACCTACATATAAATCATAATATTATTTGACAGTTTATTTTTTCGGTTCTTATCCTAACTACCTAGGATAAGAACCATTGCGCAAAGAAATGTTTTCCACTAACTAAACTTCGTCAAGAGAGAAAATATCACCACATTTTGAAAAATCGGTGTAGAACCTATGATCCACAAGGCGCAAAAGTTATAAGAAACTACGTGAGGCTTAACATTTTTTAAAGGAAAATTTAGAAAATTAACATGTAAGCACTTATTGTTTTATGCTATACATATGGTAGCATTTCTGTCTCTCTCTCTCTCTCTCTCTCTCTCTCTCTCTCTCTCTCTATATATATATATATATATATATATATATATATATATATATATATATATATATTTACGCACGCGCGTGTGTGTGCGTCTTTGTTTCTGTGTGTGCTGGTACGTTTGTAATTTTAATGAAATGTCTTATCTTTCTACCTTCTAAATGTTGTACCCTTTTCAAGTTATGCTTACTTTATACTTTGCTACACAAAATATCAACACTTACTTGTACATGCTGCATCCTTGAACTGGACTTCAAAATAATTTGTTGCAGATCCTTGCCTTTCCCTTTTTTTTACTTTACCATGCTGGCTCGAACTGGAGTTCCACTATCTAATACGTTCCTCAGCTTTGGATGCTTTGGTGAGTTTTCACTCACCAGTGGCCCACCTCCCTCCCTGGACCCTGAGAGCCTCATGAACCCTTTAAGGCCCAACTTGGCTCTTTAGGCTCTCTTTAGCCCTTTCAGGGTTCCTTAGGGCCCCTTTGAGGACCCCTTGGAACTCCCTTCAGCCCCAGTTTCCCTCTAGGGGGAAAACCAACACTGCAGAGGAGATCCTGGCTAATGGGGGAGCCCAGGTCAGATGGGACGTGGGGTACCTCCATGCCTTCCGCCCTCCTTCCCACCGAATCCCCCCTCCCCGTGGGAATGAGCCCCCCAGCGTTCCCGGACGCCGTAGTGATGGTGCAGCAGAAGAAGATCTAGGGATCAACCCTCCGTAGTGAGTGCCGAAAGGGACGAGAGAGGCCCACGCACACACACATGCACAAACCTCCTCGCACACATACAAACACACCCCCACACACAAAGAAAAAGAAAGCTATAACGTAGTAACTAAGAACTAAGAGGGAATTGGAGGGTGAACTACCTTATGGTGAGTCCAGCCGCCATACAGCAGCCGGATGTCACTCTTACTAATATTGGGTCTCCAGCCGCTCAAACGGCCGGAGACCACCACTTAGTAACTATGGTGACACCAGCCGCCATACAGCAGCCGGATGTCACCCTTAATATCTATTGTGGCTCTAGCCGCTCGAACGGCAGGAAACCACCCTTAACCACTACTGTGACACCAGCCGCCATACAGCAGCCGGATGTCACCCTTACTAACTATTGGGTCTCCAGCCGCTCGAACGGCCGGAGACCACCCCTACTCACTAAACATGAATAAATACCCACATGCTACCTCAGAAATAGCGGTAGCACAGAAACTCTCTGGTGTGTGGCGATTGTTTTATTGTAAGATATTGTTTAGGCTCAGCCTCTTTGCCATTCCCACTTGCCTCTTGTTGTCGGTGCTTATCTTTAACCAAGATGAGGTTCTGAAGAGGATCAAAGCTGAGGCCATGGACGCCTTCAGGATTGGGAATCCCTAAGCAGACTTTGGATTGACGTTAGCATTATGTTGACTAGCCTAAGTTAATGGCAGAGCACGGTATCAAGCATATCAGCTTATTTAACACATTTCTGGTTCTTTTACTAGTGAGAAACTATAATTTAATAGTTCTGATTATACTCAATGTTTTAAATCATGATTGCCCTCTTTACATAAAGTTAATATTTGCACAGAATATAGAATTATTTTGTATTTTGTTGTAACATGAAATGGAAGATATATAAGACATTCCAATTTAGTTAAATAACACAATTATTATACTTTACATATTCTTAGAGTTACTTATTTTTCCCGTTCATGTCCTATTTTTTATCTTTATGACCGGCATCCAACAAGATTTTGAAAATAAAAATTAAATGTCCCAATTTTGGGGTTTGTACCGATGGAATCAATCACAGAGCTTTGAAGGTATTTCTCATTCCCTTCCAATGTTTTCATTGTAAAGCAGGAAACATACAGAACAAAGTTATGGAATTAAAAATCACCCCAAATGAAACTTCTTGAATCATTTCAATTTATGTCAATAGCGTATGTTTCATATTATTTCAAGTTATGCTAATTGCTGAATATTCGTTTAACAATCCAGGTCATAGTGCAAATGTTGATAGATTATTTTCACTAATGTCAGTACAAAGGACTGATGCGAGAATCACATTTCTCTAATGTTTGTAAAAGATCTGATAATGATTCAGTATAATTGCAAAAACATTTTGACCAATGATAAAAGTTGATTGTTCAAAGTTCGCATATTTTGACTAAACTTGAAATGTTGAAAAAAGAAAGAATGGCTCTTCTGAGAAGTACTACTTAAAACACATGTAGTAAGAAGTGTATTGTTTGGTGTTAATTACACGTTGGGAATTATGTATTTAATAAATAGCTAGAAAATCATATTTCTTAAAGTTTAAAATGTGTCAAGTTTATATTATTTGCTAACATGCTTTAGTAATTTGTATTATTTAATGCGAATGATATGTGTCCTACATTATGACAAAGTCCTTGAATTTGGGACAGCATGCCCTACGTTTCCCTTTGAGTGATCTGGTAACCTTATTTATTCTGACAAGGATATGCTAATGCTCTGTGCTGTAACACTGTGTATTTTCATAACATTATATTTATATCTTATCGCTCCACTTCTGTTTCACTTGTCGCGGTTAAAAAAAAGCGGAGACCCTGTAGGCGTCCATCCCAGAGCCCCACGATGACATCGAAAAGTGTCAAATCGAGAAAAGAGAAATTGATAAACTGGTAATAATGATGATGACGTAAATGCCGATAGAATGGATGATACATCACAAACTTCTTGATTGATTTTAGTCCTAACATAATTTATAACCTATGTAAATTAATATAAACTTCATCTAAATATTCTTGTACATGTGCGACAAGAAAACTCTTTCTACTCCAATCTGAAACTTTTTCCTTTATTAGTTGTAAAAGTATATTCTAAACCTAACATTAGCTGTGTGTTTTTCCTGCTAAATCTTAATAATAATTATGTATAAATCCTATTCTAATATTCTTTCAGGTTGTCATTCGTGCATAATCTTGATGTCTCCTTCGTTTGATTTCATTATATAGTAATAATTATATATAAATCCTATTCTAATTTTCTTTCAGGTTGTCATTCGTGCATAATCTTGATGTCTCCTTTGTTTGATTTCATTATATAGTAATAATTCGTAAATTCTATTCTAATATTCTTTCAGGTTGTCGTGTTTAATCTTGATGTCTCCTTTGTTTGATTTCATTATATAGTAATAATTATGTATAAACCCTATCCTAATTTTCATTCAGGTTGTCGTGCTTAATCTTGATGTCTCCATTGTTTGATTTCATTATATAGTAATAATTATATATAAATCCTATTCTAATTTTCTTTCAGGTTGTCATTCGTGCATAATCTTGATGTCTCCTTTGTTTGATTTCATTATATAGTAATAATTATATCTAAATTCTATTCTAATATTCTTTCAGGTTGTCGTGTTTAATCTTGATGTCTCCTTTGTTTGATTTCATTATATAGTAATAATTATGTATAAACCCTATCCTAATTTTCATTCAGGTTGTCGTGCTTAATCTTGATGTCTCCATTGTTTGATTTCATTATATAGTAATAATTATGTATAAACCCTATCCTAATTTTCTTTCAGGTTGTCGTGCTTAATCTTGATGTCTCCTTTGCTTGATTTTACGATATAGTAATAATTATATATAAATCCTATTCTAATTTTCTTTCAGGTTGTCATTCGTGCATAATCTTGATGTCTCCTTTGTTTGATTTTATGATATAGTAATAATTATATCTAAATTCTATTCTAATATTCTTTCAGGTTGCCGTGTTTAATCTTGATGTCTCCTTTATTTCATTTCATTAGCTATATAGTAATAATTATGTATAAACCCTATCCTAATTATCATTCAGGTTTTCGTGCTAATCTTGATGTCTTCTTTGTTTGATTTCATTATATAGTAATAATTATATATAAATCCTATTCTAATTTCCTTTCAGGTTGTCATTCGTGCATAATCTTGATGTCTCCTTTGTTTGATTTTACGATATAGTAATAATTATATATACATTTTATTCTAATATTCTTTCAGGTTGTCGTGCTTAATATTGATGTCTCCTTTGTTTGATTTCATTATATAGTAATAATTATATATAAATCCTATTCTAATTTTCTTTCAGGTTGCCATTCGTGCATAATCTTGATGTCTCCTTTGTTTGATTTTATGATATAGTAATAATTATATATAAACCCTATCCTAATTTTCTATAAAGTTGTCGTGCTGAATCATATCCTCCAAGACATCTATGTATTTTTTGGTATGGCATACACACCATTGTCTTTACTCCTATCTTCCTAAGTTATGTGAGGCTTACATTCTATCTTTTATTATTTTTGAATGTCATGTTGATCCATGAAGCATATCCCTAAGTCTACAACGCTTGTTCATTTTACCATGTGGTTCACACACCATTTCTATCTTTTTCTGTGCTAGATTCCATAATTCATGTTTTTATTATTTACACATTAGCTATAATGAAAGAAATAGTAGGTAATTCTTGTTACATCAGGAGCGGATCCCTGTACGGTGCCTAAACCCTATATATACTAATTCGTCATGTTTCTTAGGACTAAGTACTAATAGTATTTGACTAGAACCGTAAAATACCATAAGGTATTTTAGAAGAAGAAAGTTAAGGTGTCTGACAAATATATAACAAAGAGTCAAAATATTGAAAATTTGAACTGATGATGGAGAAGATCACGCCACAATTAAACATGGCTTCAGTAGAACAATGAATGTAGGGTATGGAACAATGCACAGAGAGTGTCATCTAGATGAAGACCCTAAGTTCAGAGAAAGAGGCAAGGAAGGAAAATAGAGGCTGTCCGATCTCCTTTTCTGGGGTTTTAAAAAGAAGGTGACCCTATCCTCAGTGGCCGAGTGCTTAGCGTAGCATGCCACCTAGCCTGTAGTCCTAGGTTCCAATTCTGGATAAAACACTGACATTTCATCAATTCACCATTATCGTCTTCGTGATTATTCTAGAGAGGTATAAACGTTAAGGCATGGACGTTTCTTCTACCGTAAACTGGGGTGACTTTGTGACAGAGGATGCATTATTCGGATTCTGGTATCCCACGCTAATGGCTTCTGATTTGTTGCCCAATGAGTGAGTCGTTTGCGTGCCTGACTTGTGCAGCAATCTGTTCTTCCAGATGCTTTGCCGAAAACAGCAGACAGTTGCATTTCGTTGTCTGCACTGTGACCGTGCGAACATTGTCTAGAAATCTTTGTTCGTGTACGCCCTCTGGAGCAAGAAGGGGGAAGGTACTGTGAGTTTTGTAGATACCGGAACAGTAGTGAATCATACGCTGCTGATGTGAAGTTTGTGGGACGTGGTGTGCGGATAGTACAGGTCATTGTACTTTGATGAACGTTCTGTCCAACACGAAGTGCGCTCCGATAAATCTACTTAAGTTTCTAAAGTCAGTTTCTGTTCTTGCAGAGGCTGAAGAATGTCACACACGTACAAAAGGCGCATAGAACCTCGTATAAGTATACATAAATTATTGTGAAGATTAAATGATGCCCTAACTGAAATGAGATCTAAACCAATAAGTCCTCGCTCTGTGGAAGAAAAGTACTTCGAGGCACAACTTTACCCTCAGCGTATCAAGGAAGTGCAAAGGTGCGGCTTTGTTGTAATTGCAATAGAAAGAACTGGCAACACTGGAAGTTGCCACAGAAGCTAACATCTTTATTCAAGGTATGAAATATTGTCTAAAATAGATCACCCTATGAAAATTGGACGTCGAAATATATTTAAGGTTTCTGAAATCTCAAATTAATGGTAGGATTTACCGACCTCCGTGGTCGAGTGGTTAGCACATCGCGATACGACGCCGAGGGTCCCGAGTTCGATTCCCGGCCTGAGCTTTGGTGTTTGTAAGTGTCTCTTCATAAATTTCATCATATCATCACTCATCCTTACCGTCGCGATTAGACAAGATTGGCAGAAAGGCGACAATCAATCAATTAATTGTTGGACTGAATAAAGGTTTTAGCGTGAGCATAACATGGGCATATACCAGCACTTGCAGCGACCCAGTGGGTATTGTTCTCCTCTTCCTTGTCAAAATGTTCCAATATGTTACAGCTTGTGAAGTACAGCAACATATCATGAGTAGCTAACCACAAGATAAGATCGTATCTGTGGCCGCATCTTATTTAGCTATACATTGCAAATTGCACTGCCACAAAGTCACCCGAATCCATGGGTTGATATTCTGACAACTATTGTTGCATTATTTCAATTCTCACTAAATGTCTTACAAAATAATTATCAGCATTCAAAAGTTCAAATTTGAAATTCGTATTGTAGTTTCTTACCGAGACGCTGCGGTTTGATACTTTCTTGTGGTAAACAAAAAATAATAAGAAAAGTGTCACAAAATCACCAGAGCTTACGGAATTTCATCAATTCTCTTTTATCCTCGTCGTCGCAACTAATCCCATGGAGTAAAAAGTGACGGAAATTAGCCAAAGGCAAACACAAAGATGAAAGTAGGGAAGAAGTGACAGTAAGCACCAGAATGGAAGAGGGCAGAAGCAGATATAAGAACCCAAATAAGATGAAGAATGAACAAAAGACTATTAATGTAAGATGTTCATATAGCCGAGCTGGGTAAAACAGCCAATACAAAAAGTTCGAGAATTCCTAAAGTCCTACTGGTAGATAACAAATAAAATTACCTTACTGGATACGGGTGGGGGGGGGGGGGGTAATGGACACACACATATATGAAATAGTGTGTGGGGTCCAGTGACTCATGGTGGGACACGTTCAATAGCCAGGAACTGCTAGATGCTTACGTTCTAGGTTCGAATCCTGGTAAAGGCATAGATGTTGCGTTTGTATCATCGTTTAATCATAATATATTCACCATTCATCCTCATCGTAGCGATTTGCTGGGGAGTCCGAGGCCCAGGGACTAAAACCCAGAAGAGAAGATTAGAAAATCTGAATAAAATCCTTCAGATGATTCAGCTTTGGGAGTTCGCAACCTGATTTTCTAGGAGTTGGCAAGCATATTTCTTAGGAGTTTGCAAGAGGGACGTGCGTTGAACGCAGTCAGTCGTCTCGCACCCATTGTACTGTGTTGGAGACAATTGGCAATTTTGGAGACAAAAATTTACAGCAAAGTGGGGAAGGATGGCATATGACGTAAAAATTTCCCTCTAGGACAAGAACATCACTGTTCCAAGGAACACTCGTAGAACACTAGAAAAAGAGGGTATTGTCCTTTTCAAACAACCAGGATAGGTGCGTGATACCGGTGATGAGAAATTTTTGGATCCGTAGCTAGGACGAGAAGGTGGCTGACCGGCAATTGTTTATGACTGCACTTCAAAAATGACAAAAAGCAGAAAAACCAGGGGCCGAAAGCTCATCGGGTCTCTGGCGGCGTTCAGTGTCTGGAATATTTATATACATGTAGCAAGGTCTTGAGTGTAGTGTTGTGAGTGAAAGAACTATATTTCTGTGAATTACACTATGTTCTGTCTTGTGAACAGTGAACTAAAAATGGTTTACATGATTAACGAACTATTATTGACAATGACACTATTTACTCGTAAGTTTATTGAAGAATTAGTATTAACATTTCCATCTACAATTTCGACGATTGAGGCAAGTTTCTCTGCTCTTAAGAAGATTAAATCATTTCAGAACCGCATCTGGGCAATTCCGGTTGAGTAATTTCGTTGTTACCAGGATAAGGATTGTTCTTTGATAAAAATAGTGGTGAAAAAGAACTTGTTGTGCATACGTGACCCTGAAATTGAAGTTCCTGTTGAAATGAAGTATTCAAGGTAAGAAGTTTATTCCTATTTATATTTTATGAGAACTAGTTGTTATAAATAATCATGAAGTACTTGAAATCCTTTCCTTATTGTTGTTCTCTTAATTATACTCTTTCGTAATTACTTGGGAGATGTGTATATGTAATCACAATGTCACATCACTTCAAATTCAAAATAATGAACGAGAAGGACTCCCCATTAGCAAATTACTGTCCATTTAAACATTATCCCAGGTTTTGAACGCAGTGTACGCCACAGGTGTAAAGGTAAATGCGACAAGCGAACAGTGTTATCTGGCACAAAATATCTGTGGTATTGGAAAAGTTCTTCATAGGTGTATTTGAACACATTGTGTGTGGATTTGCATAGATGGAACTTAGCGATAGCTTAAAATGATTGCAGAAGCTTTGTTAAACACACTTATGGGTAAGGAATGTTTAGAATATTAACACATTTTTTGTGAAGTTCGCAAAATCAAAACTTAGAGATGAACATTAGGAGTATTGAACTATCATACTGTTCAAGAAATGTACATAAAAATGACAGAAAATGTTAGTTTGTTTTCAATGTGTAAGATTGGTGTCTGCAGTTATAATGTTTGTAGCTAACAGAAGTATTTCAACGGAATATTCAAACTGTTAGAAGTTTTTCTCTGCAACATGAATGTGTGTTCATAGAATTCATGTTTTTTTGTGACAATTAATGTTTTCTGAACTCATCTGAGAATATTAGAAAACTGATGTTATTGGTGTTGCTGATCCGAAATAAACAATAGTGAATACTAGAACTGAGAAAAGTTCTGTGTGTCATTAAAGCAACATACAGCTTTGAACCTATACCGCTTTGAAACGGATACCCTTACCCCATACCGATACCTATACTGTTGCTTGAAAATTGTAAAAATTGAAAATTGTTCAATATGTTGACTAATATTGCTGGGTGAATAATCCACTTGAATTATAAGCAATTATTTACCAGAGTTTTGCTTTAAAACGGCTTTAGAATTATATCAGAATATAATATTCTGTTATGTAAGCACAAAATACAGTATTTTCCACATAATATTGGTACAAAATTAATGAAAACTTCGAATTTTACCCCCCAACGATCGGAACGACGAAACCTTATCGGCTGGTATCAGTAAATAAAGTCCAACCGATACTTTCCGATACCGATGCCCTAGTTAAAAGCCCTAACTGACCTTACGCTCTGTGAAGCCTGGGGGTACGTTTTATTATTCACCCCATTGTCGCGATGCACCTAGATACGTACAAAAACGACGTAAAATAGTCTAAAGAGAATGTAATCTGAGAATGCTCCATACTTTTCGATAGCTGTTCTGACTGTGGCACCATGAGTCACTGGAAGAATACTGGAAAACAATCTGGAAAAAATGGAAAGGAGATCGAACTGCTTCCAGGCGACAGAAGACCGAGCGGTGTGGAGTGTAGAGGAGCGAATCGTGCGAGTTTCCATGCAACCACCACATCCCCTGCAACCCTTGCCCTACACAACTAAGGAGGGAAAAGGGACGGCCTCTCCCGCCTCTCACGAACACCGACAGAGGCGAGTATTCACCCACGCCTCCTGTACGCCATCACACCACCCCGATACCGAGACCAGGAGCCCCAAGGAGCCCATTCAGACAGGGCTCGTCAAAGGGTGGAAGTATGGAGTTTTCACCAACGACTGCTTTTTCAGCAACCCGCTGGTGCCTACGTCCCTCCTGGCCTGAGTTACATCCCCCACGGACCATTCACCCCTCCGCAGCGCTGGTTCTTCCCCCTCTGTACCCTCCCTTGCCCCACCCCTCAAGTTGAAGGAACCTTTAAAAATGGACCCCCAGTTTTTCCACTGGCCCAAGATAGGCCTTCTTTCTCGAGGGTTAAGGCAAAAATATGCTTTTTTTTATCAAATTATTAATTTACTGGAACCTGTAAAAGAAAGTATTTGTTTTAATTTTATTTACCGGTGATCTAGAAAATAATGACAAACAATAACACTTAACTAACAATTTATTCACAAGAACAACATATCAGTATAGGAGAGACATTTTCCTCACAGAAACGATCATCGAAATATTTCATGTTTTTTATCGTTACGGTTAGGAAGAAAATAAAATTCAAAGTTAGGGATCTGGGTTCCTATTTGAAAGCGGAGAAAAAATCCGTGTAACGGAAATTTCGTTTGCACCGGTTTGCTAAAGTTTTCAAATAGGGAACACCTTCCAAATTGGAATTTTAATTTCAAAATCATATCGATGCATTTTTTTGCGAAAAAGGATGTGAAGATGTCTCCAACGTCATTTTTTTTCTGACGTCACAGAACTGTGGTGGGAAAGGCTGCGTAAAATTCCCCCCCCCCCCAACCTTTAATCAGTTTACTTGAGAAACTTATTGGTATAAACGAAATATAAAAGTGGTACATTGCAATACAAACAATGAGCAATTCAATGATCAGTGGAGCACATTGTGATTCAGAGGTCCCGTCTAGTTTGCTGAACTTTTTGTCACCAGATGCAGTTCAGTTGCATCTCGGTCTCAGTCTGCTGCAAGGATATAGTGTTGAACCAAGCAGACGTTGTACACAAGAACAGCGGTGTTGAAGTTCAGAAAATTTAACAAATGCCTCCTGCATGATACTCAAGCGTTCATTTGATTGGTTAGCACGCATCACGTGACCATAGATCACATTCTAGACCGCTCCAGAATGCAGTGCAAACGATGAAGACACTAAATCAGCGAAGTGGACTTCTCAGTGTTGAATTTTGCAACCAACTATAGGCGTGAGTGCGAAGAGAGTTAAAAGGGACTAGAGAGAAATGGCGAAAGCAAGTGGATTGGATTTTCGAAAGGAAGAGGGGGTCGTATACTTTTTTTTAGTAGTCTGCCTTCATTTTCCCAAATTTTCCTCTCTTAAACGTTCTTTTTTTCTTAGAAATACTGGGCCAAAGAAAAGGGTGATATGACCCGCACCAAACCGCTTGTGCACGCCACTAGGCGGAAGCCATACCGCGCTTGTTCCAACTCGTCACCTTTCCCGCGCTAGCGATTGGTCGACAGTTTCTGCGAAGGGCGAATGGGGAGCACACGGTGTTGCCACTTCCTACTGTATTACTAGCTTTTTTATGTCATTCAAGAAATTCATTTTGGACAGTTAGCGTGGTGGTGTTTAGTGTGCTGCACAAACATTTGTGCATTCTCTTTTAGCTTATTGGCGGCCTGGCTTCTCCCACCAGAAGGCAGTTGACAGTAGGTAGCGACAACATCGCGCGGTTCTTGCTATGGAAACGTTCGGCGAGTTCAGAAATGGTGACAGCTTATTCCAAACTCAGTGTAGGAAAAATCCACCCACACCTTACACATGTAGAACAACTTTTGTAAAATATTTCCTACTATTTGCAGGAATAGACACCTCAATGGCAAATGCATTTGAGTTCTTGGCGCACAGGCTGACCGCCTAACCCCCAACCCCAGGCTGGTGTAGTGTGTGGTTTTGGGTTATATTTCATAAGTGTTATGCATTTATAGGTGTACCTGTTCAACCAGTTTGCTTCAATATTGCTTATTCCACATTTAGTTTGAAACCAATTATTTCATTTTTTGTTCACAGGATTCGTTGTGATGATTTTTCTTTTCTATGTAAACTGTATTTGAACCATTTCACTCAATTTTTAAGCAGAAATAAGTTTCCCAATCATATTATCGCATTCATTTTGTAACATTTACGCGAGAATTCCTTCCGACCGCCGTGGTCGAGTGGTTAGCATAGTGCGTTACGATGGCGACCTGTGTTCTAATCCCGGCCTGGCCATGGTTGTTCTTCGTGAGTCTCTCTTCATCAATTTCCTCACATGATCATTCATCGTGATCTTCGCGATTAGCCAAAAGCTTCAAAACAGCGAAGCAAATTAAATCGAATACCAGTATAAATGAAAAGTGCTGTTCTTTTGCAATCATATGGGCTGAACATATGCTCACATATCAAGTGAAAGAAAGCATTCCACAAAATCAATCAGTGGCACACACAGACTTCTTGAGGGGAACATGTGTTTATTTAATTTATTTTTGGAAAGTTTAATCAAAAGGGGGATTATAACTTCTATCCCCATGGGCACTCCACTGCACGCATAAATAATAAAGTTGATTACATAATGTAGAAATAGTGTGAAAAAATTCATGAGGCTTATGATTTTGCTTTCGTTAATATGAAAGCCGTCCATTTTAAATTATCATACAATTAAACTATTACCTCTGTGAACAAAATAACATTAAATACAACTTTTAAAAAAATTACAAAAGAGAAATAATTCTTCCGCTTTCTTTCATCACATAACATTAGTTGTGTTGATGTTCTCGAAGCAATTGAAAGCTTGGTACTCGGGAGTTGAAATTTCGTTAGTTTTACTGCAAAATCAGCCAAAAAATTAACTTTGACATTGACGATAGGGTTTTAGAACTGGCTGAAAACTAATGCGAAAATGTACGAGTTGTAATCTTCGATTTGATGTGAACAGAATGACTTTAGTTTCAAGAATAACATTGTGAGAAATTTTTAAATATATTTATGTCAACAGCAAGTACAGAGTATGGAGTCAACGGTACTTACAAATTAGTTGTGATTGTTCCGCTTCTACTTTGCAGCAGTTTGATTTTGTCGTCCCTGGATAAGCGAGTTGCCTCTGAAAGGTACAAGATAAAGACGAATAAACACAATGCTGAGATATAATTCATTATCAACTAAAGACAAGTTTCAACCTTATTATTAAGATTGTCAAGAATGAAGAAATCAGTATGAACTTTTCTGGCATGGGTCAATCTACAAGTTGTGTAATAATAAAAATATGGAACCGGTCAAAAGTGCCCTCCTAAAGAGTCTTTTCATTTGCTTCTCAACACACTTGTGAGATTTTACTGATTTCGAACGACATTAAAATGGAACAATCTTGTCTAAAGCTTTCTTCAAGTTTGAAAGGTTTTGTTGCCTTAAATATGTTTCATTCCAAAACTGATAACCATGCAGTAATGAACCCCTACAAATAGAGACCCCGCTAAGTAATTTGATATTTGAAAGGTCGTCATGGTACAATCTCTAGCTACTTCTGAACCCATATGATATGAACTTTTAATTCTTGCTTGAGCCAAATTTGCTTTGTGGACAGAGTCCCTTTGCACCCCACACTATTGACCAGAGCCACATAGAGACTTATTTTGCTTGGAATAATAAGCGAAATTCATTATATACAGGATGTAAAATTCTCACCTGTTGCTTTTACAGTCCTCCTCTTGGTAGATGCTGTTGCCTGGATCATCGTGATCACCGTCCTCTGCCCATGCTACTCAGAAGACGTGAAGGCCTTGGTGTTCAGTTTATCTTGAACTTGGCTGTCATCAGGAAATGTGGGTTTGGTGGCGTCTTTCCACTTCCCAAAGGATCTTGAGACACTTTTCTGAGAAATACAAATGCGTTCTTTTGTACTATTAAATTCTTACTACAACTTTCCGTATAAAAACTAACGCTGAACAAATTGTGCGACATGTATAATTATAATGTTCTGAGGCATTTGCGATTTGAAGCCTGTAATCTACATAGATAGACTTCCTGCTAGATCGCCTTTCTAATCGCTGAGGCTAGAAGGTCTTCTAATAAGAATTCTACCTCCATGGGAAACGAGCTTAAATGTTATTTACGCGGTTTCTAAATTTTGTAAAATGTGAACGTTGCGTTTGATTCGATATTCTCTTTCAACATTTGCTCGCTTATAATAATAATATGAACTCAGATTAATCTTACCTACGGAATTGTGCATGATGATTCAGACGATATCCTATGCTTTAAATTCTTTCCATTATAATAAAGTGTTTATTTCAGGTAAATGTTTCATGTAATTATAACAATAAGCACAGCTGTTGGTAAGGATTTTTCTCTTGTGTGATCTTTGAATGTTACATTAAAGAAGAGGATTTGAACATCAAACCTTTCCAATTATTTTTCAAGATCCGTAGAAAATAACTTTTGTGATTTTGTACAGCACTAATCAAGCTAGACAGCAAAGTTAAAACAGTTAAAACAATAAGCGACATTGTGATTCAGAAGAAGTAAAGGTAGCCTACTAGAAATGCTATTATTACTTTTATGACAATGTTTGGCATTTCTGTTACTGTACGAATCCATATTTTCACAATAAAGTCAAAGTATTGATACACGAACAACGCAGGACATTCTCATATCTACTAATGATGAGCAATTCTATGTGCAATCTTGAATGGGGAATTATTAAGGATGTGCAGGACCGAATGTTTTTGGCAGGGACTGGACGGTACGGGAATTTTTTTAAATTTCGTGTGGCAAATGTTCTAAATTTTCCAAAACTGAAAATCTCAAATTCTGGACAATATTTTCCCATCAAGTAATCGTTTTTGCAAATCTGAAATAAAAATGTGTTCAGCAAATCTTTCTGATTATGTAGCAAGTCATAAGCTTCCAAAAACCTAACATGCCTGGTGATTGTTATTCATTTCATGATCTCATACACAAATTTATAATGATACTGCGAGTTCTTAAGTTCTGAGTGACCGAAAAATGTATGTTTTTGTTATTATACAAATGTCCTCCTTACCTTTTCGCTTCTTTCATTCTATTCTTGTCTCTTATTAGTTTTGCATGTCACATTTACATTGACTTTTTTTTCTAAGATAAGTTCTATGGGAACATATAAGCATTATTGAGATAAAATATTGTTGCAAGCGATTCAGTGCAATTTGCTCCTGACATTTATTATCAGAGCCGGATTTTTGTGACGTCATATTTCATTATCGCCTGTTTCTTGATGCTTTAGTTCATTTAGACAAGTTTGTAACTTTTGCGAATACGATTATTCTGCTTTTATTGGTGATGTAACACTACATGTGTTTACTATAATTTTTCTTTAGGTCTTATTTTGGTTAAGGCATGGTTTTGAAAGCATATTTTAGGTCTCATTTAGAGTGTTTTAAATGGATACCGGTAATCCCAATTTTGTTAATACCATCCCCTATTAAATTATATTACTATGAAGCGAAGGTAGAAAACAGGATTGACAAACAATGGCAACATTTGCTTAGAGGCCGGTAAGCAAATCGTGGAATCCCAAACACTGTGCAATGTTCCAACACTGAAAAACCAATCCCCAGACTGTTTTACTTCAAGTCACTGCACCTTTGCGGAGGCCAAAATAAAATAATGTATCAGGAATGAAACTAATCACGCGAGTGAAAGATTGTTCTTTCTTTTTGATCCCAAAACGAGGCTGCTCTATGAAACGAGTCTGTGTTGCTGGAAAAAGTTGTAGTTCGAAAAAGAAACGCCAGAGTCCGTTGTAAATCAGTAAGGTTAAATTTAAAATTATCACTTGTTATCTTTCAGAACATGTAGTTTATTTTCACTTTTTAATTGAAAAATTTAACTAATAAATAGAACTGAGTACCTGATTAGTGATTAAAGTGATACTTCAATTTCTTATTAACCAATTTGTAGAGGGGTCTTTAAATGGAGTGGATGGTTTTAAGTTAAAAAGAAACAATTTAAATTATATAATTAATAGCTCTGTATAGACAACTGACAGGGGACATTTAATGGAAAATTTTAAAAATACATATTTTGTAGCTTTAGAATATGCATGAATATTTCTTACTTATTTGGTAGCATTTATTATGTTAAGGATCGGTTGATAAGTTCTAATTTTGTCCCAAGCACAGTGGTATTCTACATTCAACAATAATTAAATCTATTAAGAATTTCTGCTAGAGAATTCAGGAGGAAAATCACCTTGTCTTGATATTCGAGATACTTTCCTTACACTGTATACCTATATTTTCTATTTTAGACAACAGCGAATGTTCTAGCAGGAATTCTAAAGCGATTAATTTTTTGCAGAATTTAGAATTCAGAATAAAAAATCATTTTTTCCAAGTCGTTGCGTATGGCATGACATTTTTTGTAGGACATTCTTATGTAGGACGGACGTTCGGAAAGTAAGTTTCGTTATTTTTTTTCACAGGAAAGCTTTACAACAAACAGAAGAATACAATGTCATAACAAAATACAGTATTTTGGTTGTTTTCCACATAGTCGCCACCGACATTGATACAATTGAACTACTTAGAGTGCTACAAGCCACATTTCACGTTTACCACATTATAAAGCATGGCACATTTCACAGTTTAACGTGAAAACGGTGATTGAATTATTGTGGCACTTACAGCGTTTAGCAATTTTAGTCTTCAATTGTCGTACCGTTAAATCTATTTCAAAAAACTATCGTGGTAAAAATCGGTGCCCAGCGATTTAAGGAAGTTCTTCATAGCCTGTTGCACCTCTTCGTTGCTTCCGAAGTGACGTCCCGATAGTGCTGACTTCAACGCAGGTAAAAGGTGGAAGTCTGATGGGGCAAGATCGGGGCTGTAGGCCGGGTGATTCAATCTCTCCCATCCCAGACGACGAATGTGTTCTGCAGTTACCATTGCTGTGTGGGGCCTTGCATTGTCGTTCAAGAATAAAACCCCTCGCCTCAAGGGCCCTGGTCTCTTGCATCGAATGGCGGATTTCAGTTTGCGTAGTGTGTGGTAATAGCGTGCCGCATTGATGGTCCCTGTAGTGAGGTAATCAAACAAAATTATACTCTTCGCGTCCCAGAACACTGTCAGCATAATTTTCCCTGCGGACTGCGACACTTTGATTTTTTCTGGACGGGTGAGCTGCGATGTTTCCATGTCGTTGAGGTGGACTTGGTCTCTGGGGTAACGTTGTGCCCCCATGTCTCATTGGCTGTGATGATCCTGAACAGAACGTCATTGCCCTCGCGCTCGTACCGCATCAAGTGTTCGAGGCTTATTCTCTTTCTCGCAGTCTTGTGCTCAGGGGTGAAGTTTTTCGGCACCCACCTTGCCGACACGTTCCGATATCCCGACAAGTCGTGAATCATGTGGTGGACTTCGGCACGTCCAACACCCAATGTGGATACGACTTCAGACACAGTTACGCGCCTGTTGGCTAACACCATTTCCTGTACTCTGTCGACGTTTGTTGCAGTCATGGACGTGGAAAGGCGCCCAGATTGGTCTTCATCTTCCACCCTCTGCCTTCCTTCATTGAACACCAGAGCCCAACCATCTGACGGGACATGACGTCGTCTCCATAGACGCTCTGTAGGCGTCGATGATTATCTGAAACACTGATCCCACGCGCCCATTCATAGCGCACGACAGCACGCACTTCCATTTGTGACCACGTTTCCAGCACACGTCTTTCTGCCATACTGGTTTGCACTCGAATGAGCTCGGGCACGTCGGTCTGCTGCTTATCTCTATTCTTCGGCACTATGCGCATGCGCCATCGCTCCTCTGTTCTCGCTCCTCCCGTAGTGAATTCAGGAAATATTGTATTTTGTTATGGTACTGTGTTTTCTCACTTTGTAATACAGCTTCCCTGTGAAAAAAATGACGAAACTTACTTTCGGAATGTCCCTCGTATATATATGCTGGCGCGCGAGAGTGAGAGATTTTGATAATGCCGTAATGCACAGTAATAATATATATATAAATATTGTTACATAGTTCAGGACATAGAAAGGTACATGTGTGCCATTTGCAAAAAGCAAAACATAACTCACGGTTTGATAATAACGTCCTCTAGATGGCGTACCTCCCTGAGGTAACATTCCTGCATTCGGGAATGAACGTTTCTCATAACTTTCTGCAGTACGTCCGCAGTGATAGACCAAATCTCTTCACATCGCAGCCTTTGGTTCCTGCAGTGAATGAGGACGAGTAGTAAACACACGACCCTTTAAATATCCCCATAAAAAGAAATCATACATTCACAAATCTGGCGATCTTGCAGGCCAGTTCATATCGTCGTGGACATGATACGCCATTTAGAGGACGTTATTTTCAAACCGTGAGTTATGTTTTGTTCTTTGCAAATGGCGTATGGTACATGTACCTTTTTATGTCCTGAATTAAGTAACAATACATATATTATTACTGTGCATTAGGGCATTATCAAAATCTCCCACTCCCGCACGCCACCCTGTATATACAGTTGTGGTGTGGCCAAGGTGAAGTGCAACGAAGCCGAAGGTCTCAGGTTTGAACTCTGGTCAAGCATGGTCATCTACATCATTATATCATCATTGACCCTCATTGTGGCATTTAATCCAAGAGGTAGAAGAACGAGTGACGTAATAACCATATCAGAAAAATGTGCGTTGCGTTACACCAATTGAAATGAATGCTGTATCACTTATTTTGATGATAACTCAGTAACATAATAGAGTGCATTGACAATTAATACTTTTGAGGAAACGCACAGAAAAACGAGGAAACCTCTTGCAATGTTATAAGAAAATAAACGTGATTGTACACAATGTTTTTTTCTCAAAATTTCGTACAATCACGGAAATTATTTCATGCGATTGTCAGAGGCTTGTACAATTTCGTAAGATTAGAACACGTGCATACGTGTTAAGAAAGAGAATCAACTACACAGTAATTCAGTCGTTGCCACGATATCTTGGCCGAAAGTTTACGTTCTAATTTCGCAACTGTATGATATGTATAATATTATGGTCCACATGGTCCACATATAATACTTACTTCTAAAGAAGAAAACATATTCTCCTCCAGATCATCAATCCCTTTGAAAATTTCTGGACGGGCGGCTGATTACACTGTTCTAAAAATTTTCACTTTTTTCTGTTACAGAAAAGAAAGAAGTTGCTGTTTCTCACTGAAATTGACCTCCTGAACACGAATATGCACGTCATTTTCTAAGATTGGCTCTTAATTTGAAGTTACGACATAATTCATGTTACCCATAAACAATGCATTGGCTCTTATTTTCAAGTTAGCATAATTCACGTTAAACAACAATTAATCATAAGCAATGTGGGCATAACTTGATAAATATATTAAAAGGCACCCACAAAAGGAGGCCGGTGGCACTCGCCCCTCCAAGATATCTGGGAAGAATTAATACAATTCAAAATTTGAAATTATGGCCTGGAAACATAGATGAGAGGTGCTGTGAAAGACAGATTAAGCGTCTATGCAAATTAACTTAGTGGTGGTGATGCAAATTCTCATAATGGGGGAAACCATAACTCTATGATTCCTCCACTTTAAACACTGACCCCTTCCCCCCACGCACACAAACACGCACAATCCTGCGAGCGGCCTTGAAATGAATGTTTACTGAATCCTCTACAACAATTTTTTTTTCTGCTGCATATACCCTGTCCCAGCTAACTGTGGAGTAAGGGCGCGTAGCGTCAGAGAAGCGAGGGAAATCGAAACAACAGAGCAAAGCAGTAAACGCTGCTGGGAAGGCAGTCGCTTTCCCCCACTCCAAAATTCCGTTCCTCTCACATGTTTATTGGTGGAGCCGTCTCGCGTTACTACTTGCGCAGAGACTTGATTTCGTTTGCCTGCTCCACAGTTAGCTGGGACAGAGTATAGGAGAAAGTACCCTTTCTTTACTGAAATAGATCCCTTGAACAGTAAAAACCACTAACAGCAAAGCACCAAGGAAAAAAAATAATTTAATAATACCATGAATGTTGAATTCCCACCCAGTCTTCTCGAAATACGTCAGAAGATTGTCCAAGAGTTGTTCATAGTTTTCTGCTCTCATGTTTCCCAGAAAACTATTTTTTTTTTATTTTTTATTTTTTTCAATAATGAACTCAACAGGCTGGCGCCCAGTTAGAGAGTTCAGAGATACAGGTTTTTATACATGCTTCAGTGACTGTTATTTGATATTGTTTTCATTACACAGTTTTTAAATTGTATATATGGCATAGAGAACAAATCAATATTTTTGTTACGCTTTTCCAAGGCATTGTAGAGAGTACTCATTCTCCAGATAGGGGATTTCTTGACAATGTTTGTTCGCGCTCTATTCACAAAAAAGGTTTGATGATTGGGTCGCGTCTTATTGTTAGGAACGCGTAATTTAAATTGTGAGATCCAAAGAGGAGAGCGAAGTTTTCCATTATATATTTTCCAGAGCAGCAGCAGGTCGCGCACTGTCCTTCGATCGTCAAGCCTGTGCATTCGGAGCTCCTCTATTAGATTGCTGTACGAATCAAATTTGGGATAAATACCTTCAAGTTTATACTTCATATAACGTAACATCTTTGATTGTACTCGCTCTATTTTTGTAGTCTGTACTATACAGTCAGTGTTCCATACAACAGACCCGAATTCAAGTTTCAAGTTTTGAACGCACTAATGAGTAATATAATACCTTAAGTGTTTGGGTGTCTCGAAAGTCTCTGCCCATTCTAATAATGAACCCGATAAGTTTGTAAGCGTTGCCTATTACTTTGTTAATATGGTGAGTGAAAGTTAGCTTAGAGTCAAAATATATTCCTAGGTCCTTTGCTGTTTCAGATTTTTTTAGATTGGTATTATTAAGTTTATATTGAAAATTTAAGATCGTTTTTTGTTTAGAGTAAGTAACAGAATAGCATTTTGCTGCATTAAGAGAAAGACCGTTGCACAAGCACCACACACTCAACCTATTTATGTCTTGTTGTAGACAGACACAGTCTTCAATATTTTTTATTCTTTGAAAGAATTTCAGGTCGTCTGCAAATAACAGTTTTCTAGAATTAATCAAATGCTCTGGTAAATCGTTGATTAATAGAAGAAAGAGAAGAGGTCCTATGTTCGACCCTTGAGGTACTCCGGAACGTACTAGAAATTCGCTGGATGTGTGGCCTTTATACGAAATATATTGTTTTCTATTCATTAAATATGACGCCATAAGTTTCCTGAGGGGAAGGGAAAAGTTGAAAGTGCCCATTTTACTTAGTAGTACATCATGATTTACAGTGTCAAAGGCTTTGGAAAAATCAGTGTACATTACATCCACCTGCCCCCATCATCTAGCACCGTGCTTATATAATGCAGTTTCTCGCCAAGGTTTGTTTCTATTGAGCAGTTGGGCAGAAAGCCATGCTGGTATTCAGAAAAAGTTTCTCTGACATGGTTATATATGTGGCAATATAAGATTTGCTCAAATATTTTAGCAGGGGCAGATAAAAGAACTATAGGACGATGGTTTTGTATGTTTCTGTTCTCCGAGGATTTCGGTACTGGACATACAGCAGTAACTTTCCACCGTTCGGGAAACTGCATAGAAGATAATATCGCATTGAAGATAATAAAGAGTGGAATTTTTAAAATGTCTACACATCCTTTGAAGATGTAGGGTGGGATTTTGTCTGGCCCTGCCGACTTCTTTGGCTTTATTTTTTTTACAGCTGCTTCAATTTCAGACATACTGATCATCTGAATGTTGAGTGAATCTAGCGTTTTGCACTCTATGTGCCCCGCCATGATCTCGAGGTTATACTTTGCCGTATTGTTTGCATACACAGATTGAAAGTATTTCGCAAATTCATCAACGACGGTATTCAGGTTTAATATGGGTTCATTGTTTGAAGAAACTGGAAACTGTTTGTTTTGCCTGTTGCGATTTATGTATGACCAGAAAAGTGACGGGTCACTTTGAATATTGCTTTCGATGTCGAACAAGTAATTATTATGGGCGGCTGATATTTCTTTTTTGATTGCTTTTCTGAGTTCTTTAAATTTGTTGGCATGGTGAACTGGGTTACCTACGTTTTGCTTCCATTTTTGGTGGTGGTGAGCCTTGGCTTTTATTTTTTTAATTATATTGGCGGTAAACCAGCATGGATATTTAGGAGGGGTTAGGCGTCTTAAGGGGATGCACGCGTCAAATGCTTCGTATATTATGTTGTAAAACATATCTGTCATTTCGTTTACGTTATCACAGAGTTTTAGTGTATCCCAGTTAACGACCGATAGTTTGTTGTATAGTTTGTTAAAGTCAGCTTTTTTGAAATTTTACGAGAGGTTGTTTGGTGGATGGTTACTCTGTGTCCTTTTTCTGTGCTTTATTTCGATTACGAGACAAGGATGATGCTTATCCTCAGGCACGAGTGGCTGAGTTTCTCGTGTCAACTGCATGCCAAAAACGTTACTTAGCACAAGATCGAGAGTTTTGCCGTTACTATTTTGAATGTTATTTACGCTGCGTAATTGAAAAAAGCACATTTGATTGTATAATTCGCGACATACAGGAGTGGCGTTAACGAGGTTGTATTCGTTGCTTGTTATGCAAGGGATATTGAAATCCCCTATGAGGAGAATGTTATGTGCGGGTCTACAATGCCTTTCAAGAAAATTATAAAATAAGTTGTAAGACATGTCATTACAGCATGGAGTAAAGTAAACAATACAGATGTATAAGGTAGGCAGTCCATGAATTACAATTTTCACAAGCAACGAGTCGACGTTAGGATCGTCGTTAAATTTGCCTACGAGCGTCGCTGCGTATTTGTTATGAATTGCCAGAAGAGCACCCCCGCCCAGATTTTTCCCAGAGTCAGTCGGGTTCCTGTCAGATCGGAACACGTTATAGCGATCATCAAAAAGTTCCGTGCTTAGATGGTTTTCATTAAGCCAAGTCTCTGTAATTGCTACGATGCTGTAATTGTTAGATAATATGTTCCGAGAGAACACTTGCATTTTGGTACGCAACCCGCGAACATTTTGGTACACTATGCTAAATATTTTAGTCTGAGAACTTACGTGTTTATGTTTGTGGGAGTTGCCCCCGGGCTGACATTCTTCCTCCGTTGCTGTCACTGCTACCACGTCACTTGGGGGAGGGGTGGGATTTGGGAGGGGGTGGGGATTTCCAAGCCCAAGATGAAAGTGACCACTTTCAGATATCTGGTCCAAACTGGCACATGCACTTGCTTGTTTACATTTCCCGAGTCCGCGTTCCTCCCTTCAAATTCTCTGTAGGTTGTTGCCTTGGCGCCTGGGGTACCGTTGAACTAGAGGAGAGGTGGAATCTTGACCTATTTGTCGAAGATGGTCATTGTCCTCTTCCTTTCTTGTCACAGGTGGGTGATTAGTGGAGGGGGGAGCCTGTTGCTCGCACTGGTTTGCAGACGGAAGTGTGGACGCTGTCGCTCTCGCTTCCTCCGATGTTGTCAGATTTCCAATGTTGAGGGGGGAGGGGAGAGCCTGGTTCTTGGAAAACGAAGTGTCCGAAGAATTTTGTGTCTCCGGAACTCCTACATAATCGCTCTGGTTGTCTTCCAGGTCCCATATGGAATACTTTTTACCGTTTACATTGAGGTACTTGTACGTGAGATGGGATTTGCATCCTTGTTGCCTGGCTTCGAAGAGATGCTTCTTCAGTCGCTGCCTCTGTTGACGAACAGCAAAGGAGTAGTCCTGTTCGATATAAATGTTGGTGCCTTTGAGTTTGTTGCTATGTTTTAGAACTTCCTCCTTGGTTGTATCCCGCAGAAACTTACACACGACGGGCCGGGGTTTTCCCGAGTGCGCTCTCCCTGTACGATGGGCTCTTTGGATGGAGTCCGACGGTAAGGAGAGATGGAGTCTGTTTGTTATTAAGTCTCGCACCGCGTTTGCTGATTCATCCCACGTTTCGCGTTCTTTTTCCGGAACACCATGAAAAACAAGGTTCTGCCGCCGTGACCTGTTCTCAAGGTCATCTATATGATCCTCCAGAGATCGAACATAAGACTGCACTTCACTTACATCTAACTTGAGTTGGTCTGTTTCGGCCTCGATTTTTTCTATTCTTCCTACCAGTCTGCTCACAGTGACCGATAGTTGCTTCACTTCGCACATAATAGCTTCATTAGAGCTTTTTACCTGGAGCATAACCTGCTTCAGTTCGAAAAGTTCGCTCTGGACATCAACGTTGTTACGTGGACCTGGATTCTGCTCAATTCCGCCTATAAGCAATAGCGTTAACACCACCAATCCATATGCGACGTAGCACGTATTTCTCCGTAAATCACTTCTTACTTTGCTTTGGGAGCCTGATCGCCAAGCAGCTCGGAAGAGGCCGATCGCCTGCCGCCACTGCATCACTGAGATCCCCATCTCGTTCCACTTGACTGGCTGCTGGAGACAAACGAAAACACGTCCACTCGCTTTCACTTTACTCCGAGGTGACATTTGTCGAAATGCATTCCAAGCAATTCCACTTACCATCACTGAAGAATTTCTTTCATGTTTTCAGAAGTTCCCTTAATGTAAACTGCATAGACAACAGGAATTGAAGGTAGAACATTACCGTTGTGCAGCAAAACTGTTTTAAGGCAGAACTTGGAGACAGTTCCTCCAGTCCTCGGTCGTATGTGATGTATTCATCGATGCAAAGATGCCGTTGTCATGGCACACAGACAGGTCTCCGTTTGTTTCGAAAAATGAAAGAAAGACGAAGATGGAGGGATAAGGTTGTGATGGACCTTAAGGAAATCGGTAAGGGTGGAAAAGATTGGATTGCCCAGGATAGGGACAGATGGAAGGCTTGTGTTGCTGCAGCCATAAACCTTCGGGTTTAAGAACGCTAGAGAGTTAGTTAGTTATCTTGTGAGATTCGCTAGCAGGCAAATGTTGTGAAATACTTCCCTGAATATATGACATGTCGGAATGGAGCGCTGTTGTTGGGATGCAACGTTGACAAACAGCCACCAGTGTTGCCACATTACTGTACATACTGCATATACAACATCTAACAATACTCTGGAAACATTTCAGAACTGAATGCAAACTGGCCAATGTTGAGAGGATCTGAAGCAGCAAAGGATGGCGTGATATACTGGAATGGATACTTCATTTACATACCGAAACTAAAGCTAACACGTCTTTCTTTCCACTGAACAACCAGCACAGGCCAATTCGTCATGATAATAGAAATGCAAAACAAAAAATAATGCAGATGACAGAAACTCAGCTGAACGCCCAGACTTATCCATACTCGCTTACATGTGTACCAAGATAAATATTATTTTCTACTAGCAGTGTCTTCGTCTTCTTTCTCTTTGACTCGTCTACATTATCTAAAGGTTTTCAGCAACGTATTTAAAATGTCGATGTAAGTAAATTTGCTCATATTGGTGATATAGTGTTTGAAAACAAAACCTTCGGCATGCAACTGCAAGGCTTCGGGTGCGCGACAACTTTTTGCAATGGAGTTGTTGAGGAAGTTTGCGGCTTTAATTTTTGGCGAAATGGATTGTAAAGAAAAGATATTAGGCAAAAGCATCGAAGATCTTAGGAATTACTATAACAAGGCATGCAAACAGTGCTTGCATTATAATATTAACAGGGACGTCACGCCATCCATAGGGCTGATACATCTTCTAACAGGGCACGGACCATACGGGAGTTACCTCACAAAAATAGGTAAAAGGGAAACCGACGTATGCCGAGACTGCCGGATGGAAAGAGACACGCCAGAACATAGAGTTTTTTCCTGCCCCGCCTCTGATGAACAGATAATATCGGCCAGAAGAGACCTGCCGAATAACAACATCTTCGAACTGATAAGGAGCGAACATTTAAATAAGTTATGCGACCTCGCAGATTTAGTGTCCAATATCGAGTTGCGGAGGTACCTGACGGAACCGGAAACCCGGCGCCCACCAGCCACCCCTCCTCAACAGGAGCCCCGCAGAAGCAGCAGGATACAAAACCAAGTCCCCACACCCCCTCCCCGGAGACCGTCACAATCGCGTCGGGAGCAGATACCACAGGAAGAAGAGGAGTCAGCACCGGAAGATTCAACCCGAAGGAGAAACTTCAGAGTGTCAACTGGGAGACGAGGAGCCGCCGCCAGGAGAGGGTTACCCCCGTCCAATCAGCCTGGAGAGAGCCATGAAGGTTGCCCGGAGAGAAGTCGTCGAAGATGAAAATGACCTAAAAACCATCTCTAGGGATAAAATAATACAATAGCATAATAACGAAAAAAACAACAAAAAAAACAACTTTAAAAGTAATATCAGAACCCCACATTAAATCGTGACTAAAGTTTCTTTAATAATACATCCAAGATGAGGGGCCATAAACTCTTAAAAATTTAACTTGAAAATTGCTAGACTTGGAATCTGCTGGAATCCAGTAGGCACCAAAGAGACTTAATATAAAAGGAAATTTCGAACAAACAAATTAAATTAAAATTAATTTTTTAACAATGTAAGTGTAGTAAAAACCATGAACATATATTTATATACTTATTATTAATTAATATAATCTAATATAAAAGTTTGTTTATCTTTTCCCTTTTTTAAATTTATTATTATTATTATTATTATTATCAAGTCTACATATAATTATTTGCGTTTTTTATGTCATATTTATTTATCTATTACATATCTAACAATTACAGTTTCCGCATAATTAGCATTCTATCAAAACTTAGTACCCGTTAATTCACGTTAAATTGTGCGGCTGTGATTTCATTCTGAGATCTCATAGCAGCCTCAGTCTGCACGGACATTGAACCTCGCACGGCCACTGTCGCTCCCGTGGAATGCAGAGTCAGCTTCATGTCGCATAACCAAGTTGACACGGAGTGCTGACGCCGGTATCTTATCGGGCGTGTGTCCTCAACACATAAATGAAACAACGGCGAGATAAATAAGGAACTACAAAACCTCTTACAGTAAGTGTATATTAGGAATCGACATCCACTAAATTAATGAACTAGCCCAGTATTTCAGTGCATTTAACTTCCAAATAGCAAATTCTCCCCACACACTACAATAAAGCCTGATCTGGAAACCAGACAGGGAACTTGCGTCCGTGCAGACTAATCCAAGCAATCATTCACCCCAATCCAAACTCTCACCCCATCATACTCTCCCCTCAAGCTTAAAACAGTTCTGGATACCAGAATGGTTGTCCCTCCTGTACATAGCATTTCCTATAGTACTATCTATACGATAACTAAAACTAACCAATAAACTAACATAAACTAATCCATAACTACTATTAACAAATTTAATTAACTACCAATCATACAAATGCACAGTAAATTTACAAGAAATCTTTAAGACTTGTTCCGGTCACCAGAACGGTCTATTAAAATAATACAAACTAAAAATTATTAAATGTAGCTATGTATAGAATCTCCATGTATTTTATTTTATTTTTTTGTAATTGTATTTTATGTATGAAAATAAAGATGAGAAGAAGTAGGATAAAAAGGCGGGGGAACCGTTTAAATTCAGGAAACTGACGTCCTGGTTTATTTAAAGGTACCAGGACATTGAGAGCATACCCTCGAAAGTACGCGGGTGGAGGCGGGCTACTTCGGGAGGTTTCCCCCTTTAGATATGTATATGTGCTGTATATGTATATGTGTATCTATATATGTATGAATATGTATGTGTGTATACATTCTAAAGGCCAATAAATTGTTATTATAATATCTGCTTACTTTCCCCCAATACAGAAGCTAAACAAAACAAAAAATAAAATACCTCGCACCTGGCCGCTATCGGCATTCTCCGAACAGTTGCTGCCATCTGTTGAGTTTTCTATCGGAAGGGCACGTGCTCCGATGCCCAGTTTTCCCCCCTTGCTTTTTTCGGCTTCCTCCGTCGAGCTAGATAAAACACGGGAAGAATACAGCAGAGGGCGTTCACTGCGCCAGAGGTGACCCGGACTCTCACTGCCTAACCTGGTGAGCTTTTCTTGTCAACAGTCGGGGGAAATTGGGAAGTTTTACAATACTATTAAATGGAAAATATTTTCAATTAATTGACGATCATATGAGCACTGTATTCCTTCTATATCGGCCTTAATATATAAAGAAATGTGAAGATATACTTCATAAGAAAATGAAGAGGCTTTATGTTACAGTTTTAAATCATTATTTCTCGTGTTGCTGTCGTACATGATTGGAAATATAATTAATAAAAACACAATTAACATAATATTTTCTCAACGTTTACTAATTAGAAAATGAGTTTAATTTGATGCCCATATATGACACCAGAATGCTTAAATCAGTACGCGAACTTCTCAATGGACGTGTCATGTGTGATCTTACCATATCAGATACAAATATGACAAAAAATAATCTGCCAGAAAAAACTAAATCTACAGGGTGGCTCAAAAAGTCACTTAACACCCCTGTACAAGGCCACTGCAACGCGCAACATGGAAATGGTGATGACCAATCGTTATCAGACCAACGGGGAACCACATTGAAGCCACCCGCGCGATCGGCGGCCATTTTGAAGTCCGCCATTTTGAATTCAACTTCAGAATTTTAAATGGGAAGGGGGTGATATGATATATCAAATCAGGCTAGAATATCACGAGAAATGCAATGGTGAAGGTTTTCTCGATGTATCTTTAACCAGTAAGAAGTTATGACTGAATTCTTGTACCAATTTGCTCCTTTTCGAGGTGTTAGAAAAATGCCTTAAAATTTGTTTAGCGCATCGGTAATGCATCGAGGTCAAAGTGATGTCTAGGGAGAGAAGTTCGCATGCCATTGCACACGATTTTAATCGGATACATCCACGAAGAGCTGCATTATGAATGGTTGTCGCGAACAATTTACAGTGTGACGCTTCCATTGAATTAAAAGTCCTTCACAGTGACAAGGCTAATGTTTATGTTCGTAAGGAAGTTCATAAACAGAATATGCGACCCTTGTCATCTGATAAAATAACTTTGGACAGAAACTGCTTCACAACGTTCCCATAGTGTTCTGGTGTTCCTCCCTATTGAAAAAGAAAAACTCTGTAAAAAGTACCTTCTTCCATAAGCAAGGATGATGAAAAAACTGTTTATTTAACAAATCCAAGTAGCCCTAAGCATTTAAGGTTCCGTTGATGAAAAATTGACTAACCAATCGTGTTCCACACAGCCAGCCACACCATTAACTTACCAGCATTAACCATTCTGCTTTGATCTGTCGAAAATGGGTTATCAGATAAAAAGCATCGAATATTCTGTTTATGAACTTCCTTATGAACATAAACGTTAGCCTTGTCACTGTGAAGGACTTTTCATTTAACCCATTAATGCATGGTGTCCGATTAATCGAACGCTGACATATTTGCATTTTATGTAACACTGTTTTACTTTAATTGGTTACATTTATCACATTTAGTTCCTTGGTACCTCTGCGATGCATATGTCAGCCCACGGGCTTGGCAACATTGTAAATTTCCCGCCAAATTTTATAGGGAGTGAAACATGGAGAGAAAGCGGTACTGCGTTTCGCGTAGCGGGTAAGCATATTTCAATTTATATGTAGTAGTTGACATATATCCAAGTTGTGTTTTGACAAATATGCGTAAGAAACATTAATAATCAAATATGAAACAATAATTTGTGCATTAGTTTTATCCCTGAGCTGCTATTGCTAGAGAAAATATAGTGTCCGATATATCGGACATTGTGCACACTGAGCACTTTATGCATATTTTCCATATCCTGTAAAATTGTCGATACCTTTGATGTTTAGACATTGTAAATGTATATATGTGAGTATATATGACCTATTATTGGCACAACAAATGAAGAGCTCATATGATTAACAGACCCGATTTGGCTATACTTAAAACTATGTCAAGATGCCCATATGCCCCAATTGCCCAAGTGTGCTATGCTGTCAAATCCAAGAATCCTGAACTCTAGTGTATAAATGAAGAACCCTCAATAGATTAATTTGGCTACACTTAAAATTATGTCAAGTTGTCCATATGATCTTATTGCTTACAGTGTGCTACTCTGTCAAAATCCCAAGAATCCCGAATCACAGTGTACAAATGAAGAAGCCTCAACAGACTGATTTGGCCATGTGTGCAAAAGCTACATCTGTGAGATTGTTGTCCATAAGCTTGTCAAAAATATGCCCCTCTTGATATTGTTTTGGCTACACTTAAAACTAAGCCAAAGAGCCACCCACACTCACCCTCCACCCACACCCACACATATTTACTTCCGGTCCACTTCCGGTTTACTTGACAGACACCTGTGTTTTTTTAGGTTTATTAAGTATAGAGTTTTGATTTGGACCCCAAGAAATTATATATAAATAAACAATAAAAATGCCAAACTTGAAATATTGCAATCTGTGTAAAAAAAAATATATCTAATTCTAATTGGGCTAGGCACCGGCATAATTGTGATCCTAAGAAATGCAGAACACCCACAAAAATATGCCCAAAATGCCATAAAATATTAAGCAAATCATATTACAATAGGCATAAGTGTACTTGTTATGTACAGCCTTCTACTTCATCACAGCCATCTACATCTGGTCTGAAAAGGAAGCTTGAAACACCTGTTAATGCTAGGCCAGCAAAGCAGCCACGCAATGCACCTATCCATAGCAGTTTTGCTGGCAAACTAAGGGATCACTGTTTTGTATCAGAGCCAAGATGTGATATTAAGAATTTTTTGAACAGTATAAATTCTGATGTGCAGGCTATTCTAAATGCAGAAAATGGCTCTTATAAGCTGTCCCTCAAATTGTTTACACAATATAAGAAACCAAATGGCACAAAATTTACACAGCCCCACATAACAGAAACTGTACCTGTATACTCAAATACAAATTTAGACAAAATAATAAGCAGTTTGATAGATCAATCGAATATTAAACACTCTGAATTTGCTGCAAAAGAATCAGGATGGAGTTTATGTGGAACTCCACACAAGTTATATATTAATATTTCTGAATTCAGCCCATTACAAGGTTCTACATATCTGCCATTACCTGCCAATATCAAAAACAAAAAAGCCGTAGTTAATATAGAAAATAATGATGAGAAATGTTTTCTGTGGTGTATTTTAGCTGCTTTGTATCCAGTTTTAAGGAATCCTCAGAGAATAAGTTATTATAAACAACATGAACATGATTTTGATGATGCTATGGAGGGCTTAGAATATCCAATGTCAGTTCAGAATATTGATAAATTTGAAAAAAAGGCCAGGGATATCAATGGTAAACAATTATCTATTAATGTTTTTATTTGTTCTACTGGTCGTGGCAATTGCTTGATAGCACCTCTCAGAATCAGTACACTTGATGATGATTCTGCTCTCCCGATTGATCTGCTCTTAATTGAAGGGGATGACACACACCATTACACTCTGATACACAGTCTTGAAGCTTTAGTCAGAAAACAACTAGACAAATCTAAGACAATATTCAAGTTGTGTAGAAGATGTTTAACTGTATTTGATGGTAGAAAAATGGTGAATGGTGTTTGTGAAAAGAATACAGAAATTGCTAAAAACAAGTTAGTTGAGCATCTGAAATACTGTGGCAATCATACACCTGTTCATATGGTGATGCCTAATCCAAGTGAAAATGCCAAATTCAAAAAAATTGAAGCCTTGTTGGAACATCCAGCATATATAGTCTGTGATTTTGAATCAAACCTCAAACCCCTTGCATTATGCAGCCCAGATCCTGATGAATCTTCAATTACATCATACCAGTTACATGAGCCTTCTAGTTTTTATTATGTGGTTGTACAGGATGGTGTTGTTAGTGAAGAATATTTATACATGGGACCAGATGCCATCAAAGAATTTGCACATAGAACAGAAAATGAGTGCCATGACATAGCATCTAATGTCTTATTAAAATCAAAACCTATGTTGCCTTTAACAGAGGATCAGATTGAAGATTTCAACAATGCAGAAAAATGCCCGGTATGTGATTCTGAATTTTCAGATACAAATATCAAGGTGCATCACCATTCTCATACAGATGGTAAATTCAAAATGGCCCTGTGTAATAGCTGTAATATTAAGATCCACAGACCAAAATTTGTCCCAATATTTTGCCATGGTGCATCTAATTATGATTTTCATCATCTGATCAGGTACGAGGGGTTTGACAAGCAGAATTTAAATAATTTAGCAAAAAATGATGAGAAGTATATAGCTATTAGCAAAATAATTAAAGTTAATGGTGTTCCCATTCACTTAAGATTTCTTGATTCCTACAGAATTCTGTCAGCTAGCCTGGCTACACTGGCCAATCAATTATCTGATGATCAATTCAAAATCACATGTGCTTTGTTTCCAAGTCAGGACCTGAAATTAATTAGGCGGAAGGGTGTATACCCATATGACTATGTTACAGATTTCTCTAAATTTGATAATTGTGCTCTGCCACCACAACAAGAGTTCTACAGCAAACTCAGAGCATCTGGAATCACTGATGAAGATTTTCACCATGCCCAGTTGATGTGGAACAATTTAAAATGCCAGACATTTGGTGATTATCACAAGGCATATTTAAAACTTGATGTGACTCTCTTGGCTGATATACTTCAGGCATTTAGAAAATCATCGATGGAAAATTATAAGCTGGAACCAATGTATTTCTACAGTGCTCCAGGCCTAGCATGGTCTGCAATGTTTTTGAATACTAAAATGCAGTTGGATCTCATTCAGGATCAGGACATGTATCTGTTTATGGAACAATGCATAAGAGGAGGCATGGTGCAATGCTCTCAAAGATATGCCAGAGCAAATAGCAAATATATTCCTGATTATGATCCAGCCCTGCCATCAAATTATATACATTATGTGGATGCAAACAGCTTGTATGGTTATGCTATGATGGATAAATTGCCATATGCAGGGCTTGAGTGGGTTGAAGATTTCAATATTGGAGATCTTCAGGATTTTGATGACAGTCACTGTGGTCTATTCTTAGAGGTTGATCTGACAATTCCTGATGATTTACACAACAAATTTTCTGATCTGCCCCCAATTCCTGAGGTTGAGTGCTCACCTGGCTCTAAACAAAAGAAATTGATGATGACTCTGGAGCCAAAACAGGGTTATGTCATATATTACAAAAACCTCCAGTTCCTGATGCATCATGGTGTTCAAGTGACCAAAGTTGGCAAAGTTTTGAGGTTCAGGCACTCAAGATGGTTGAAGCCATATATTGATACAAACACAGAGCTTCGAACATCTGCAATGAGCCAATTTGATAAGACCCTGTTTAAATTGATGGTCAATTCAGTGTATGGGAAAACCATAGAAAATGTCAGAAAACATACTGATGTCAAGTTGGTTACTGACCCCAGCCGGAGCAAAAAATTGGTGGCAAAGCCTAATTTCAATTATAGAAGAATTTATGATGACAATATGGCACTTTTTAATATGAAAAAAACAAAGATTAAGTTTGATAAGCCTATTTATGTAGGGGCTGTGATATTAGAATTGGCCAAATTACACATGCTAAAGCTCTATTGTGATGTGCTCAAGCCTTTTTATGGTAATTGTGTAAAACTGATGTACATGGACACAGATAGCTTTATTCTCGATATTCAGACAGAAGATGTTTATCAAGATATATCACAGCCTGCATTGCTTAAATATTTTGATACTAGTGAGCATACAAAAATTCAACCCCACAACAAAAAGGTGCCTGGCAAGTTAAAAGATGAGACACTTGGTGATGTTATTGTGGCATTTGCTGGGTTAAGGGCCAAGATGTATAGCTTTGAAACATGTAGTGGTGTTGTTGTCAAAAAAGCCAAGGGCATTGGTAGAGTAACTGTGGACAAAGAGCTCCAATTTAAAGATTATGAAGATTGTCTCAAATCACAGACTTTAATAAGAACATCAGAATGCAGATTTCAGAGTGTGGATCATTTGTTGACTACCAATATTGTAAGAAAAGTGGCTCTGGACCCACATGATGATAAGAGATGTATTTTGTCATGTGGCATACATACTCTACCATGGGGGCATTGTGATTTGAAAAGTGGTAATCAATGCCCAATTACAGAGCATGATTTGAAATAAATAAACATGCCAATGAACTTATTTGGGTTCAAAAAACAGGCTATTATGGACCTGCCAACACCAGCACCCTCTCCTGATATACAATCTATGATATCTAAACTAAGTGGTTTGTTAATTATTCATCTGAATAGCATACTTACAGATGTTGATGATAAAACAGGTAAAACATTATACATATTTAATAATAATTTAAATCATTACCAATTACCTGTAGGTGGTCATTTACAATTTATTACAACCCCCGAGGGTAATGTCAAGGTTTCAATAGGGAGAAATATTTATAGAATTAAGCACTCAAACATGATTTCTGGCACTGTATATACTGTTTCTGCTGGTGATTGTTCATATATTGAGGTCCCAGGATCCTATGACAAGCTTATACCTTTTTTTATAGAATTAAGAATTAGATATTTTATAATAAATAACCACTAAAACAAAAATGCCTAATGATATATTTGGCCATACAAGGCACGAAGATCACAGTGATGAGATTCTGATGCTTGATGTCAGAGTCAAAAAATTAAGAAGTGATTTACAAGCTTTACAAACCACACTGAATGCCAGTCTTCAACTAGAGATTACAAATTTACAATCACAATGCATGGACCCTCTTCTTAAAATTGACTCAGAACTCAAATTGCTGCTTCAAAAATATACTGACTTGGCTACATTAGATAATTTTCAAAGTTTAGAGGAGGCTGTAGCAGCTCTTCAAGCCAAATTTAAGACTCAGGCTACCAACTCTGAGCAATTGAAACAACAATTAGAAGAACAGATTAATAATGTCCAGACACAGCTCCAAACAATTGTCAAAAGCATAAAGTCACAAGAAGATTTTGATCTAGTAATTTCCACTCTAAAGGAACAGATTCAATCACTGCAGATACCTAATCTGGACCCCTTGAACAATGCCATAGCCGAGGTTAAAGAAAAAATTGAGACACTTGAAAATTTTATGAACAACCTACCATCTTCTGATGCTCTGAGTGCTATAACTCGTAGTGTTGCCAACATCAAGCTGCAACTTCAAACATATGAAGATTTTGGAAAAATGCAGAGTACCATAACCCACCTTGAAGGTACCATAGCAGCAGTGCAAAGTGATCTGACAAATGTACAAGAAACTCTAGAATCTCGCCTGTAGACACCCTTGTCAGTGTTCAGCAAGAGATCACCATACTTGAAAACCTCAACACTGAATCTGAGCTATCTCATTTTCATCACTTGATCGATGATATCCAAACAAAGCTTGAAATTTTACAACAATCCACACCTACTCAGGCAGACATAGCTCTGCTTCAAGATGCTATGCGTAGTGTGGCTGATGCTTCTGAATTAAATGATGTGAAATTGGCACTTGAATCTTTGCAGAATACTGTAGCAAATCTGCCTACATCACAGGAACTTAAAAATATTAAGAGAGCTGTGAATCACATATTGAAATCAGAAGATATCAAGAATATCCAGACAGAGATCAAACAACTTACTCAGACAGTGGCCACTCTACCAACTAATCAACATATTAATGAACTTAATGCTTTGTTTGAGGATATCAGAAGACAAGTCCATGATCTTACTGCTCAAAATTCAAAATTGGCAGTTGTTGAAAATCTACAGCAAATTGTAGCCAACATCAAGCAACAGCTAGGGACCATGGAATCCAACCAAGCAAATGCTCTGTCTGTTTTCGCCACGCAGCTTCAAGAAATTGTGCAACAATACAAGAAACTTGCTGTGGACATAAGAATTAAACCTGGCACGATGAGATTGTTAGGACTATCAATGAGCACCTTGAATCTGTAATGAGCAGATTGCTTACAGCAGAAAAAGAAATAACTGGCCTAATCGAGAATCCTAAACATACAGTAATCCTTGAATTGTACAGTATCCCCAACAAAGAATATGATTCACCATTTACACCAGGTGGCAAAATATATATGCTGTCCCCTGCACAATTTTATTACCAGTTTTTTGTTGGGGGCACACTCAGACCAATCAAGATCAAATATTGGCTACAACCACAGGCTCACCACTACCCTACCTTATCAATAACCAATGCTGACAACAAACCAAAGGTCACCAGTGTAGAGTTAGAGGATTTTACAGACCCCCATACATTAGAAACATCTTATGCTGAAGATGATGGTTCTATGGAATTTAATATACAAATAGGAGACAAATTATATTTAGAAAATCCTGTAGTATCAGCTGTTGAACACTCCATAGTTGCAATATTCTTGTTTACATACTATGTCTAGACAAATTATTGTTGATGAATTACACAGACAAGCCAGACATAATTTTAAGAGACTGCCAGTGATTGCAAAAGGCATAGATGATTTATGGCAGTGTGACTTGGTTGAGATGGCAAGTGGACAGCTGAAAAACTTAGACAAGATCAACAAGGGCTACAAGTATTTACTCACTGTCATAGACACATTTTCAAAATATGCCTGGGCTGTGCCACTCAAATCCAAGACTGGAGCATGTGTTACAGAAGCTTTCAGGACAATCATCAACAGAGTGGAAGATCACCGCGCTATCTACAAACAGATAATGGCAAAGAATTCTATAATTTGGTGTTCCAACAATTTATTAAAAGCCAGTCAATACAACATTACTCGAGTTACAGTGATCTCAAGGCCTCTATTGTAGAAAGATTCAACAAAACCTTAAAAAATCATATGTATAAACAATTTACCCTTCAAGGTAATTATAAATGGCTCAGTATCCTACCAGAACTTTTAGATAGATATAACAACTCGGTCCATTCCACAATCAACATGAAACCCCCTGAGGTAACTTCATCTGATGAGCAAAAATTGATCAGTACTGTTTATTATCCTAGATACCAGCCAACAACAAGAAAAGCCAAATACAAGGTAGGTGATCAAGTAAGAATCAGCAAATATAAGCACATATTCAAAAGAGGCTTTACCAGAAACTGGAGCAGTGAATTATTTACAGTGGTTCAAGTTAAACCTGGGATCCGTAACACATATATAATAAAAGACCATCGAGGAGAAATTCTCAAAGGCAGATTCTATGAAGAAGAACTCAGCAAAACTTAGCAGCCTGACACATATCTTATAGAAAAAATCATCCGCAGAAAAGGCAAAAAGATACTGGTGAAATGGCTAGGTCTCCCAGAACACAGCTAGATCGAGGCAGACAAAGTGATACTATGAACACCTGGGATCTTATAAAGAGACTACCAGAGCCTGAACAGCAGAATAAGAGAAATGGAAAGCTGCTGCCTGATAATATTAGATGTCTTATTGTTGGGCCATCGGCTTGTGGTAAAACTACACTAATGATTGATAATTTTTTATCGGCACCCAACTGGTTAGACTGGAAAAACAGGCACTTGTATGTTTTCTCTAAGAGCTTGGAACAATTAAAATATCACCAGCTGATGAAGCTATATAATGGACTGGATATAGCCACTTTTGAATCAGATGTTAAGCCACTCCATGATTGTCTTGATAACTCTGTTGTTGTGTTTGATGACATTATACTGGATAATCAAAACAAGGTTAGAAATTTTTTTACACAGGGCCGACACAAAAATATAGATTGCTTCTATCTGGCACAGACTTTTTCTAAAATACCGAAGCAGCTGATCCGAGACAACAGCAATTTTATATGTGTGTTTCATCAAGATCATACCAACCTCAAACACATGCATGATGAATATGTAGGTGGGGACTTGAGCTACAATGATTTTTCCAAGTTTTGCAGTAGGTGCTGGAACCAGGACAGCATTGGGTTTGTCACAATTGATATGACAAGGAAACCCAATAGTGGTAAATACAGAAATAAAATCAACAATTTTCTAGACATTGAGACATATATAAATAACCATGAAAAGGCCAATAATTGATGATCTTAAATTAAGAGATTATCTTGTAAAAAGATTTAAGGGATGGAAATCAGAGAACCGAGGAATCTATGAACAACACAAGCAAATAGAACAGCCTATTATTGATGCTATTAGTGAATTAGGTAAAAATATCAAAACTGTTACAAAGCAAAATCAAAATTTGATCACTGAGCTTGTACCTGTAGCTGCTAGGAACATATTAGATTATCCAATCACCCCACTTTCTAGTATTCATACACCTAGTCCTGTTCCCCCTCGAAGAATTGAAGCTACTCAGGATCCTATTGAATTGGGTCTTCTTGCTCAAAAATATTTAAGCACACCTAAAGACAACAAAGATGAGGTTTTTGGTTTATATGCTGACACAGAGGTTGATGGTAGCAACATACATAGAATTGGCAATTTTAGAGTAACATTTATGGGAGATGATCTAATTGTATATTCAGAATCTCATCTTGGAGAAAGAGGTGGTTTTGTTAAGTATCCTGGAACAACTGGATTGTGGGAACTGATGACTATGAAGAGACCTGGCAGCTATACAGAGCAAGACTATGAGCACTACAAAGAAATATTAATAAAATCAGATGCTCTATACCAGAACAATGATCCCACACAAAAAAGAGTCAAGTCTAGCAGTGGAGCAAAATACAACAACTTAATCAAGCCCATATGGTCACAGATCAAGACAGGTAGTGGAATCAAACAATACAACACCCTGCCTAAAGAATTTGTGTGGGTTGATGATGTCAGGAAACTTGTAGATAGGTTGCTGGTGATAGCTGGGGAGGAAAATGCTGGCAACCACAATTTTTACAATGAAAAGGTTGGAATTATGGACATGATAAGCACAAAATTATCTAATTTTATAGTGAATGAGACTAAGGGGATTGGATATCTTATAAAAATTATTAATACTCTACCACCTAAATTTTGGAATATCTCTGAGGGTCGGCGGCTGGTTAATGACATCATAAACAAGCTGCCATTTGAACTACACATTTAAGGCTATCAGTATTGTGGTCCAGGCACCAAACTAGACCATAGACTAAACAGGGGGGATCCTGGTGTTAATCCCCTAGATGCTGCTTGTAGAGACCATGACATAGCATACAACACACATTCTGATCTTGACAAGAGACATGTTGCAGACAAAAAATTAAAAGAGGCTGCATTTGGTAGATTTGTAAGCAAAGATGATTCTTTGGGTGAGAGAATAGCAGCATTGGGGACCACCATAGCTATGAACACCAAACAAAAACTGGGGTGGGGGTTGTGATAAATTAAATAAATTTAAGCCACTTAATTAAGCTATGTAAACCCAGAATATGTATATAATAAACCAACAATGAAGGCCAAGGGTGTTATGTATCAGATACCTTATGCAGGTCTTAAATCTCTTAAAACTATTGATAGTCTTTTAACTAAAAAGCAGCGCAAGAAAAAAAAATCTTGTCTTGCCAAGGGCCATGGTATGAAATTATTACTTAATACCCCCCAATTAAAAAAATTACAACAATCTAGAAAAAAATTGCATACAGGTGGCTTCATATTTAGTATCCCAGCTATTTTAGCAGCACTTGGTGCTGTTGGGAGCTTGGCTGGGGGATCAGCTGCTATAGCAAAAACAGTAATAGATGCCAAAAAGAATAAGGCAGAATTAGATGAATTGAAGCGCCATAATCTGGCCATGGAGAAACAAGGCAAAGGTGTTAAGAGAGCCATGAATAAGTTTAAAAAAACAAGAGCCGCTTACAAACCAAGATATTGAAGCTTTAATCAAACCACTAGGCATCAAAAATTTTAGAGGTGTGTTCATGTCTGATTCTTTACCAGAACAACCACTCAACAAAGAGTGTGGCATAGTTAATTTGGATAAGAACAAAAATCAGGGCACTCACTGGATCTGCTATCTTAAATATTCAAACAATGAGGCAAGTAGATCACAAATATGCCTTCTAGCACAACCCTGATTTCTTGACCAAACGACACAAAAACCTCAAAAACTCACTTTCTCTCCACGTTCCGCGCCTCATTTATTGCGCTGACGATGTTTCACGGCGCAGAAAAGCCGGTACGAGAGAATTCACTCTCTCGTACTTGAAGTACGAATGCACCTTATCGTAATTTTCCAAGTCCCGAGGACCAAATGTTTATATATCGCGAGCTTTGTAAACCTCTCGCGAAAACGATGTGCCACACACACATATGCGCGCGCTGGCGCCTCTTATTATTTTTTCCGTATTGTGACGCGAGCAAACAAACAAAAATAATAATAATAATTGTTTTTTTTTTTAGGATTCCTGGCCCCTATAACCTCGCCAGGGTGCGTGGTGCCCAACCAAAAAAAGTAAAAGGTTCTCTAACGGCTGCGGTTGTAGATAACCACACCTCTGTAGAGTTTTTTTTTTCTCAAAAATCGTATGGGACACCTCTGTTTATCAAAAATTCGAGATATTTGCAATTTAACGCAGGACTTGGAAAATTTTCGATTGATGAAAAAAATTGGTTCCATAACGACCTATGTTTATTTTGGTATGGGAGGACAGAGGACACCGAGACTCGACCGACGCACTAAACCCGACCTCTCTACGACTATTCGTTCAAAAGTTACGAGTGATCAAAGTTTTTGGGAGGGGGTGGGCTAACTCCTTACCCCTTGACCCCAGGACCACCAAAACTTGGTACACGTATTCTACACCTCCATAATCGACAGGGGGGGTAGCTTCGCTACCGGAATGGGGGTGTTTTTCGATATATTTTTTCGATAACTCTTACTATTTTCGAGATATTTGCAATTTAAGATTTTTTTAACGCTGTGGACTTAGAAAATTTTCGATTGATGAAAAATTGGTTCTATGACGACATATGCCAATTTTGGTAGGAGTGGACAGAGGACACCTAGACTCGACCGATGCACTAAACCCGACCTCTCTACGCCTACTCTACGTTACCAAAAAAAAAAAAAAAAAAATCGACAAGGGGATATTTTTTCGATAACTCTCACTGTTTCTAAGGTACTTAGGTTTTTTTGATAGACGACAACGACGGAGTCATCAATGAGTAATCATCTGTGAACTCGGTGAACACAAGTCAACTTTTTTCAGTAGGTCAATATTTTTTTTTTTCTTATTTCTTAGTGAATGGGTTAGGTGACTTGCAACGACGAAGGCCTTCTAGCAACACGTACTTAGCTTATGCCGGCGTAATTTGCTAAAATATGTCTTTAACTATTGTTATTTAGGAATCGCCTCAGTCCTGTTGTTAATTTGGAAAAGGTAATGGATCCAAAAATAACAAGGGCAGGGGGGGGGCAATTAAAGGTTCCAAATGACAATAGTTAGAGTTTTTATCCAATCTAGTAAAGGGTGGATTGGTTGAAATCTCCAAGGCGTATTTTGCATTTTTTTTTTCAAATATGAACATGTTAAAACTGAACTGGGCTAATAATTTCTTAATTGCAATTATTTTTCCAAAAAAAAACTTCTGCAACACAGAAATGTTAGCAAGAATTCTCATGTAACCTAGTTGTTTTTACTCAGACAAAATCAATAGTTTTGCATTCCAAATATTCCCCGTGTGTGTGTGTGTGTGTGTGTGTGTGTGTGTGTAGATGTGACGTCGACCTATTAAGAATGTCACGTCAATAATACTAGCTTGGATATGTCATGATCTTCTTTTTTCTCTATAAAAGAGAGAGAGAGAGAGGGGGGGGTCATGTAACTGGTGATTTGCTTGGCTAAGGGAAACTTCCTGAGAATTTTTTCCATTCTAAATATTCTTGTATATGTGTGTGTGTGTGTGGTTGTGTAGAGATTGATGCGCTTATGTATGTGTGTAAATATTAAGTTTTTGATCTGTTAAGAATATTATATCAATAATATTGTCTCGGGAATGTTATGCTCTTCCCTTTTCTCTATAAAAAAGAGAGATTTGTGTTGATTGTTTGGTTAAAAAGAATTTCCTAATTATTTGTTTTGTCACAAGAATTGTTTGCATTCCAAATATTCCTAAGTGTTTGCGTAAAGATTGATGCATTAACCTGTTAAGAATATCACATCAATAATACCGGCTCGGAAATGTCATGTCCTCTCCCTCTATAGAAGGTCATATAAATGTGCTAATTGGTTGGCTAAGGGGGATTTCCTGATTAGTAAATTGAGGTTATAAATACGTACGCATAAAGATTTTGCTAATATGGAATGCTAAAGCTCAGTACTTGGCTCTCTCAGGGATTCGAATTCTTTTAGGTTAAACAGCATAGAAATTTCACAGCAAGAATTCTCATATTTACTGACGACATTCTTAACAACCTGTGTTGTGATTCCACTATAAACTGTATACAAAATATGCAGTCCCTAGAATGAGATGGACGAGGCTTATGAACCTCGACCTATACAGTTGTACAATCTGGTAATGAATAGGTGTTTCTTTTTATTAAGCATAGCAGTGTGTTTTCGCTTATTTTAATATCAGGCAACAATGTTAGAAAGTGGCCCCCCCCAAGAATACAATTTAAAATCACTAATGTGATATGGGCCTCTCCGATGGCGCAGTGGTAGCGTCGTCGCCTTGTAATCAAGGGGTCCCGGGTGCGATCCCTGGTGGAGACATGTAGTGGTTCGGATCCCACTTTAAACTGCAGGTCCAGTCCCGATTAGCCTTACTGTGCATAAAGTGGACTTAAAACACCAACTCAACTCAACTCAACTAATGTGATATGAACTTTTTTTTTCACTTGTGTGTATTTGAATATGAAAGTGAGGTACTTTGAATGATTGAGGGGAACAATCACAAATAAGCTTGCAACGGTATTGGGAGGTGTCACGAGTTCAAACTTCAGACGATTTCTGTTAATCTGCTAAGGCAATATCAGTACGAAAAATTTTGTAAAAAAAAAAGAAGAGGCAATTTTAGCTAATGGCAACGATGAGGATGAATAATGGTAATTATGATGAAATTGATGTGTGGCACTTAGAAAACAAAACTTCAAAGTGTATTGCAAATACAGCTACAATTGACCCCCCCCTCCCCAAATACAAGGCAGTTAACAGAGGTGTATTTTTGTTGGTTTACGAGTCTGAGGGCTTAAGTTAGTATGTTCACTATAGCTATACATATTAAAAAATGAAATAACCTGAGCAATAAAATATAACAATACCGATTCTGGCTTTTTGTCGGATGACGTAGTGGTAATGTTGTTGCAATCCCACACCCTGATGGCGTATAGACTTAAATGTTTTGCATAACATGAAATACTGTTAATGGGAATGTGTTGTTTCTAATGTTCAATATAGAAAGCAGATAACAAGAAAAAGAAGAAAAGAAATGTTGCAAGTAGATACGGAGCCTCAACCCAAACACATATATGATCAGACAGGATGTCAACAATGCATTCATAACTAACATGTGATTATTCAAAAATTGAAATAGTGCAGTGGGAAACAATCAACTAACTAACTCTCTAGGCTTTTTAAACCCGAAGAGAGCAAAATACAAGCACAAGCGTAAATAATTAAATAAGTTCGAATCTTTTGATCTAGGTATGGATGCAGACAGGTACTAAGTTTTGTGTGTGAACACAATTGATAATGGAAAATCCCCTTCAATATAATAGCATAGTGGTAATATTGGTCTTGCCTTGTTCCTATCGATAACATAGTGGTTACACGAAAGAAAGAAATAAAATAAAAAAATTAAAACACTGTCCCCTATTAAGAAATATTTCTCGAAATTATTCAACTACTTTTTTCTCTTCCTATCTTCGTAACTAAAAAAATGTTTTGTCAAATGTTTGGATGACTATGAAAATATTGAAACATATGATGTAATAATAAAATGTTGTTGCATTGTAATCAAATGAATTTGTTGAATATGTAGAATATGGTAGGATATATCTTAAAATGTTAGAAGCTTCCAAAAAAAAAAATAAAACTCCTGTAGGATTTTCCGTGTAGCAGTGAGACACACTAACTAACTAACTAACTAACTAACTCCCTAGCCTTCTTAAACCCGAAGGTTCAGCAACACAGGCCTTCTATTTGTCCCTATCTTGAGCAAGTTCTATATACTCTTTTCCATCCCTACCGATTTTCTTTAGGTCCATCTCAACGTTGTCCCTCCATCTTCGTCTTGGTCTTCCTACAGGTCTCTTAAGTAGGCTTAATTTAGGAAATGCATGTTATTTTTTTTCTTCATAAACTTTTGTCTTCTCGTTTAATATCTAAGAAACTAAAAGTTAAAATATACAAAACAGTAATTTTGCCTGTAGTATTATATGGGTGTGAAACTTGGTCTCTTATATTGAAAGAGGATCATAAATTAAGAGTATTTGAAAATAAGATCCTTAGGAAAATATTTCAGCCCAAAAGGGATAAAGAAACAAGTGAATGGTGAAGTTTACATAATTTAGAAGTACATAATTTATGTTAGTTTCCAAGTATTATTAGATTGATGATTAAATCACGAATACTTAGGTGGGCACGAATGAGAAAGGAATAAAGGAGATTTTACAGGAGTCTTGTTGGAAAACCTGATGGTAAAGGACCAAAACGAAGATGGAGATGAATCTAAAAGAAATCTGTAAAGATTGTAATAGAATATATATAAATTTTGCTTAGGATAAGTACAAATTGAACTGTAACCACGAATTTTCAGAATCAAGAGTGCTAGAGAATTAATTAATTAATTAATATTTAATGTAATAAAGGTAGTAATATAGTATTCTTATTGAGAAGAGAATTTCTACAAAACTTATTTTTCCTCGTACGTTTACTAATAGCAGTTACATTTGACATGTTTGACTAATTGCGAATCAACGTATGGAAGCTATTGGAAGCAGTTTGAAGACTGAAATGGCTATGCAAGGACGCTTATTATAATGTTAATATTTTAGTATAATGTTTTGGGAATTGCTTCTCGATAATGTTTGGTATTTAATTTAATCTGTTAGATAAAATACATAATTATTAGAATTTAACGATGGAAAATATGAACAGTGAATGAATGATACGTTTGACTAATCGTGAAGATGAGTATCACAGTACGTTTTTATCGTTCTTATATAAACGTTGCAACGTTTAAGAACGTATAAGAACGTTTACCGTTTTCAGTGAAAACAATGTTGAAACGTTTCGGTAAACGTTCTTATACGTTCTTAAACGTTGCAACGTTTATATAAGAACGATAAAAACGTACTGTGATACTCATCTTCACGATTAGTCAAACGTATCATTCATTCACTGTTCATATTTTCCATCGTTAAATTCTAATAATTATGTATTTTATCTAACAGATTAAATTAAATACCAAACATTATCGAGAAGCAATTCCCAAAACATTATACTAAAATATTAACATTATAATAAGCGTCCTTGCATAGCCATTTCAGTCTTCAAACTGCTTCCAATAGCTTCCATACGTTGATTCGCAATTAGTCAAACATGTCAAATGTAACTGCTATTAGTAAACGTACGAGGAAAAATAAGTTTTGTAGAAATTCTCTTCTCAATAAGAATACTATATTACTACCTTTATTACATTAAATATTAATTAATTAATTAATTCTCTAGCACTCTTGATTCTGAAAATTCGTGGTTACAGTTCAATTTGTACTTATCCTAAGCAAAATTTATATATATTCTATTACAATCTTTACAGATTTCTTTTAGATTCATCTCCATCTTCGTTTTGGTCCTTTACCATCAGGTTTTCCAACAAGACTCCTGTAAAATCTCCTTTATTCCTTTCTCATTCGTGCCCACCTAAGTATTCGTGATTTAATCATCAATCTAATAATACTTGGAAACTAACATAAATTATGTACTTCTAAATTATGTAAACTTCACCATTCACTTGTTTCTTTATCCCTTTTGGGCTGAAATATTTTCCTAAGGATCTTATTTTCAAATACTCTTAATTTATGATCCTCTTTCAATATAAGAGACCAAGTTTCACACCCATATAATACTACAGGCAAAATTACTGTTTTGTATATTTTAACTTTTAGTTTCTTAGATATTAAACGAGAAGACAAAAGTTTATGAAGAAAAAAAATAACATGCATTTCCTAAATTAAGCCTACTTAAGAGACCTGTAGGAAGACCAAGACGAAGATGGAGGGACAACGTTGAGATGGACCTAAAGAAAATCGGTAGGGATGGAAAAGAGTATATAGAACTTGCTCAAGATAGGGACAAATAGAAGGCCTGTGTTGCTGAACCTTCGGGTTTAAGAAGGCTAGGGAGTTAGTTAGTTAGTTAGTTAGTTAGTGTGTCTCACTGCTACACGGAAAATCCTACAGGAGTTTTATTTTTTTTTTTGGAAGCTTCTAAC